>NC_052082.1:45528492-45834413 GCF_015852505.1 Tachyglossus aculeatus
TTAGGACAGTGCTCAGTAAATACCATTGACTGATTCCGAACTTGTACCTGCCTCCCCTGAGCAAGCCTCTTTTCAATCCACCGAAAGTTCTGCTTTTAAAGGACGCAGTCTAGGGTTAAAAAAAAAATCAGAAAGCTACAGAGTTTCTGTGCTTGAGGTGGCCTTCAAGCTAGGAATGAGTGGTGCAATGCATTTTAAAAAGGTTCAAATGGATAACGCTATTCGAGTCAAACATTTAAGTCATTTTTATTTGAAGCTAATATATTAAGGCAACTTAACATACCTACACATGATTTATCAAATTAACTGAAACACTTGGATACAAACCTAAAGAATCACTCAGTGAAGATTCGGTAGATGACTGAAATAGTCAACTGCTGCAGTGCTTTGTTCTTTAGTTGTACAGTACCTTGAGTTACAGGAAAAACACACGTCGCAATGCTGAATCCTGTATTCCATCTCCCAGTCCCCAACCCTAAAGCAAATCTTAATCTTCATCACTGCCTCAATTCCTAACCAAACAACTCCTTTTTTTTTTTTTTTTTTGGTCTGGCTTGTGTTAAGTTTGGAAGATACATAAAACTATACCACTATACAGGATGTCCACAGTCCAGTAATTTATTTTAAATTTGAGTAATTTCAAATTGCACAAAACTGAACAGCCGTATTTTGTTTGAATTCTCTCTTCTGTACACTCAGTGATCTAAAACACCACAATATCCAACATACACAAACCTTAGGGAAGGGTTAGTAAATACACACAGATTGGAATCATGGTGCACTTTGTTCCTGAATGGAATGGTCCCACAACAAAAACCAAAAAAAAAAAGAAAACCAAAAAAAAAAAGCACAGAATACAGCACAACAAAAGGGCATCTGTTACATATGGAGTGAGCAAAACACACTAGCATTTTCTATATGCATAACTGGAAAACCTGCATAGGTTAGGGGGACTTTTGCTCATTTTTTTTTTAAAAAAAGGAAAATCAGGCAAGGTTGTCTGTATGCATTTTGAATTAATCACCTGAAGAGCTATGCAATCCAACCAGTGTAAAATAAGCCTATTAGTGTTGTCTGTTGGCATTGGCAGTCTTGCATGGTCATATACCAATATTTTTGCTTAGCTTTTCTTCGAATATACGATGAGACTTAAATGCATTTAGACGGTACGTACTGTAAGCTGCTCACATACACTGAATTTAAGAGATTCGATATTAGAGTTTTTAAACACTACAGAGTGCAAATCAGGGTCTTCACGACAGACTGTCTGAATGTTAAGAAGCAGTTCTGCAGAGGAGGGAAGGACAGAGGAAGAGCGCCCACACGAACATTTAGACTATTCCCCTTTTGAAAATTCCTAGGATGACATGGAATGTGAACTAGAAGTTTAGACGAAGGTGATCCAAGTTTGTGCTAGAAAAAAACAAAATAGTCCTTCATGAAACAAAGGTTACAAGAACATGAAGCAAAACTCTGTTGCTTTTTTTTTTTTTTTCCCCCTGTAATGAACTGAGAAGCAGGTAGGGACGGTGGAGTTTCCATAATAAAATAGCCAGCTTGCCGTCAGCTTTCCATATTACATGCTGTATCCAAAACCCGGCTGCGGCTGTCCGTAGGGAGGGGCGGTGTACCCATAGCCAAAAGGTGCTTGTGGAGGAACGGCAACACTTGGGCCCGCTGTCAACATCAACTGCGGCTGGCCTACAGTAAGCCGGGAAGGGGGGACAGAAGGGGAAGACAAGATTAGGCACAAACAAGATGTCTGCTTTCAGAAAACGGATGTGAAATTTGAAAATCCTCAGCATTTGGGGGTATTCTTTCAAAGTAAGGCGTTTGGAAGCTTCCCAATTCAAGCCAGAACTTCACCAGCCGACCGTATTTCATGAGCGCTGACTGTGCGCAGACCACTGGACTAAGCGCTTGGGAGAGTACAACAGGCAGTGTGGTAGACACGGTCCCTGCCCGCTCTAGACCGCAGACACAAAAATCAGGTTGGGAATCCTTCGAACTGTTTCTAGCCAAGGAAAAGAGTTTGGATCACTCTATAAAGAACGTGGCAAGGTGTTAGTGGTGGAAGTGCCAGACTTCTCAAAAGTGAGGTTTTGAAACATGAGATAGGAGGCACTCAATAATACAAGCTAATTACTTTGGGAAGATGATGTTAAGTACCTGGTGTCCACAGATACCACTGCCCACACATTAAACAAAAAACCCTCCAAAAAACAATAAAAAACCCTCCCCTACCACCCCCCTAACAAACCAAACACACACATAAAAAAAAATCTGCCCCTGAACACAAAGTATTTCCTATGGCATTACATACCAGGGACCTAAAGTCTGGAGGAATGACTTGTAAAAGTGACCGCCAATAGAATATTGCTAAAGATGCCCCCAATATCAATCATATTTATTAAGCACTTGGGAGAGTGCAATGTAACAAAACCGCTAGGCCCGTTCCGTGCCCACAAGGAGCTTACAATATACTACTGTCAGTGCTTAAATTTAAATTATATCATTGTAGAGAGATTTTACCAGGGGAATAACCTAAACCAATAAAGAAACCTAGCAGCTGAAAGGCACAACAGTTTAACTGCTCACAATGATACCGGTTTTTGTTTACCCAAGTACTAGTATTGGGATGTTCATCCCCCAAATGTTTGGTGCAAAGTATAAAAAGCAGCTCATAAAAAGGTTTGCTCCTAACTACTATCAAATCAACTCAAATTTCAGTTTCTTATTAGCAGTTAGGATTTAGAAGGTAAGCCTATAAACTTCCCTAGCCAGACTCGTCTAGTCACCTAAAGACTCTAGAAAAAGTCAAGGAGGTAACACTGCTTAATCTTTCGTTCGGTGCACTTGGGCTCTGTTAGTAACCTCGCCTGCATATTCTCTCCCAGCAGTTAGTACAGTGTTTTGCACACTACGGCTACTATTATTCAAAGCTGAATTCGATGGTCGATGGGCTGATGGCTGTAATGTGATTAGGCCCCCACACTTTGCGATTAACAAGAAATATTACCATATACAATAGGTTGGGTCTCAGTAGCTTGCTCCTCCTCTTTTCTCAGAGATTCAGAGGCATCCAGTTTATCCACCTGGCAGGGGAAAAAAAAAAAAATACTGCAGTTTTAAAACGTCCAAAACACCGTACACCTATTTTTCTGGCAGAAAGTGGAAAAGCCTTAGTTTGTTAAATACTGTCAAACAAAAACGGACTAGTAAGAACACATTCTCAGACCTCTGCAAAGTCAATTGGTGATGGTCATATACTTCAGTCAGGGTTGTTCTCAGCGTGGTTATAAACCCTCTGAGGAGAGGTTTATAACTGCCACAGAAGCTCACGCCAGGCTAAAACTGGGCATGCTAGGGCTGGAGGGAAGGAGAAAAAGGAGAGGGAGTCACTAATCAACTGATAATTCATTTAGCTGGTGGGAGGAGAGGGGATGGGGATGAACAAGGATGCTGATAAATCAGATCTTTGGGTGTTGCACCCTCAGAATTAAGTTTGCTAATTTGGCAAATTCAATAGTCACTGGACAGATATGAGTTTTCCACCAGTGTGCAGCTCAGCTGACAGATCAGAGTCCTTATGTGTGTTTTTAAGACCAAAGAAGCATGTTTTAAGTTCTGTTTTAAACACCTGGCTGTGCTTGATAACGCAATGAAGTTCTTATTCAGCATGGTTACGATGAACAGATTCTGCCCAAAGCTATCAGGTATGCCAAATGTGCTTTATGAAAGATAGGAAGGTACAGGAACGAACACTAGCTACTCTATATGGAAGCGGTAAGTGTGGGGAATAAGAGACTACTCAGTTTTGAGGATTTTTCTATGTTAGGGTTGATCTCAAACAACTTTTCTTTTAACACCTAGCAGTGCGCCTGCTAAACCTTGTCCACGGTATGAATTTATTTCTTCTCATCTTAGGTACTTAGACCAGTCTTTCAATCCTGGTGTTATAGAAAAAAACCCTAAGGTTAATGTCGTATCTTGGCAGGGGTGGTGTTGGGGGGGAGGAAGGAAAAGAGGGGGAAGGAAGGGGTAACAGGCAACAACAAAAAAAAAAACTACCCCAAAAACTAGTTAAAATACTGCCAAGACTTGATAAGTTGCTGAAAAAGGGGGCAGTCCCTAAGCTAGCCTCAGATTTCATGATGGAAGCCCTTTCATCCTTTAAAGCAAACAAAACTCAGCCCGTGGCTACAGTCCCAGCGTCTGACTCCACAATGCTTGATTTTCTAAAATTCATAACCAATAATCTCGCATTAAGTTAAACTACACACCATTTTATCAGCTTAACTGAAGGATTAGCTAACCCAAAGAATCTTAAGCTTGGTCAGAAGGTTCTTATGCCCATCTGAAGGTGTTTCACCGAGAAAGGAGAATGTACTCAGGAAGCAGGGGACCCGTTCGTTAAGTAGCACGTTCGGGTCCCAATTACCCTAAAAACCGAGGCAATTAGTGTATTTAAGGGTTGCTAAAAGATAGCCAAAAAGTTTTCCATTTTCCACCACCAACACTGGGAAGTGAGCCAAAGCAGAAGTACAGCAATATGACAATTCTATCCCCACCTGCCCATTTTTATTCAATCCAGTCACATGGACTATTTTACATAGCAACTTATCCATTAGTGGTCAGTCATATCACCAAAGATTTAGATTCCAGGTCAGACCCCTAAATTAATATTCACGTGAAATATCCAGCAAATAATTCCTACTAAAGGGATAATGGAAGTTTAAGAGAGTGGGGGATGTCAAAAATACCTAAGCATAGATATAGGCAAGCTAGGCAAGGGAAAGAGGAATATTGATAGGGTAGCATCATCAGCTAAGCCACAAAAAGTTTAGGTTTTCCATACATTGGGCCAGTCTCTGGTACAGAATGTGTTTTAAAATAACCAATTTCTTTACACTGACCCAGTTTCAATTGCTCCAACAGCAACAAAAGGAAAAAGCAGAGCACGTTTAGTTTAGTGTTTCAACACGAGCTTTTGTTAAAGAGCTGTAACAAAAGTTTCTGATCCCTGAATAAAAATCCACAAGTCAACTTGTCACTGGGTTCAGTTCCAACCTTGCTATTTGAAAAAAAAAGTTTAAAAGGCTTTTCCACAAAGACTGCAAAAAGCTGCAGAGGCAAAGTTACCATGCAGTCAGTTATTTTGGTGTATGTGTGCATGAAAAAGAGGCAAAAGTACTGAAGCGAGAGTGAGGTCTGAAGATGACTACTGCCAAACAGGCTCCCCAAAAAACACACACAGCCCACAGCAATGCTTGAGAGTTTAAGTAGTGTGATGTAATTGCAATGACTGTTGTACATGCTCCGTCTAAACAATGCATACACTGCAGTTCGATTACCTGTTTTTCACACACACGCTTTCTTACTGCCTTGCTTACTAGCTGCTGAAGGGCCTCACACACAATGCATTTTACTCAGGTTATCGCTACGTTCCAGTGGTGACTCCATTTCGGTTAAACGAGCCTGAGGCACGGTTCCCCTAATTCTTTCCGAATTTGATGTCTCACTCCCTCCAGCCCTCTGAACCCCGATTTTGGAGTTAACGGAGAGTATCCTAGTCCCGTGCAGTGAAGGAATCGAGAGCCAGAAACGACAGGCTCGATTTGACCTTCCTGCGGACAAGATGACTGCTAACGAATCGGCCAAGCTGAGAGGAGGTGTGCCTTATTATAGAAGGTAGCAGTTAACGTTGCTTTGGTACGTCATTAAGGTAGTTCACATTGGCTGAACGACCAGTTACAACAAGATAGACACTCCCCACTTGGTAAAATAGATGGGATTTTCAGCTTCTTAAGACTAGACCAGCACCATGAGAACTGGATACCTGGAGAAACATGAGGAAAGTCTCTTCGGAAGCAGCTAGTATCTCTTCTGTTTACTTTCAGCAAAAAAAATTAGTAAGAATCAAGAGATCAGGAACTGGATCACAGTCGTTAAGTGTAAAGAAGAAGAAGAAAAAAAAAAAAGGCACGTGAATACTTGTTCGTTATGTTGGCTTCCACCTCAGAACACTACGCCATGAGCTGTTGAATTTGACCTTACACATTTCGCAAAGAAAATCCTGCGACGCTCCCAGCGTCCTGATAGGATTCTCCCAAGACTTTGGAGTGTTCATGGAAGCAACTCACATCGTCAGTTTTTAGAGACTGTGAACCAACTACTGATTAGCCTCCTGCCCTTCCTAAAAGTCTATTAGCTGATTAGTAGCAAACATCTACTAATGTCCTACAGCTCTATTGTAGTTATGTTTTAAAGGACTTG
The DNA here is from genome assembly GCF_015852505.1 of Tachyglossus aculeatus. Classification (NCBI taxonomy): domain Eukaryota; kingdom Metazoa; phylum Chordata; class Mammalia; order Monotremata; family Tachyglossidae; genus Tachyglossus; species Tachyglossus aculeatus. The sequence continues at coordinate 45,534,769 of NC_052082.1, forward strand.
CAGAGGCTTTAGTGAAATTTTGTTGGAGGGAAGGGGGGAGAAAGCAGCAGCAGCAGTGTAGAAGAGGTAGGAAGGGGAAAAAAAAAATCATGCAGATTTCTTAGACTTAGTCCTCCGGACTTAAAGATGGAAAAGAATCAACTTTCACCTTTTCCTTTATTGCATCAACCTGCAAAGGAATTCAGAAGGTGCAGCTTAGAAAAAATCAAATTCCATACTTAGCATTAAAAAGGTAGAATCAGCAACAAAGGTTTAGGGAAGAAATAATTCACGACTTAAAAAGGTACGAGAAGGGAAAACAAAGGGCATACTTGAAGCAAATTGGAGTTAGGTCAATCTCTATAATTTTACAAACATTTATTGCCAAAGTCTTCAGACGAAATTAAGTCTGCAAGGCGGCAGTCCATAGTCAACTTCAGGTACTTAAACAGCATTTAGAGTCACACATCACAAATAGAACCATAAAGCATTGTAGGATGGACGAGTTTGTGCGATAAAAAACACAAATATTTTCCAGCTGAACATATTTCTCACTTTCATAGCAGAATGGATTTAGCAAGGGTTAATCTTACAGGTTAAATTACAAACTGCTATGTCTAACAGTGGTCTGACCAAGAAGAGATAAGGTACAGAGCCCTAGGAAATTCTTTTAGGGACTAAACTGCAAATGTGGAGCATCTGTGTTACTCTGGGGACATGGGTTCAGGTGGGTCTCACGTGAGTCAGGCAACAGGTGGTTGGGGGGGAAAAAAAATCCTGTGCAGTGAGAGGGAAGGGGTCAAAGAGGAGGAGAACGTTCTTAACACAGAAAATTCTAGGTGTTTTCCTGCCTGAGAAATTCTGTGGGAAGCTGGGGACGGGGAGGAGAAAGAGGAAGAGGAAGGTAGGAACAGCAGAAAAAATAAAGGGGGGGTGGTGGAGGAGAGATTCCTCTGGTTTTAGTATAGCCAGCCAGAGAATGAAAGGTCTCTGAGTGACATGGGCACGTACCCTAAGTTTTCTGAAACAAACACTTGTGAAATGTTTCAACCCAGGCTAACTTCAATGGTACAATAGAGAGGCAGCACGGCTCAGGGTCAGGAGCTCTGGGTTCTAATTCTGGCTCTGCCTTCTGTCTGCTGTGTGACCTTGGGCAAGCCACTTCGCTTCCGTGCCTCGGTTCCCTCATCTGCACAATGGTGAGTCAACACCTGTTCGCCCTCCTGTGAGCCCCAGGTGGGACCTGATTATCTACCCCAGTGTTTAGTGCAGTGCTTACCCAAAACCAACACTATTATTATCATCACTATTACTGCAACATTAACTAATTGATAGTATGAATAGCACATACTATTATGGGTTGTGAACTGCTATTTAAAAATTACCTTAAAAAAAAAAAAGACACTGAAGGTTAACAGCAGATTAGGATGACTCTGCAATTCCCCAAAGTCTGTCTTTAATACTAAAACCTGAATTACAGGACAAGCTCTACTCCAACTGGGGTAGGTTACATTTCTGTAACTCTGCAATTTGAAAAAATAAAATATACATATTATATATATAATATATATATTATATATATAGTCAGCCATTAAGGAAAGAATGGTTGGAAAATAACTGAAAATATACTGTTCCTTTCCAATACTAGGGCACCAGGCACCCCAGGTGAAAAATCTAAAGCATTATGGAGACAAAAAAAGGGCTTGTTTCAAGCACTTTGCACTGTCTCCCATGCCTCAGGTAGTTCATTAGTACTACACAGGTAACTAAACAGTGCACAACTGTTTACTGTGCATTGTTTGTGGTAAACATTGGAGTAAATGCTAAATATTGATTCCTGGTGGAATACAAAAGGAACTACTGACCTAGCTCTGCTAAGAGGATCCCCTGAGCTAGTTGAAGCAAACTTTTAAAAGCATTCCAGAAGGGAGCTGCATCACACTTCAGTCAGTTTATGGCCCCATTAGAAGTATTTTCCCCCTTATTCCTCCATTACATTCTAACCAAATTGCACTGAAACACTGTGTTTTGGTCAGGAATGCCAGTGCATGCAATACGGTGGGTTTTTACAACTCAATCCTACTGGAAGCCTGAGCAGTTTCCTTAGTGTTTGAGTCTGAAGACATTTAAACTTGAGGGAAACCAAAGAGAAGTTGGAAGCTTCCTTTCTTGCCCTTGAGCATAAATAAGGCACATCCTGGAAACGACTTGCTCTGTGATAGGAGTCAGCTACTGTGTGATTGTGTTTTGACAAATGAAATCTTGTAGAGGGTGCGCTCACCTGCGATTGAGCTGTACATAAGGAGGTCACACATTTGCCAGAAAGTCCATTAGTTACTGCTAGAAATAGACAATCATTACCTTGGACAAATATTCCTTCATGACCTGAATGAAGTAGGGCATGGCAAAGTCCATGATATTATGCCTCCAGGCAGTTTCCAAGACAACGTCTGGCCTTAAAAGATCGTAACAGGTGAAGAGACATGCCCCGAAGCATTCTCTCTTTTCTTCCTGTAAAAACCACTGCAGGAGCTCTTCTGCCAACTCTGTATCTTTTGATTCGGAGGCATACTGCATCGCGTCCTATCGAGGGGATGAAGAGAGCCTGGGGTTAATCCATTCTTGCTGGAGTCCTCAAAACAAGTGCCACGGTGGCCCAGAAAGGCAATCCAAGGCTTACATTGGGATGGAAACAGTGTTCGCTATGCCCCGAGATGGAATTCTTCGGCTTTAACCTGAAATTAGCTAAATCCCGTTTCCTATTAGATTATCCAACTCAATGTTCCAGTGAGACCATGATTCGACCTCCTCTCCCACTTGAATGGAAAGGGATTCTTTGCCTTCAGAATTTTACGTTTGGGTATTACCTTGGAAGGGGGGACTTTCCAAGTAAAGCATTTATTCCACCCTCTTTCTGATGCTTTGTGGAGAGAACTGCTCCAGCGCACAGTAGCTCATATATAGTGTGCTTTCATCTCTGCCAAGTGGAGGTTTCTAAAATCATTTCCTCGGAGGCATGTGTTTCAGTAGGGCACACTTTGGGTGTCAGACTGCTGGCCACATATTGGGTGACACCACTTGAAGCTTTTTGGGGGATGGTACACCTTACAGACCTGCAAGGGGTTGTTGTTTTTTGGGTTTTTTTTTTTAAACCACCTCCTCCGCACACGCTTACCTTGTAAAGCCTATCCTTTTTGCACAGTTCTACACTCTGTTTCCAGCGATTGTTGCCTTTGAAGAGATATGCGGCAATTCTTCTGAACTCTATCAACTCGTGTTTTTCCAGGCGTTGAGCAAGGGAAATATTGTCAAAGTTGTCATAAGCATCTATTGATGTCCGCAGCGCCTTAAGGAAGAGCCAAAAATTAAAGCCTAGAAAGTATCAGCCTGCAGTTAACCTCCTATTGGGGAACTGGTCAAATAACGCTACTTAATCGTGACAGTTGAAATTTTAACCAGAGCCACCCCAAATTGAGAAGTCAATTCCTTTTTAGTTCCACTTCTTCCACCACTGAAGTATAATTCAAACTTGGCTTTTTAGAGAGGCTGGTGAAATGCTAAAATGAAACTAATGGTTATCCCATTGTTAGAGGCACGATCTACAAAGTTACCTTTGAACAGGCAAAAGTTTCGTGACAATTGAAATTTTAAGCAGAGCCACCCCAAATTGACAAGTCAATTCCTTTTTAGTTCCATTTCTTCCACCACTGAAGTATAATTCAAACTTGGCTTTTTAGTGAGGCTCGTGAAATGCTAAAATGAAACTAATAGTTATCCCATTGTTAGAGGCACAATCTACAAAGTTACCTTTGAACAGGCAACCGTTTTTATTGGGTGCCAATGTGCAGAGCACTGTATTACACATTTGGGAGAATACAATAAAAGCAGACCCCAAAAATAGATGGAAGGGAATTAGACTAGGATTATAAGGATTTAGTAGGGAATAAGGAACGAACCTAATAGTGTTTGACCACTTACTGTGCACAGAGTACTCAACAGCATTTGTGTGCAGAGCACTGTGCTAAGCGCTTGGGAGAGTATAATATGGCAGAATGGTAGACATTCCCCGTCCACAAGCAGCAGCCAGTCTAGAGGTACTCAACACCATAAACACTTGAAGTGTTTGCCTCCATTTCCTGTTTTCCTGGGAATTTGGGTTTATAGAAAGGTAGCTGGGGAAGACTGAGCCAGCCTGTAAGGATGATTAGGTGAAGGTAGGAAGGAGTTCTCTGGGTGACTAGGGCATCCTTTGGGGCAGCTTTGACATTCAAAAATTAAAAGTTTTGTGAACTTTAGACGAGCGGCTTGGGTATGCACTTAAGACAACTGGCACCAGAATCAAATTCTCAAGTTGGAACAGGCTGTGTCACATTTTACACTTTATCCTCTGAAACGTCAAAGTAATAAAGCTACGGGCTTCCCAGATGAATCTAAATGCCATTTTTTTTCTTTTCAGGAACATCTAAGACAGCCTTGTTGGACAAAGATGTTGTTCGACCAGAATATCTTGGCTTTGAGTGCTTAACTCACAGTACTAAGTCCACATTATTTTTTTTTTCCCCCAAAGAGGAACACAAACAAATGGTTTTTACCTGGTAATCTTCTTCTGTAATGAATAGGTTATTCAGAGACTCATTCACAGATTTGTTGTTGTGGTTCTGCACTGAGCGCAAGTATGGTTTGACCAGTGGCAACTGTTTAACCTTTAAACAAAAATATGAGGTTAGTAATAGCATACCTTTAGCTTTAAGTACAATCAAGGAAGCTTTAAGAGCCGAGGCGCCTTTCCCAAAAGCCAATAAAAAGCTGGTTACCTTACTGAAATAGTTGACAGCACGAGTATGATCCAACCGTGGAGAAAGTACCATCAGCAGATCATTTAGTAACAGAGGTTTGAATTCTAGATAGAACTGTATTGCTCTATAGTAGAGTTCCACATTGGCCACCTGGTTGAGAAAGTAGTAAGAAAAGTGTGATTAATACAAGCAAGATGTGGGGGCCTCAAGTTTTCAAGATGTAAAATTCATTTCAAATTCTTAATACTCCATTACCTTGGTGATAATATCTTTAAATTGACCTTCCTTCCATGCATCTGTTGGATGGTTCATCATAGTGATTATAGCATTATCATATTCTTCGTACTTGTCATACAGAAACACCAGCTCTGCCCAAAGGTGAGCTTGTTCTGCAGCCCTAAGCACCTGCGTAAGGGAGAAAGAGAACCGAGGAGAAAATGTTTAACTATCGGTTAGTTCCGACCAAGGGTGCTGTGTTGTAATTAATTCTTTCCAATTAATTTTGGACTAATTACCTTGGGGATATTCACTCTGGACCAGAACAGCTCCAAGTGCTCCCTCATCTTCTGAGGTTTGAATTTAGAGTAGAGGATGGCTAATTCAGTGAACATTCCCATGTGAGCTCGTTCAAGTCCCAGGGCCGCTTCCAGCATGGTAATCAGCTCTTCAAAGTAGCCACGGTCCTAAAGACAGAAGGTCAAGTTTAAGCAATGGTGGGCTCAGAATGTCAAGATGCGCAGCGTGGATTAGGTATCCCTGCTCGTTACCTGATAGTAGTTGATGAGTTCTTCCAATTCATCTGCGTGAACCACGATGTGAAGCCCACACATTTGAGCTAGACGAAATTCTTTGCCATCCACACAAGCAAAGCAGACCTACGAGGCAAAGATTCCTTAGTTATTCGTATTCAAGTTCGCATGTGGCTCCTGACTTTATTAATAAAACAAAAGCAAAAAATATTTTCAAGGAAATCTAGAATTGACTGTATGCCTAATTATAATAAAGTTGGGGAAATACCTCCTTCCACGTTCGAGTGCTATTAGCTTTCCGGGCCCCATCAACGGCTGCCTGGTATTCACCCAGATGAACCAGAGTGGAGGCCAGACGACCGAAGTTTGAAACATTGTTGTACAACAATTTAGCAGCATCATACATCTTCTCATCATAGCAGCGGTCACCAACCTAAGGGAAAGCATCTGAAATTACTATTCATACCCAATCTTTGAAAAATGTGTTCGATAATCTGGGAGGTGAAACAGATGAATGCTTATGCCTCATCAACAATTTTCTCAGGGCTCAGCGAGCTTTCGGGCCAAACATTCAAATTAGAAGCTTATTAAAATCAATTTCGATAAGCTAAAAGAATAAACCCACTTGCTGGATGTGAGCATTGTTGGGCCCATTGATGAATTCTTCCAGTTCAGCAAGACGGTTTGTTTTAGCAAGAGCAAAGATCAGTTCTGTCTCCACGTAAGATTCGCGAGCCTTCTTACGAGCCATCTGCAGGTACTTCACTAGTTCTTCCCAGTTTCCTGCAGGCGAAACAAGAACGGTAGTTATATTTGCCAAGTGCCAGAGTAGTTACAATAGAATCGGACCAGATACAGTCTCTTTCCCACAATCTAAAGGGGAGGGAGAACCGGTATTTAAATCCCCATTTTAAAGATGTGGAAACTAAAGCCTAAAGAAGTTACATGACTTACCCAAGGTCTTGGCAGGCAAGTGGCAGAGCTGGGATTAGAACCCAGTTCTCCTTGCTTCCAACCCTGTGACTTAGGTCATATTTACAGGTCCAGCCTGTATTTAACATTTCTGTATACGTATTGCTATAATTTACAGTCACTTCTCTGTCACATGCCCCTATAAGGCTACTTGCTCCTTGAAGACAGGGTTCTCCATTTCCTCTCCAAAGACTAAGTGACTCAGGGGTCCTCACGTAGACAACCTCACTACATGACTGCCTTCAAATCAGTCAGATGCATTTTCTTTACAAATACTGAAGGCTTGACAGAACAGGATGATCATGTTTAGCAACCTTACGGCAAATGTAGATATTTCCCGTTTAGGTTACACAGTTTGACTTTCCGCCTCTCAGGTAGGAGAAGATGAGCAGTTTCCCACATTCCTAAAATGCCAATCATTTATTCATTCACTTTCAAGTCTGTGTCCCTGCTTCACAGGCACGTCTTACAAAAAGTAACAAAGTTACTCAGTCTGAACGGCCTGCTCTCCAGTCCAGAAGATGGCCAGGTAGTGTTGACTGAGAAGCAAAGGATAGGGACAATCTGAAGGTTCCAAGAATTATCAACCTCCTCAGCTAAGCCTTCTTCATACACACCAGAACACAGGGCACATCCCAATCGTTCTACAAGGGTCTAAGCCTAGAAACCTTCATTTTAAGTTGAAGCTATAACGTCGTCAAGAGTAAGGTGTCATACCACTAGTATTGGCAGCTTGAACAACCTCCATGTAGGATGAGGGGTCATCTGCTTTGATATAAGAGTCGATGGCTTCTTTCACCATCCCTTTCTGTAACTGGGCCTTTGCCAGTTGACTCCAGACTGCGGGTTCATTACAGCGCTCGGCGAACTCATACGCGCGGTCCAGATTCCCGATATGCTCAATCAAGACCTAGGAAACCGGGTTAATGACAACTGTTAGACTGAGGTCACCGCCCTTAAACCAGTTCAAGTGCCTTCCAGGTACCAGTTGACAGGCTAAGTTTGGGGCTTTCCTTGCAGAGGCTGGGATATGGCAACAGGCTATTTTGGCAGAGCAAAGAGGCTAACCAATAAGCCCATTCTCTCCTCTTGGTGAGGTCATCTGCCTATGTCCAGACTCGACAAGGCTGCAAAAAGCTGCATTACTTGTAACCACTTGGAAGGTATCTCCAGTTGATCCAGAAACAGGAGAGCTCCCTTTCTTTGGAAAATGTGTACCCCAAACAGGCTCAGTCAACCACTTCTGTAATCTATGAATAAATCCATCCTGCTTTGAATCTCACTGGTCCAAGGTTTTTGCCCTAGCACAGTATCCCTAGGGTACACTGAAGAGTCATTAACTGGTAAGATGACCACTGCCTGGCAATATTCATTCATTCAATCGTATTTATTAAGCACTTACTGTGTGCAGAGCACTGTACTAAGCGCTTGGGAAGTGCAAGTTGGAAATAATGCATTAGTCTACAGTTTGGCCTCAAAAATTCAAAGCCACTTGAAGATTTACCTGTACAGCAGAGGTGTTCACATCAAATTTCCTGAAAATGGCAAATGCCTCCTCAAACAACTCATTGCTGATGGCAATGTTGGCAATATCTGGAGCATCATAGTTATCCAGACGGTTGATGTATTCCATGACACGGGTTCGGTCAGCTTTAATTGCTGTGAGGATTAGGAGGTTTTGCAGATTTCTAATAGAAGAGAATGATTTGAGAGACTAAATGTCATTTTCCAGAAGCTAGTAAGAAACGGAAAGAGGCAGAACAACAATGCAAGATTTGCCTACTGAGGCAAATCTGATTTGATACTGATTTGATACTGATTTGATACTGACGTATCAAAACCTCTAAACAGACTGATGAAGAACTTCAAAAAAAAAAAAACCCTGACTACCATCAATCGTATTTATTGAGTGCTTACTATGTGCAGAGCACTGTACTAAGCACTTGGGAAGTACAAATTGGCAACATATAGAGACAGTCCCTACCCAACAGTGGGCTCACAGTCTAAAAGGGGGAGACAGAGAACAAAACCAAACATACTAACAAAATAAAATAAATAGAATAGATATGTACAAATAAAATAAATAAATAGAGTAATAAATATGTACAAACATATATACATATATACAGGTGCTGTGGGGAAGGGAAGGAGGTAAGATGGGGGTTATCTTGTGGCTGACATGATATGAAAGGATTAAATAACTTAGGTATGATTATTTTAGTTCACTGCAGTGACGTTGCAAACGGAATACATTCATGGGAGTGGAGTTGGGGGTGGGGGGAGAAAAGCATACCTGTGTTCACTGAACACAGAGTTGTCCAGCACAATTTTCTCCAGCAGTTCAATAAGTTCATTGGGAAGGTCTGCAGTCATGAAAGCTTTGACGGTTACAGATACCTCTTCGGGATCCTGAGTCTCAGACAGGGCTGTCTGTACAACCTATGTAAGGTAAGGCGATAAGGGACAAGATTATCAGGCTAAAGGTTATTTTGTTGTCACAAAAAGAAAAAAAAAAATACCAAGAATGAGACAGACTAAACCATATGACCTGGTCGATAAGAGGCCTCCGATAAGGATTGCTCTCCAGAAGTACACTGCCCCACAGTTCTGGATCTTTGCGGCGAACTAAGTAACGGGACAGACTCTTGAAAAGCGAGTTCTCGTTGCACACCTGCATTGGGGAGGTTATAAGCAGATCGGTTAGTGTGTCTTCAATGTAATCTCTAAAATGAAGATAAAAGCTTGGGAAACAGTTTCTACCGACTTTTTTGGGTCTGACTTACAAAGTTCTACTATCTCTAAAATATACAGACGGGTTTAACAAAGCTTAAACTAATGCAAAGTGGTTCAGTCAATTGGACGGGGTTTAAAAAATGGCTCTAAACACCACACACACACACAAATTTTAGTCCTTCCCAAGCCCATCACCCTAAAACCTCCCACTACCTAAAGCTAATCTTTGGTTTGTAAGTGGGAGGGTCCAAATGGGTCTGCTTTAAGTTGAAGCGCTTTTATATTATGCAAGCAAAAAAATAAAAAAGATAAGGATACATACATTTATAAGTTCTATATCACACTGGCCACGCTCATAAGCCACACACGCCAAGTGAGGGTCCCTCTTCTCACAATATTTCCCAACAACTCTACTGTCGTAGTACGGATTTTCTCGCAGAAATCTTTCTGGGTTGTTGTTGCTGTCGATGTAGATCTTGGCTAGGGCGTTGTGAGTAGCAGGCTCCTCACAACCTTCGTGAATTCTGGCTTCTAGCCAAGGCAGAAGCAATTTTAACCTAGGAGAGGAGGAAAGACAAAGATGGAAGCATAGGCCGCTATCTGTGATGTTATCCATTTGGAAGGTGAGATTTCACTAAAGGGATGTTGTGGAATTGCCTTCCCTGAGGATAGAAGGACAACTTGGGTTGGTCTAGAGACAATCCTGACTGATGCCCGGTGTAACAGCTACACACAGGAAGGCTGTCAGGACAGTACAGAGCAAGGATTAAGTGGTTCTTGGATTTCACAGTTTAGTTTTTTGCGTTTCAACAATGCAACTTAACATTCTAGGGCATTTCTGAAGGCTGCAGCACTGAATTAATATTTCAATAAGCTTTCTGACCCTCCAAGGCATATGAATGTTTCCTTTAGCCACCACTCAATCTCTGTAAATGACTTAAAGGAACACTTTTGGTTAAAATGGATTGTGTCAGATTTAGTCCCATGTAGATTACTATTAAAAGAAAAAAAGTTGGGTAAACCAAGAAAGTCACTAAGATATGGCTAAATTCTGGATTTAGAGTCCAAAATGGGTTTTCAAAGGGAAAGTAATGGTTTTAGGGAAAAACATTCATTTCATTTTTTTAGAAATACCTACATAAGGAGAGCATTGATATAAATTCACTTTGTGAAACCTGATCAGTCAATTGTATTTAGTGAACCTTTGTGTGTACAAAGCTGTAATAAGCACCTGGAAAAAATACATCTTTTGGAAGACAATTCCTGCTCTCAAGGACCTGACATTCTAGCAGGAGATGAAATTTAGGTAGAAAGAGGAAAAAAAGAATATATAGAAGAATAAATGTTTAAGTCACAGGTTAAAATAAACAGGCTACTTAGTAGCAGTGTGGCTTAGTAGAAATAGCATGGGCATGGGAGCCAAAGAACCTAGGTTCTACTCCCAGCTCTGACACTTGCCTGCTGTGTGAATTTGGGTAAGTCACTTCACTTCTCTGTGCCTCGGTTACCCCATCTACAAAAATGAATATTCAATACCTGTTCTCCCTCATCAGACTGTGTGCTCCATAGGGGATCTGTCGACCTTCAATCTACCCCACGGCTTAGCGCATAGTAAATGTTTAATAAACCCTAATGACTATTCAAATATCATAAAGGGGGTTCTTCCTAGAACTCAAGTCTGAGCTAAAATACTTTAGGTCAAAGAGTTGGCAATTTGTGAACCTAGTAGGGCTTTTTACCTGTTTCTCTTCTCAACTTCAGCAACGAGTTCATCAGTAGAGAATTGACCTCTCACAACTAGGATCAAGTTCTTTATGACATCTTCTGAACAATCCACGTCGAGCAACCCGCCGATAACAACAGGAAGCCGGCTTGGATTCACCTATAAAAGAATGGGTCATTTTCTCTAGAATCCAAGTCTACACCAAGGAGTCATCACCTTAAAAATCAGTCATAAAGCAAAGCAAAAAGGATGCTTTATAAACTTAAATGAGGTAGAAGACTTAGGTAGATTTTTTAAGGTTAATTTAAGAAAGTCAGGGCTACAGACAAATGGCACTGCAAGACACGTTCTGTTGAGGAACATGTCATAGCTGACTAGGACTTGGAATACATTGTTGGGGTTTACCTCCCATCCTAACTGATTCTTCCTGCTTGGATAGTTCTGCTAATAAGGGAAAAACAAAGCAAAAGCAAAAAAAAAAAAAAACCATACACACCAAGTAGCACCATATTGAAGTTAAAAGGTAACTTGGAGTATGGGGAAAATACGCTCATGGCTTCAGTTGGAGTCATCGGCTGTGTGTTCAATTCTCAGCTCTTCAAGATCATCATTTTTAATAAAGAGCCTAACTACCTTAATTTATAGAATTATGGTTTCAGTGTGTTGGTTTAAGCACTCTTCAAATGGGAGTGGAGTTTACCTTGGGGTGATCTAGAGAAGTATGGTACTTACCTTCTGTACATAGATCTCAATATATTTCTGAAGATTATTTCTGTACAAGTAGAGAACCAAATCATGGACAAAGTCAAATCGATCACAGACAATAATAAGCGGCAACTGGTCAGTCAGTTTTGCTTCCTGAAAGAGAACATATATGGGAAAACGGATCGCTTAAGTTTTATACCTACTGAAGTCAATTAAGTGAAAAATCAATTGGATAACGTTTCAGGTGAGCACATTCTGTCATGAGAAAATACATATTCTTGAAGTCAAACTGCCTTGGAGCAGCATGAAGGTTCTCTCTTAATTTGGTGCTTGTCTTCGGGAAGGGAATGGAGAGGGTGAAGGGAAAGAGAAGAGCCCCAGTCCCTGGAAACAAGCCTAGTCAAGTGATCTGTGGATTTATCACTCACTAGGACAATCCCTATTCTCAAAAACCCACCTGCAAGTTCAATCATGGGCCCTTCCCACCGACAGCTACAAGACAAGTTTACAGCCACATGACAACAATTTAAAAACTTCGAACTAGGCTTTAGAATTTGGCAACTGCACTGGTATTCCATGTGCAGAACACCCTGGGACTACCAAAAAATGCAACACAAATTTAAAAAAGAAAAAAGAAAAAAAAACCTTTTTAGCCTCCTTGATCGATCACATCATTGTCAAAAAGGAACTCAATCCCCTCCTCCCTCCCCTCTCTCCTTTACAGCTGTGGGGTTATCACTTGATAACTATTTGCTATGCATATTTCACAACAGTATTTTTCAGGAAGTCCATGCACTGTAGCAAAAATGGAGAAAAATATTTTTGCTACAGGATCAGAGTAAGCATTAGACAATTGGGTCTGCTTATGTAATCAAGCTGTGGTATGATCAAAGGTTGCACATCCCAGGACATAAATCCTACACACAAATTGACACAAAGGAAGCTAAGGACAGGCATGGAAGAGGCCTGTACTGGGAGATTTACCTGGTAATAATAATAATAATAATAATTATAATAATAATAATAGCATTTGTTAAGTGCTTACTGTGTGCAAAGCACTGTTCTAAGCACTGGGGGGGATACAAGTTGATCAGGTTGTCCCACGCGGGGCTCACAGTCTTAATCCCCATTTTACAGATGAGGTAACTGAGGCTTAGAGAAGTTAAGTGACTTGCCCAAGGTCACACAGCAGACATGTGGCGGAGCCAGGATTCGAACCCATGACCTCTGACTCCAAAGCCCATGCTCTTTCCACTGAGCCACGCTGCTTGGTACATGTCCTTGACATTCCACAGACACAAGGAACAGCACAAGAAACAACAGTTTCCATCAGAAATTTATTTACATACAGTCTAACATTCTTCAATGTAAAGTATCCTGAGGACATAGGCCAGAGTTGTGGGCAGGAAATGTCACTGTTTATTGTACTTTCCCAAGCACTTAGTACAGTGGTCTGCACACAGTAAGCGTAGAAATACAACTGAATGAAAAATAGGTCTTTTCTCAAGTGACAATCAATAAAAAAATAGAGTTTGTGCAAGTTGAGTTATAATAATAATAATAATGTTGGTATTTGTTAAGCACTTACTATGTGCAAAGCACCGTTCTAAGCGCTGAGTTATGTGCAGCTCTGGCGACTTATTCAGTAGGCCTGTTGCAGCTGATTACCAACTCAAACCCTAGGATAAAAACTGCATAACCAAGAGACTAATTTTCAAGGGAAGTCAATATGCTTTTAATAGCTAAGCAAATGCTTAATTTATGATGGAAGATCAGATATGCAGGTTTACAGTTTCATCTGTATTAAGGAAAGTCCTTCAAACGACAGGACTATCAAGTTACCTTCTACCTAAAAAGGGGGAAATACAAGGCAAAGTATTCCTAAAATAGCTTGTTTCAATTATGGGAAACTACAGTTCCTTGTATTTTCTAATTTAATAATCTGGCAGTCAAAAGATCAAGATTCTAGTCCCTGCTCTGACGGGCCTGCTAAGATCCTGGGCAAGTCATTTATCCCCATTTTACAGAGGCAGAAGCTGAGGCACAGAGAGGTTAAGATATCTTCTCTCCTCCAAACTGTGATCCCTGTGTAGGATTAAGACAGTATCTGGTCTGATTCTACAAAACTTAAATGCCATTTTTATTAAGAGTACAAATCACGCTTCAAGGTAATGTGTAGGAACTTTATGCCAACTTGCACTTCCCAAATGCTTAGTACAGTGCTCTGCACACAGTAGGCACTCAATAAATATGACTGAATGAATGAATGCCAGATCACTCAGCTGCTACATGAAACCTAGAAAAGGTCAATACCTAATTCCAAGATGTGGGGAGTTTAGTCCGCCCAACTCCCCCATTAGATTAGAAACTTGAGAGCAGAGACCATGCTTTACTTTTACAGTGCTCTCTTTAGTGCACTCTTGTGTACTCTTTTAGTGTACTCTTTTTATGAGTACTGCAGGTGCTTGAATACTAACAAGAGTTACTTCAGGAAAGAGCAGAGAAAGGAGGATAGCATAGCTAGCAAAGTGGAATTTCAACTCTTCAAATCTCAAAACTCTTTGTTGGGGAGGAAATGGTCATCAGGTGTGCTGATTCATGCACTTGCCTGGGAACCCTTTCGGTCCAGTAACAGTTCTGATGGGGAGACTGGTCTTCTCCAGAACACAACTGTTAAACTCCAGAAATCATCCAAATTTCACTAAGGTTAACGTTTACCAGCTTAACTATCTTTGACTGTATTTGGAGACCAATGATCTGAACATTCATTAACACCTCAAAGCGGGCATACTGAACCAATCATTAGCAAGATTTAGTGGCCATTCCCGTAACTGGAAGTTGGGACCACCAGGTCATTGGGTGATTTAAATTTTGCTGCCCAAGACCAATCTCTGACTGCAGTGGCTGCTGAATTTTTAAACGCCAAGGAAGAGTCGACTGCCCTGCTTCATTATGCGCTGGTATTTTGTTGGTCTTCAAGACAATGAAGTTTTTTGTGATTTTAGGGAGTTCTATGAACCTTTAAGATTAGGATTCTTTATGGGGCAGGGAAGATGAACAGTGAATTCTTGTTGTGGCTTCAAGTTGTGAAATGGAAAGTGAGGATCTTTTCTAGTAACCAACTGGCTGCATTGCCTATCTATTCTATTTATTTTATTTTGTTAGTATGTTTGGTTTTGTCTCCCCCTTTTAGACTGTGAGCCCACTGTTGGGTAGGGACTGCCTCTATATGTTGCCAACTTGTACTTCCCAAGCGCTTAGTACAGTGCTCTGCACATAGTAAGCGCTCAATAAATACGATTGATGATGATGATTGCCTGTCCTCGAGCCCTGCACTGAGTGTCTCTGCAGTGACGTTCCACAGTAATCAAGAAGCTAAAGACTGCCCCCAAAAAGCAGTCAAGTTACAGAAAATACAATAATAATAATAACAGTAATAATAATGATGGCATTTATTAAGCGCTTACTATGTGCAAAGCACTGTTCTAAGCACTGTGGGGGGGGGAATACAAGGTGATCAGGTTGTCCCACGCGGGGCTCACAGTCTTAATCCCCATTTTACAGATGAGGTAACTGAGGCTCAGAGAAGTGAAGTGACTTGCCCAAGGTCCCACAGCAGACATGTGGCGGAGCCAGGATTCGAACCCATGACCTCTGACTCCAAAGTCCGGGCTCTTTCCACTGAGCCGTGCTGCTTCTCATAATACATAAATACAAGAAAAAGGTCTGCTAGAGAGAGGAAGCCAAGCACTGTCCAAAGCTTCTGATATATACTTTGGTGATGTAATACTAATTTCTGACTTAAGAGTTTCTTCTATTTGGAAGAGGAAAGAGAGGATAGAGCCTTGTATTTGGGACTAATGGTTGCACTCTAAAGTTCTCTAGTTATCGGCAATGAAGATCTGGGGGAGGAGTAAGACCACTCACCACCTAGGAGTACATTTGTCATCTATATGTTGCTAATTTGTACTTCCCAAGCACTTAGTACAGTGCTCTGCACATAGTAAGCGCTCAATAAATACGATTGATGATGATGTTGTTACTGACTATACAGCCAAGACCAAGCTTTTATTCCGAATCTTTACCTTGAGGAAGTTTTTGACACGTTCTGGATCATAGCAGTTGCTTTCCCTGCAAATTCTTTCCACCTCTTTAATTTGCCCAGTCTTACAGGCAGCCTGGATATATTTGAAGTGCACATCTGGATCCTGACTGAAGTTAACAATGGAGCCCAGGAAATAAAAGAGACCTATAAGAGGGAGATAAAAGTTATAACATGCCTTAAGATTATCCCATTTAGAAATCCAGTAGTGGGCAGGGGTGGTTGAGATTCCTACCCCCACTTTTCCATTATAGTTCTGAATACATGAGCCATATGATAAACTGGAATGAGTCTTCTCTTAACCTTGAATGTTCAAGAATCAAAATTCCAAGATCGAGGTTTGTCTAACTCCCCACACTAAACGAAATGCATTCTAAATCAGGTTGGCTAACCATTCGTTTAGACTAATGTCCCTCCCTAAGCACAGGGACTTGCCTACAACACTCAATCTGCCACTAGCACTTAGTACAGTGCTCTGCACACAGTAAGCACTCAATAAATACGACTGAATGAATACTAAAATCAACTATGCTGGAGATCAGTGTTCGAGCCCTGATTAGAGAAGAGGCAGGAGCAGCGCGGGTCAGTATTCAGAAGTTAGGACTTAAGTTTACAACGGAGTACAAACTGCTTAATCAAACCGCACTAGTTGAATTTTTATACAAGTCAGATGGAAACCACTGAGGAGTGAAACCCAAAAAGGTATTCTGCCTTATACAGTGAACTTTCAGGAGTAAGATGGCAAACCTCACTGCCATTTGGACACCAATGTGGCCCACCAAGCGAAGTGGGCCTAGCAATAACCTCTAGATTAAAAACTTAAGACTCCATTACTTTCAGAATTTGATACAATTCCCGCAGCATTTATTCAAGATCCAAATCAGAAACACAATTAAAGGCAAGTTCCTTAAAGTATCTGTATGCACTTAGCCTAGCAATATTAGCATGCAGGCTGAATTTTGGGGAACAGCCTCATTAACATGCGGCATCTCACAATATTTTCAAAGGGGATCCTTGATGAAATTCCTATTTTTACTCCATTGTGTGGAAGAATATGAAACAATGGTTTCCGATGTAAGATTAGATGAGTGATGAAATCAGGAAAGAAATACTGTATAAGTGTGGTATAACCCTAGATCTGAACCACAGTTGTACCAATGATCTGTGGATTAATTTGATCATTCTTGGTTTAAAGACACCCTTCCCTCCAAATTAGAGGGTCATAACAATGGGGCTCAATGGTTATTACGGCCTTGCAGAATGAAGATTCTCA
Organism: Tachyglossus aculeatus; assembly: GCF_015852505.1. Taxonomy (NCBI): domain Eukaryota; kingdom Metazoa; phylum Chordata; class Mammalia; order Monotremata; family Tachyglossidae; genus Tachyglossus; species Tachyglossus aculeatus. The sequence continues at coordinate 45,551,801 of NC_052082.1, forward strand.
AACTAAACCAATTTCCATGCAATCCCCATTGTTCTAGTCAGAGATGAGAGATTCCATGTCATTTGGTAGATATGTGAGAGACCTATACAGTCTAAGAACTAGTAGGGAAGCATATATTTGTGTACATATACTGTGTCTGGTCCCAATTGATCTGGAGAGCTGAAGTTTCACACCATTTGATTTTTAAAGAGGCCAAGTTTCTGAATCTTCTATTTTACGACAACATTAGGTTTACTTTAAGCTTCAAAACATCAAGGAATGTAAAACTGCTACTGGGAGTCAGGTTTAGACATTAAGTGCTTTTCATCAGGCTACTTACCGATTAGCATGTCAGCTAATTCAGGACTCCATGCCGGTTATTCGGAGGTACAAGGACTTAAAAATTAAAAAAAGACATATCCTAGCACTACCGCCTTACCTTCAAAACTTTTGAAAGATTCAAAGAGTTCAATCAGCGATTGGGTGGAGAGCTGCTCATGATATTTGGAAGCTACTTGGACGCAAATCTGCAGGTTCTGACGAATATTGGCAGAGAGCATGGCCCGCAGACACTCCAGGGAATCTTCTACCGATAAGGAGCCGAAATAATTTACGAGCCACTAGGAAGCAGAAGAGAAGTTTCGGTGTGGTCACATTGACAGTTGACAAGTTACCAAAACCCAGTAACAAAAACCAGCATCCACACTTCATTCCCGACTAGGTCAAGGAAACCAAGAGTCAGGCGGAGAACCGTCTCAGGCGGAGAACCGTCTTGGCTTGGTTACCTCGGGATTGAGAAGGTGAGTGTGAACCACCGCACGCTTAATGTCATACAGATCTGTGAAGTGTTCCAGCGCTCGCTGCAGCAGGCCAGCCTTCTCGCACAGCTGAGCAATGTGAGCTCGGTCATAATGGGTGAACATCTGATTGCCTAAAATAGCATCTGCAACCTGAGGGGGCACAGAAAAGAGAGTCTCGGTCCACTTGTCCAACTGCACCTTTAAGGGCCCCAGTAATCTAGTAACGGGCTTTATCAGACCTATCATAATCTGACAACCATTACTAGCTTTTCATCTTCTAAGAGTTCTGATGTCACTCCATCAGTAGTTTAACCAGAAGTTGACTACGGTTAATATTCTCAAATTCGATCCTCGCCCTCACCACCCACCGGCCCCTGATGTTTTGTTTATGAACCTGTCTATTTATGAATCATGCCTACATGGAAGCCCCTTAAGATTGACCTGATGCTAGCCCTTGAAATACCCGCTGTCACAACATACTTGCGGGGCGTGCATGAGGTTCATCTCCAGTAACCGTGTTTGAAGAGGACCCTCTGAAGGGCGATTGTTCTTCAGGGCATCTAGTAGGAATGCTGTGCATTGCTGAATTAGGTTGTACTCCATAAACACATCAACAATCTAGCGGGGGGGGGCGGGGAGAGAACAAACAAACAAACAAACAAACAAACAAGATTAAGCTGCTGCACTTTCGAAATTACAAAAGTCACAGATTTCCTGACTAGGGATTAGACTTTATTACAGAAATGGATTAGACTCCTGAAGAACACTGCTTTTAGCACCTTAAACTACCTGTGTTTTTATAGAACATATACCCTGTTTTGTTCTTAAACCAGAGGTGGAGAGAAAAATGACACAATTGTTGCCATTCTGCTCCCTGTTTCCTCCGACCCTGATACATTAAAATGATGCCATTTATTAAGCGCTTACTATGTGCAAAGCACTGTTCTAAGCGCTGGGGAGTTTACAAGGTGATCAGATTGCCCCACATGGGGCTCACAGTCTTAATCCCCATTTTCCAGATGAGGTAACTTCACTTCTCCATGCCTCAGTGACTTGCCCAAGGTCAGACAGCTGACAATCGGAAGAGGCGGGATTTGAACCCATGCCCTCTGACTCCAAAGCCCGGGCTCCTTCCACTGAGCCACGCTGCTTCTCATTTAATTTTAACATTAAAGCAGTTACATCCCAAATGGGCCAAACGGTAAGTAGATATTAATTCACTCGATTGTATTTACTGAAAGCTTACTGTGTGCACAGCACTGTACTAAGCACTTGGGAGAGTACAATACAAAAATAAACAGACATTCCCTGCCCACAATGAGATTACAGTCTTGGGGAGGTAGGGGGGGGGACAGAAATCAATACAAATAAAGTTACAGATATGTACATAAGTGCTGGGGATGGGAAAGGGAAGAGTAAAGGGAGCAATTCAGAGTGATGGAAGATGAGGAAAGGTGGGGCTTAGTCTCGGAAGGTCTCTTGGAGATGTGCTTTCAATAAGACTTTGAAGGGGGGAAGCGCGGAAATGAAGGGGAGAAGGGTCAGCGGCGAGATAGGTGTGATCGAAGCACATTGAGAAGGTTAGCAATAGAGGAGCTAACTATGCGGGCTGGGTTGTAGGAGAAAAGCGAAGTATGGTAGGAGGGGGCAAGGTGGTAGAGTGCATTAAAGCCAATAGTGAGGAGTTTTTATCTGATGCGGAGGTGGATGGGCAACCACTAGAGTTTTGAGGAGCAGAGTGACATGTCCTGGACATTTTTGTAGAAAAATGATCCAGGCAGTAGACTTGGATGAGGAGACAGGAGGCTGGGAGGTCAGCAAAGAGGCTGATGCAGTAAGCCAGGTGGAATAGGATGAGTAATTTGTATTAAAACAGTAGCAGTTTGAATGGAGAGGAAAGGGCAGATTTGAATGATGTTGTGAGGGTGGGACAAACAGGATTTAGTGATGGATTGAATACGTGGGTTGGATGAGAGAAAGGAGTCAAGGACAGTGCCAAGGCTATGGGCTTGTGAGGCGGGAAGGATGTTGGTGCCATCTACAGTGATTGCAAAGTCAGGTGGAGGACAGGGTTTGGGTGGCAAGATAAAAAGTTCTGCTTTGGACAGTTGGAGGTGACGGGAGGACATTCAATTAGAGATGTCTTGAAGGCAGGAGGAAATGCAAAACTGGAGAGAGAGAGATCAGGGCTGGAGATGTCGATTTGGGTACCTGTGTGATATCAGCAAGAGGCTCTTCATCCTGAACCAGCATCTGGGCAAACTGTTGTCCCTGGTCGGGGCTAATGCGCATTACATTTCTCAGCAAAAAGATCCAGTCTGGAGTATAGCCCACCTACAGAACAATAAGAACATACTGCAAAAAAGCCATTTTCATAATCTGCAGGGAATACAATATATCTTTCAGAGCAAATCGTATTTAATGAGCTTAATTCATTGAAGTGTCTCAAAATTCAGAAGCCCAATAGATCCCACTCCTCCTGAACCTAAAATTGGCATTCCATAATTTTGTACCCCACCACAGTCACTTGACTTACTTTCTTAGCATACAAGACAATCTTCTGGACTTGACCCGTTTCGGCAAAACACTGAATAACTTTGTTTGGCACATTCGCTCTTAGGTACACGCTAAGTGCCAGCGTAGGATCCACGGACTTCACCAGATCTCCCAATTCTTCCGAGCACTCCAGCTGTCCAATAGAAGGAAACAAGTTTGGTTAACTTCGCCGTAATACTCTAAAAGCTGTGGATTTAGTGGCATTAGTTAATTCTTAACATGTCACTCATTGAGGTTGAAGTGCTGCATAAGCAGTAAAGAAACAAGAAAGGTGATTACAAATATACTAGTCCTTGGCGGGGTGCTCAAAGGATTGACCTTCCGGATCCCATAACACACTGGCAGTTTCTTCATAAAGAAAATGACTCCATTAAGAGGCTCGCCAACCTCTCCAAGGGTAGAGTACAGATTTGGGGGCTTTAATTTTGTGGAACCATCAGTTGCTTATTTAGGGGGTTGAAAATTCTCTCAACACACCACCCTAGGTTTATAGTATGTGAGGTTTCAGATAACTGGCAAGCCCAGACAGTCACATAGTATTATGCTAGTAGAGTTGGATTGCAGTAATTATTATGATCCATACAAACGGGAGAGGAGGCCCCTGTGTCAACTAGGGAGGGGCCTTGAGGACTAACAGGTTTTAACTCTAACCTTTAACCCAAAAGATGACAGTGTAGACTTCTCTAGAAAGCTGGATTTTCAAGTTTGAGATGTGGGCAAGAGCATCTTTGAGCTAAACACCCTCTGGGATTTCCTGGAGTCCCACAAGTGAAGTCAGCTAACCATCATCACCAGGGTGAGGTAACCTTGTACTTTTCCTAAAGCTTAGTGTAGCACTAGGCGCTACGGAAGTGCAATGAACAACACACACTGTGTGACAACATTTTCCTATCTTCAAGGAGGCCCGTCTCCCCATGTATCCTTAACCACAGGAGTGAAGATGCAGTCTGTTTTGTATAGGTGGGTTTTTTAAACTGACTGTTTTCTTTAAACATACATAACCGAATGGGGCTTGAGAAGATAAGGACATATTTGCAAAGCCCATTCTCTGGCTAGAGTAGCAACAATGGCAATTTTAGCATTTAAGCTGTCCTTTGATTTGAAATCTAGTTCCAAGACTGATGTGGTCCCATGGATACAAGGGTGACTGAAGACAAAAATCCCTCACACATCTTTCAGAAAACACATCCCCTTTGGTGCTGGTTTGCAGCCCTGGTACTATTTTGCATTTCTCCGCTTCTTATTCTAGTAGCAGCTCGAGAATTTCTCAGATGTCCACTTAGTGCAGTGCACTGTTATAATCACTAAAGTACAGAATACAGTGACTCATTCCGTGCCAATGAGGACCTTATACTCCAACGGAGAAAAAAATATTTACAGGAGTAGTCCAATTGAACAGGGCAACAACAGGGCAGAGGACAGGTAGAAGTTCCCAGGTGCTACAGTTAACTGTTGGGTTTATTCAGGAAAATTAATTAGAGAACACTCAGTAGAAAGGGGTGGATTTTGGAAGGGATTTTAATCTTGGTCAGCTAGGGATTTGGAAAGGAAAGGAGGTCCGTGTTGTGGCAGGAGGGGAGGTGTTAGGGGACGGAGACAACAGTGTCACGAGCCAAGTACAATTAGGTCAGCTAGGAAGGAAAGAAGAGAGGAGGCAGAGAGGATAAAGAAAGCAGATGGTAAGGTGGGGTGAGTTGGTAAAGAAGTTTGCAGCCAACGGCGGGGGGGTTTGTTTGTGGAAAACAAAAATGAGTGGAGGGTTTTGAGGGGAGATGAGGGATGAGTGACACTTCAAGAAGATGATCTAGTACTGACTGGAGGGGGAAGAGGCTGGAAGCAGAAAGGGAAGTGAGGCTGTTGCGATAGTCTAGCTGTAATGACCAGAGCAGTAACGATTTGGGTGATGAAGGAGCAGATCTGGAACAAGTTTTTAGAGAAAAAACTGGCAGGATTTGGATCTTAGGTTTAAGTGACAACAAGGAGTCAAGGATGATATGGATGTTGGGGGCTTCTGGGACAGGAAGGATTGAGATGGGAAAGTCAGGAGGAGTCTTAGGGGGAGATGAGGAGCTCTGTTTCAGATATATTTGAGTTTAAGGTGCCAACAGACCATCCAAATGGAGATGTCCTGGAGGTAAGAGAAGAGGTGGGATGATTCACGATTCTCAGAGCTTTTGGTCCGGAGCCATTCTTTTCTTGACTGCAATGCACCAAGCTGGTCGGTGTTGCAGTTCCATCCCAAAATTTGGCTACTGTTCCACACTGAGGCTACACTTCACTGCATCTTTAAGGTTCCTCTGCCCCTTAAGTTTGCCGCATATAGGCGCTACTGGGTTACACTGTCACCCACAAAATTCCAAATTTTGCAGACAAGTGTCCAGTATTGGGACACAGTTCAATAATCCTGGCAAGAGGACTTCTTCAAACCACTTCAAATTCATCCCTATCTGAACAATGCTTTCCTGTTCAACATTACATCACTGCTCCCATGCCTGACGCCCCATCTTTTACTACAGATCTTTCACACCCTCCAGAAATCCATTTTGTTCACTTGGCTCTTCTTGCCACTCATGACATGACCAACTTTTTTGTTGACCAAAGGGGGAAAAAAAAAAAAAAAAATCAAAACCATCAGGCATAAACTCTCCCAAATATCTCACCTAGCATCCTCTAACGTCCCATCTTGGACATTAAGAGAAAAATCTTGTGAGAGCTACCCCCCAAAAAGCCTCCACGACTCCCTTCCATCCCATTCCTTACTTTCTCCTAGAAAACACTTTTCTCTCATTAACTCATCTTTGACCACTTCCTCAGTGGCACTGCATTGAGACAAAACCCACATCTCCCTTAGCCTCAAAAAAAAAAAAAATCCACCTTCTCTGGGCCACATTTTACTATCCAACTATTGCCTTGCCCCCCTCCACCCATTCATTCAATCGTATTTATTGAGTGCTTACTGTGTGCAGAGCACTGTACTAAGCGCTTGGGAAGTACAAGTTGGCAACATAGAGACGGTCCCTACCCAACAGCAGGCTCACAGTCAAAAAAGGGGGAGACAGAACAAAACAAAAAATATTAACAAAATAAAATAAATAGAATAAATAAGTACAAACAGAGTAATATTCGAAGACCTTGAAGACTATCTGAATAATATTATTAATATTATTACAAAATTATTATTGTAATATTGAGTAATATTTGAAGACTACTTACCAAACTCCTCAAACAGGTTACAAACACACCCACTACCTCCACTTCTCCTCCCACTCTTATCCTTCTACTATCTGGTTTCCACCACCCTGACTTCAGAGGCCAACGTCAAATCAAACCGATCCTACTTGGTCCTAATCCTCCACGCCCTAAGCAGTCTTCGACACCATGGACCACTCCCTTCTTCAGGAAGAGCCATGGTTCTTTCATTTTCTTCTCCCTTTCTGGCGGATCCTCATTTGTCTTCTCTCCCTTCCACACTCTATCGGTGGATTTCCTTCAAGGTATGATCTGGGTCCCTTGCTCTTCCCTACACTCACTCCCTTGGAAAAAACTCATCCAATCCTATGACTTGGCAAATGGCTCCCCAATCTACCTTGCTAGCCTTGACCTCCCTCCTTGCAGTGCTGCATTTCCTCCTGCTTGTAGAACATCTCTATGTGGATGTGCCGCTAGCATCCCAAGCATGCGATGTCCAAAACTGATCACCTGGTCTTCCCCAAACCCCCAACCCTACCTCCTTCCCCTCCCCACAGCCCCTGTATATATGTTCAAACAGATTTATTACTCTACTTTACTTGTACATATTTACTATTCTATTTATTTTGTTAAGGATGTGCATCTAGCTTTACTTCTATTTATTCTGATGATTTGACACCTGTCCACATGTTTTGTTGTCTGTCTCCCCCTTCTAGACTGTGAGCCCGTTGTTGGGTAGGGACCGTCTCTATATGTTGCCAACTTGTACTCCCCAAGCGCTTAGTACAGTGCTCTGCACACAGTAAGTGCTCAATAAATACGACTGAATGAATGAATCCTCACCATCTTGTTCTGCCCAGATCAGTGGACACCACCATCCTCCCTGTCTTAAGCCTGCAACCTTTACATTATTCTGACCTTTTCAATCCCCACATTGATTCCATCTATGGGCAAATATTGTTGGTTCTTCCTCCATCTGCTCCATCAAAATGGTCACATCCCTGGTTCATATGATGCTTGTGACATCCCGGCTTAACTATTTCAGCCTCACCTTAGGTCCATACTTCATTCTGCCGCTCAGATCATTTTTTCAGGATGCATTACTGCATGTACCTCCCCATTCCTCAATACTAACAAAAACTACCCATTCTTCGCTGGGGCAAATAGAAGTTATAGACCACCAGCTTTAAAGTCCTCAGCTCTCTCCTCATTTTTCCTCCCACTCCACTCAGCTTCAAAGGAATAAAGAATGCCAACTCACCCTGTCTTGTTCTGTGGGCACGGAATGCGGCAGCCAGCACTGTACTGCACTCCATTAAGTGCTCTGCACTTAATAAGCACTTAGTGCCTTTGACTGCCTCTCCCACTAATGACTTCTTGCTTCCATCCTCCCCTCTTTGCCTAGAATACCCTTCCCCCTTCACCTGAGAGACCTCAACCCTCCCAATTTCCAACACCCTTCTGAAATCACATCTCCTCGGGGACGTTTAGCTCAAGTAATTTCTAAATCCACCTTTTTATAACCCACTGCCACCTACACCCTTGTAGCACTTACATTAATTTCTTAGATAACCTTTTACTCCCCTTAGCTGTGCACAGTAGGAGCTGAAATGCTATAAAAATATGATCATGCCAAGGGTCGGGGGTGGGGGGAGGTGAAGATAGGAGAGGAAAGGAGAGGAGAATAACCAATGAGCACAGACTTTTTGCAGCATGCCATTATTCCAGACAGTAAGTAGCAACTCCTGAACCTCTATTCTTGAGGTTTTTAAATCTCTACCAGGAATTTCACTGATGAGAAGCGTTAACTTTGATTTTTGTTCTTCCTTGTCTACTGTGACTCATCAGATGGCATGGGGCCTAATGAACGGCATTCTGATCTCTGAGCAAGAGTTTCCCCCGGTGCTTGCTAATACACTACCCTTGACTGTCACAATCAGATGACAAGCCTGAGGAAAATGCAAGTCGTGTTGCAGATTTCTTCCCCCCGCACCAAGTCAACAGTACTGCAGTAGCCTCAGGATCTTGATGGGGTCAGGGCAGCCAAACTGATGCAACTACCAGAACCTGAGCCAAATGCTCTTGTAAATTCTTTAAAAACCCTACCATAGAGAGGTCTCTCCATCTATTATGCTACAGAATAGATCCATATTGCAGCTGGCCAGTTAATGTGCTTTAAGTCAAGAAGACCTGGCTAAGCTACTGCCAGCAACGGAGAGCAGTGAAATGCCAAGACAGGAAGATGAAAGATCACACTGCACTCAGAAAAAGCTGAAGTAGACCTCAGCAAGTATGCTATCAGACCCAGGTATGCTATCATTCTGAGCAGCGTTCCTCTTGCGCAGTTGGAATGAAGATCATGCTAGTAGGTGCTGGTTCTCAACCCTAGTTGGCTACAGTGTTTTTTGCCATCACCACAAGATTCTCAACTAGTGGTTGATGATGCAGGAGCTATAACATGCAGAGAGACCTACCCCCCTTAGTGACTACTATGTTAAGAATTGTTGCCAGTCTTGAGGATACCCTGTCTATAAAAGCTAAAAGCCACCAATCCCACAGTGTGGGGAAGCCAGAGTGGAGTGCAGGTCCAATCAACTCAGACCTCGACCTAGCCCATTCTAACCTTCGCAACACACTAGGCAGGCCTTTTTCTACAGATAAAGTGTAGCATTAGTTGCCTTTATTTTAATCCTCCACCCTGACAGTGAGTTCTCGCATCCTATAAGCATGCAGCCTACTCACTTTCCCCAAAGACTACCTTAAAGCAAGAACCCTAAGGAGGCAAAAAGCAGACAGTGCAACAAACTCACGAGACCACCTCTGGAAGAGGAAGTTTAGTTCAGGATTACAGCAAACCCAGACTCCCCCTGACCCCAACAACACATACACACACACACACACACACACCGCACGCCTACCTTGTCTTCTTTCAACCATTTCTCCAATAGCTGCTTCCGACCCTGCTGAAGCACAGGCCTACAGAGCTCTAAGGACTCGTATTTGTTCAGCTGGCCCTGGTCCAACAGGATCCCGAAGTACTGGAGCAGGGGAGAAGTCTGACCCGGCTGGGCAGGAACACTCTGGAACCGACGAATGGTGTCTGGAGTACGGAGGATTCCCTTTGAGAGAGGGCGTACGAGAGGTCAGTGGTTTTCCCTGGACACGTGATCCAGTTAGCTCAACAGGGCCAGACTCTCCCTACTGGTATTCCCACTCCCCTGAAGTCAGAGCAGAACCAGTAGTTCAGTGTTCATTCGAGCCTGCAGCGTACCGAACAGGTGGCACATTGCGCAGGGTCAGCTGGGGTGAAGTACAGTGCGATCTGCTAGACTGAGCTAGCAACTTGGTTTCATTTGCACATGCTTCAGCATAATTTGCACCTGCAGATGTCAAGGGTCAGCGCTTATTGCACAACTGCAGGTGGCAAATAAATATTTTGTTTTTATTTGTACTTCTGCAATGGTATTTGTTTAAGCACTTACTATGTGCCAGATAGTGTCCTGGAGCAGATACAAAGTTGGACACAATCTACATCCCACGTGGGGCTCATGGTATTAATTCCCTTTTTTTTTTTTTATAGAGGAGGTAACACGCACCAAGAAGTAACTTGCCCGAAGTCACACAGCAGACAAGCGGCAGAGCCAGGATTAGAACCCAGGTCCTTCTGGCTTCCAGGCCTGTGCTTTATCCACTGGGCCACACTGCTTCCACTTTTCAATATTTCATCTCTAATCCACTTTATTTGGAAACAGTTACTACTCTGGGGAAGTAAGGAGAAGGAGTACAAGTGTGGCATGGACATAGTTTTCTCTCTGGTTCAGAGGCTTTAAAATATGTTCAGGATTTGACCTCCTGAGTAAGGAAACTGCTGTTCTTATACCTCGTTAACATTCACTCGCTTTCAGATCAGCTACTCAGAGTTTCCTTTTAAAAGGTAACCAGGTCAGTAAGGGCTACAAGGAAAGGCAATGGTGTCAAGATCTAGAAGATTACCAGTTAAGAAAGAGCTTTTCTACAAATCTAAAAATTTGAGGCATTTTGACAGAAAAACTATTGTTTTGCTAGAAATAAGGTGGAGATGGGCCAGGCAGGGAATGACCATGGGCATAAACTGCTTCAGTCACAGACCATCTTGAGGTTAACTTTCACAAACTGTACCTTTGGTGCATTTGCAGCCACTTTTGCTGCCTCTGAGTAGTTCCCCTGGGCAAAGAGAGCATTAAATTTCCGGGCAAAGAGTTCTTCAGCTCCAGCTAGGTTGTTGCGTACAGCCATCCTCAAAGCCAGATCGGGATTCTGAAGCACATTCGTGATGTAAGGAATTATGTTTTCTTCCTCCACACATACTGACAGCACCTAGAATTTAGAGGAGGTGGTTATATAGTGTTGAAGGTGACAAAACAATGTTTGCTGGGCTTTCAAACACACAAACTCAGTTATACCCACAAAGTCCAGGAAGAAAGTGGGGTGGCACAATACCAAACTGGCATCTTGGTATAAATCAGGTGGAAGACAGACTGAACACGGAGTACCATCAGCCACCAAGAATTAATGGACGAAATCCTTCCACAACTCTGGTGTCACAAATATCAATGAGTGCATGCAAGGAAGATGAAAAGAAGCCTCCTCGGGGAAGTGGGAAACACTAGTAGTCAGATGTGAATATAAGCCTCATCTTTTTTGAAGACCCCTCTGCAAGAAGGAGCAATAAACTTGGACAACTGCTTTAACATGTCGAGCCAAGTTATGCCAGAAAATATAAGAGGTCTATCATATGAGAACTTGAAACCAGAAATCTGACACAGAAGGAGATCCAGGGAGAAAACAATGGCCTCATTTCCCCTCATCTGAATCAAGACCGAGGAGCAAGGCTAATCATTCGGTGGCCAAGTTGCACGATTTTTGTAGTCCTAGTTTCACTACTGGGAAGAATATCTGCAGAAGTCTACAGAATTAGCATTACCTTATCATTCAAGAGGTTACTTTCTCCCCCTAGCCCCCACCCCCTCAGTAACACCTGCAAAATCTTCACTGCAATGGCTAGTAATACAATAGCATTTGAGTGCTTACTATGTGCAAAGCACTCTAAGCAGCCCTGGGGTAGATATAAGATAATCAGGTTGAAAACAGTCTCTCTCGCAAGCTCAGTGAGAGGGAGATCAGGTAACACATTCCCATTTTACCAAAGAGGGAAAAGACCCGGAGAGGTCAAGGACTTGCTCAAGGTCATAGAGATGGAAAGTGATGGTGCCAGGATCAGAACCCAGGTCCTTTCACACCCAGGCTCATGCTGTTTCCACTATGCCATGTTGGATAATAAATTTCTTCATAACTGTATTAAGTGCTGGGGTCATTACTACTATATCAGCATGGCGCAGTGGAAAGAGCCCGGGCTTTGGAGTCAGAGGTCAGGGGTTCAAATCCCGGCTCCGCCAGTGGTCAGCCGTGTGACTTTGGGCAAGTTACTTAACTTCTCTGGGTCTCAGTTCCCTCATCTGTAAAATGGGGATTAAGACTGTGAGCCCCACGTGGGACAACCTGATCACCTTGTAACCTTCCCAGCGCTTAGAACAGTGCTTTGCACATAGTAAGCGCTTAATAAATGCCATTATTATTATATCAAATGACACAGTTTCTTAATATGAACAGCTATCCCTGGTCCAATAACTAACACTGTCCACAAGCAGATTGTCCCTGAAATGGCACATACACAAAGTTAAAAGGAAAGTTGGGGACACTGAAGGAAGAGGAGGAGGTATCTCCATATAGTTTTGGGGATCTAGTAATACAGGCTTCCGTTTCTTATCAAGAGATGGTCTCAACAGCTAAATCAATCCACATGTTCTAGACTGTGAGCCTGCTGTTAGGTAGGGACCACCTCGATATGTCACAAACTTGTACTTCCCAAGCACTTAGTACAGTGCTCTGCACAGAGTAAGCGCTCAATAAATACGATTGAATGAGTGAATGAATGTTTATGCTTCCTTAGCATTTACCATTGTAACACCAACCTGTAAACTTCAGGTTGCTCTCACCACTAAACTATTTGAAAGGAGGGATTGTGCCTAGTAACTTTATTATACTACTCCCAGACACTTAGTGCAATGTTAGTGCATAGAGCAGATTCTCATTAAACAAGCCTGTTTGCTTCCATTTACTCCCCTTTAATTGGAGATTAACCACAGATCAAGACAATCTGAGCTGGACTGGAGTTGAACTATAACCTCGAGAGCTCAATGGAAAGGGCTAGGTCAGAAAGAGGACTCCCTGGAATTCACCCAAGCCTGGAATGTGCCACATTCAATTAGTTTGAATGTGTCTGGGTGTCTATTTGCTACTACAGTGTGCTCTCCCAAGAGTTTAGTATAGTGCTCTGCACACAGTAAGCGCTCAATAAATACATTTGAATGAGTGAATGGTACCCTGCAGGTAAGTGCTACAGACCTTCGCTTTAGAGATACAGGGTGGGGAACGATACTAAGGAGAAGAGTTGGTTGGAATGGGAGAGTATAGGTGAGTACTTGAGGCACAGGTGTGGGCTAACCTAAAAGGTTAATCTGAAGGTTAATTAGTTGCTTAGTATCTTCCATCCACTGAGGTAATTGAGCCTTACAACATTGTTACTCTAGCCCTGCAAACTGCTCAGCAGACATTAGGGGCTCAGTCCTTCCAAAGTTATTTTCTGGTTTCAAGATTACTTGAATTTAAGAATACTTTTTATGAAAATAATAATGATGGCATTTGTTAAGCGCTTACTATGTGCAAAGCACTGTTCTAAGCGCTGGAGGGAATACAAGGTGATCAGGTTGCAAGCCCCACGTGGGGCTTACAGTCATCATCCCCATTTTACACATGGGGTAACTGAGGCTCCGAGAAGTTAAGTGACACAGGTCACACAGCAGACATGTGGCGGAGCTGGGACTCGAACCCATGAACTCTGACTCCAAAGCCCGTGCTCTTTCCACTGAGCCATGCTGCTTCAACCCTAGCTTTTGTAAGACTTGGCTAGGGGCATCAAAGCGCTGTGAAAGGCAAAGCTGCTCAATGAAGGTCAGATCCTAGAGAGGAAAGTTTTAGGAGAGGGATAGAATCACTCAGGTTCATGTTTGGTAATTCCACTCCTTGCCCTTATGGCTCCCTAGCCCTATACATACACAGTTCTGAGGTGGGAATCCGCAAGCATCAAGCTCCCTTTCTTCACCCATCTATTTTTTCAAGGCCTCCTGCTTCTCTGCTGCCTCTGGGTTACCAAGGCAGCTCTATTACTACTACTACTTGAGACACCTATGGCCTGAGAATGGGGCAGCCTGTACTTCAACTGTCTCTGACCACAAACCCCTCCATTTCCACAAGATGACTCTCCCCATTTTCAAAGCCTTATTTAAAGCACATCTCCAAGAGACCTTTCCCAATTAAGCTATTTCCTCTTCTCCCACATCAACCTTTCACTAATAATAATAATAATAATGGCATTTGTTAAGTGCTTACTATGTGCAAAGCACTGTTCTAAGCGCTGGGGAGGATACAAAGTGATCAGGTTGTCCCACGTGGAGCTCACAGTCTTAATCCCCATTTTACAGATGAGGGAACTGAGGCCCGATGTCTCCTCCCTGACCCCAATTCCCAATCCTTTAGGTATTTCTCAGAATTCTCTGGTGCGAAAGCATTTGGGGTCTCCCTTTTATCGAGGAAGATTTTCTTGGGTGGGGAAGTAGAGGGGAAGAAAGGGGGAATGCTGGTTCTTACTAAGATTTGCACCTTTATTCAGCCCACCCCCACACTTATGCACATATGAGCAATTTCTGTTAATGTCTGCCTCCCCATCTAGACTGTAAGCTCCCTGTGGGCTTGGAATGGGTCTACCAACTCTTATCTTGCACTCTCCCAAGTGATTAGTACAGTGTACTGCACATAGTAAGCACTCAAATACGAATGAGACAACCTTATCACTGTAGAGTGGCTGAAGAAAGAAAAATCTCTGGCCACCAGCTAAACAAGACTTGACAAAAGTCATCCAGGTTTTATCTACTTTAGCCTGGAAGAGTTAGGCAGCAAAAAAATCGACAGATGAAGACAACAAAAAAGCAAGTCTTGCATTTAAAAAGATTACATTTCGAGCGGTACAGGTCACACACACTAGTCTAGAGCAGTGTGAGGTCACTAGAGAGAGTAATTCCCCATCCAAGCTTCCTGCGGGGATCTGAGGGGACCCAGCCCCAGCTGGCTGAGAAAAATACTTAGAGATGAAGCTTAACTATTGGACTCAGAGGGGAGTTTTGAATACTCTGTAACTGGTGAGAAATAAGGCAGTGTGACCAAGATTACAAGAGTGCTAACAAATTTTGCTTAAATTCACCTTCTGCTAAGAGCAGCACGTACAGGGTATATCTAACTTCATAACTGTTTTGTAGCAAAGGTCTCAAATGCCCAGTCCAGTAAGCTCCAACTTATTCATGGAAATGGGAGACTTGAAAAGTGTGAAATTAAGGAATTGTATTTCAGTTAGTTTTAAACCTCCCAACTCATTAAGCCTCTCTGCTACTATTAACAAGAACCAAAATTGACAGGTTTAAGTTTTTGCCTCTTCCCTCATCTGACATGGAGGTACTAATGAGCACGAAAATAGCTCAAAAACACTTAAGTGCTCTCAAATTAAAATGACTGTTCAGTAAACTACCTCACTGGGGGACAAAGAAGAAATCTCTAAGCATTTAGCCTGTCAATGCCTAAGTTTTTAGGACATTTCAAACTGCTTCAAGGAAGAGAAAGAAGTCTGAGCTCGCTTTCTCTAGCTCTGTATTCAGTTGGATGTTAACACTGGGGAGTCTTAAAAGCTTCCTTACTTGTCCCTTGCGGTTTACACCAATAATTCCAGCTGTGGCTTCGTGAGGCGCAGTTACAAAAATGGTTTCCCCACTGATTCGATTCATGTAGATGCACGTGCCGGTCTCGAGGTCATACAAGTGGATGTAACCATACTTGGTAATCAGGAATACCACATCATGCTTTTCACTGATCTGTGCAAACAAATAAATGGGTTCAGTGGTGCATAAAATTTTAATGACATCTTATTCTTCTAAATAAGCCCTGACCATCACTGGTTAATACTGCCCCTCCAAGTTTAGCTTTTAGGGGCTTGCAGGTTCTTATGTAAAACAAAGTACAAGGCAAAAGAAAAAAAAGAGTGGGAAGAATAAGAATAAATTAGAGCAGTGTAGGTTTAAAGACCCTGCTTGAAGTTAGTGGTGTTTAAGAGGTCATGCAGTAGAGACATTTATACATGGAGCACTAAATATCACAAAGCAACTTTAGAGGAGTTTGTGACTTTTTCAACTCTAGTTAAAATCAGAATAATCTCAGGAGTACTTACTTATCTGTTTTAACATACCTGCATTGCCACAGGAAAGTCATTTTGGGCCTCAGGAGGGAAGAACACATCCACTGCTTTCTTAGGAAATGGCTGGTTTCCTGTAGGTGGTGTTCCCACTTCAATGATATGCAACTGTTCAACAGAATGCAGTTAATGAATTATTTGCAGTTTTGCTGGAGACTTACACTTCTCAGAAACCTAAGCTAGTTAACATTGTACACAACCATATACGGTTGATTTTCCCCTGAAGTTCCTTAGCTTTCACGTGCACCCACAAGTCCTCTGTTTAAAATCAATGGCTGCTCACTCACAGCTGTAGAGTCTCATAAGTGGCCTTGATCAGCGCTGTCTACAATCCCAAGAGAGCCAAACTCCACATTCATTACTGGCATTTACAGAGTAGTGGAGTCAAAGAAAAAAAAAATAGTGAAGTTGATGTTATGGACATTGGCTACTCCTGATATTTTCGTGTATGAGAGTCCTTGGGACTCAAAATGGTTACAAAGGAAGTTGGTGTGCAAAGCTGCTACAGATCTGTCCCCTACTTGTCATGCTCTAAATAGCCAAAGATAAAGAGGAGTGTGTGGCAGGGTGGGAGATCAACAATACAATTCCAAAAAGGGAGGAGGAATCGGGGGTAATTCCTCTCCCCTTCGTTCCCTCTCCATCCCCCGTCTTACCTCCTTCCCTCCCCCACAGCACCTGTATATATGTTTGTACATATTTATTACTCTATTTATTTTACTTGTACATATCTATTCTATTTATTTTATTTTGTTAATGTTTGGTTTTGTTCTGTCTCCCCCTTCTAGACTGTGAGCCCACTGTTGGGTAGGGACTGTCTCTATATGTTGCCAACTTGTACTTCCCAAGCACTTAGTACAGTGCTCTGCACACAGTAAGCGCTCAATAAATATGATTGATTGGTCGGGAAAATGTCCAATTTTCAGTTAACTTTTCTGCCTTGGTGTACGCCCAGTCCTATTCAGTCTCCCAGCCCCAAGCTTACCTTGCCACCAGCTTGTCCCCTTACTGCAAAACAGAATAAAGTCGACTCTTCAGCGTTTCCTTCCATCTTAAACTGCGCGAAGCTGGCCGCGTGGCCCTCAATGGGCTGAGACACTTTTCTGTCTACAGAGTAAAGCTGCATGGCCCCCACCACTCGATTTTGCTAGGAGGAACCGAGGCACAAAACACTGAAAGTTTAGGGACCCGCAGAACACTTAAGCTTCCAATTCCCTAGGTAAAGAGCTACTCCAATAAATGCTCAGTAGTCCTAAAATCCAATTCTATTCTGGAAATTGAGGAGTCTTTCAAACTTGGAAGCCACCACCCGCCCCTAAGCCCTTCACTTCACTGAACACCCTTGGGGGCTACATTGCCAGCCTGGCCAATGCACTTACTAGTCTGCCCCTGAAATGGCAAAATTCAATTCCTAAAAAGTCATGCATTAAACCGGAGGGGCCCCCCACACTCTGGCTCTTCCCAGTCAACACTTGCCATCCAAGCCTAGAAAGGAGGCAGTAAATAATTGACCACTCGCTTGGGAATGGTCTCAAGTTAAAATTGCTTCTTCCTCAAAGGGTCATCCAGTTTGGGCAGGGTTGTTGGGGAGAAGAAGGGGGACCTCATGGCAAACCTAGCCATCAGCCAAGATTTGGGGGTAAGAAGTCATTAGTAATGACAATAACAACTGTACTTTTTAAACATTAACTCTGTGCCAAGCACTGGGGTGGGTAGATACAAATCAATCAGGTCAGACAGTCCTTGTCTCAAATGGGCCTCACAGACTAAACAGGAGGGAGTAGGACTTAATCCCAATTTTAGGGAAGGGATAACAGGCACCAAAGTTAAGGTGGCTTGCCCAAAGTCACAAAATAGACATGTGGCGCAGTCAGGAGTTAAAGCCCAGGACATCTGACTCCCAAGTCTGAGCTCCTTCCACTAGGCCACACTGCTTCTCTAATTGTATGCCATATAATATTCAATATTGCCTTAACTCAGAACCTAAATTTGTCTGAAGTAGTTTCCCCACACAAGCTATGTTACCTGTGCGGATATGCCAGTTAAAAGCAACCACTTCTGCTTCGCATCAGTACGATAATTTATGATCTGGCACCCTGCAAGGCTAGAATGACGATCGAACATTTTCACTGGTTGAGACTCTCCTTCCATGCTCCAGTGATAGACTGCATTGTCCGTGACAAGAGCAACAGTGTTCAGTGATATCCATTTCCAGAAGGTGACGTCATCTGTCATGGTGTGGGCCTTCATCTTACTTTTCATCTCAATGTTAAAGATTTGAAGGGTTTTCCCAGCTACAAAAAAAACCCAAAACACATTCGGGACTTGTTCATTAAGCAATGGTTCAATCAGTCTGAATTTCTCATATATTTCAC
Organism: Tachyglossus aculeatus; assembly: GCF_015852505.1. Classification (NCBI taxonomy): domain Eukaryota; kingdom Metazoa; phylum Chordata; class Mammalia; order Monotremata; family Tachyglossidae; genus Tachyglossus; species Tachyglossus aculeatus. Next base: position 45,570,094 of record NC_052082.1, read on the forward strand.
CTCCCAAGACTGACAACTTGATCAGAACAACAAAACCCTGAGAAATTAGCGATAGAAGTGTCAAACACCAAGAAAATCAAGTTACAAATTCATAAGGCTGTGCTAGCCATGAATGCTACAGACAGCTTGACAAAGTTGACCTGCGTTTGCCTATTTTCTCTTGATCTGTTTTCAAAGGCTTAGCACCTGATGAATTTAATTCAATGAAATGCTAGTTGTAGAACTAGAATATTGCTCTTTATTAACTTGCTAGGAAGAAAACTACGCCCCTCTGATTTACGAGCCCGTTGTTGGGTAGGGATTGTCTCTATTGCCAAATTGTACTTTGCAAACGCTTAATACAGTGCTCTGCACACGGTAAGCACTCAATACGATTGAATGAAGGAATGAACAATAGCCCCACTAAAGGAGTAAAGACGTTTAAAGGATTTAAAGTGTTTCAACTGGATTTAACCAAATTTTCCCCATACCTGCTGCTTCACTGAGCTACAATACACAAGACATGTAGCTCAGCTATGTTTCACTGGTGGGGGAAAGTGAATTCATGCTACTTGGCTTCAGGGTTAAAAACGGAGAGGGAAGAGATGTTGGCAGAGTGGGACAGTAGAAGGAATGGTTTCTGGGTGTAGACCAGTTAATTTGTTTAGTGTCACTCCAAAGACAGCTGGAATTCATATGGACCAGCTAGATCATAGATTTGTAAAGTATGTACTGAACAAGACTGTATATTTGAATAAGAGTTCTGTTGTCCAAAGAGTTGAAAAGTATTTAGTTTGGGCTTTGAGTTGTACTTTGCAACCCTAAATAAGCCAACCAAGTTGGTCAAAATGTGTCAACTCAGAATCCTTTTTAAGACAGAGTTATTACACCTGGATTAGTAACCAGAAATTAGACTACTTTATTCTGCTGCCCCTATCCAGCATCTCAGAAGACGATGACTATTTCCGTCCTATATAATATGCATACAGGCCACCAAAGGGAAAAAAAAAAAAAAAAAAACAGACAAAGATCATAAGAGTCATCATCCTGTTTGTGAAAAGTAACCTGGGGAAGAAAAACAAGTTTCTTTTCAATGACCAGGCTTTCCTACCACAGCTGGTGCCTTCTCCTTACATAGAGAATTTCCTAATTTATGCATACAAGCACCCATGTACTGTGTACTCGTCATGTGTGCTTTGTTTTAACTCTTCACTTTTCATACAACAGGACAAGAACTAATACAATCTAAATTGAACTCACCATCTGCACACAAGAAAGCATTAAAAAACATGACAGTAGGAACATTAAGAACATAGGAGTTTACAGTAATCTGACTGACTTTAGAGAATTTAAGACACGTGGACAACTCTAATCAGAATGATGTATTTGTTTCTGGTACTGAAGGGTACGCCAATACTAAAAGCCCTGTCAACAATACCTAGTAAAGTGAGTTCTGTATCAGCTGCTTCAAAAAAAAAAAAAAAAAAAAGAAAAAAGAAAAAAGTGGGAGTGGTGCCAGAAACTGGTTTTGTTGGAGCATCATTTCCCAATTCAAAACTCGCACTATAACTTTAAGGCCACCATCTAGCTAAGCAACTGACTGATTTTATGGAAACGGGCTATGTGCCATACACTGGGGTATATACAAGGTAATCAAGTTAATCATCAGACACAGTCCATGTCCTACATGGGCTCAGTCTTAATCCCCAATTTACAGATGAGGTAACCAAGGCCCAGAGTAGGTAAATGACTTGCTCAAGGTCACCCAGCGGACAAGTGGCCCAGCCGGGATTAGAATCCATGTCCTTCTAACTCCCAGGCCCTTTCCCCTGGGCCACCCTGCATCTCTTTCCATATCTTTGCAAATAGCCCAAATTGAGATCTGAATAATCAAAGTAGATATTTTTGCTTGTTACCCACCTTGCCTGTCTACAGAGATCAAGTCAGTTATTAGTTAAATTCACCCATGCAGACTCAGTCAGCAATGGACTGATTACCAAAATTGGTGCTGTAAAACAGAAGCCAGCTCATATTAGAGCGGGGGAAAAGGGGGAGAGGGAAGGAGAGAAAGAACATGAACATTCAGCACACCAGGGTTTAGAAGAATACTAACTAGTGACTCCAGACCTTGCTTGAGGTCCTGATTCATACAGTATAAGAGAGATGGTTTAATTGTAAGTACCAGAGTTGAGGCAGAGAAAGATTACCATTCCAACGTTTGGCCTATCGGCTCAGCCATTTCAGTTTAGCTCGCTTCCCCTACAGAAAACATCGGCTGTGCTCTCTCTCGAGCTTCACCTTCAAAACCCAAACCACCAAGGCACCAAAATCAGCTCTCCGTACCTTTCAACGCAATGACTTTGCTGGCTGGATTCATGATGGCACTGTCCGCTGAAATTGGTCGGCGAATAGGATTACTTGGGTCATTCATGTCGATGATCACCACCTGTGCCTGTTCTCCTACTTTCTCTCTAATACAGATGAATTTATCTGACTCCATAGTCAGAGTGCTGAAGCCGATGTTGGCTGGGTTGATACCCAGATTTTGGAGCTGAAAGAGAAAGGTTGCTAATGAATAACTAGGTATCCAGTTGTAAGCTACAAGATTTAACCTGTGAACTGCAGAGGTGCCATAAAGTAGCTTTGAGTGCTATTTAGTGCTCAGTCACTTAATGTTGCTGTAAGCTTTAATGTATCCCCAGTTTCCAGTTATGATGCTCCTGAGCAGTGGGATCAAAGTGACTACAATAGGCTAGGAATTAAAGTGGGGCATGCGGGGAGGGAAAGCGAGCGAGCGCGCGCGCGCACACACACACACACACTGCTGTCACCTCTGTTCCTCAAGAACATGAGTGATCCTGGCTATTAAGTTTTAATTTCATTTTACACATCCATCCTTCAACTAGGGCTACCCAGAGAGAGTAGAGGGGCCTGTGACTGAGGCCATCTGGGTCCAAGTTGGTACTTTCAATTCTGAAGCAGCCTTAATTCTCTCTCTTCCAGAGGGCAAACAATAGAGACTTCATTTGTCTACTATTCTGCTGCCTCATTCCAGGACAGACCACTATATATTTTTAACATATGACCAAGGAGGGAGTTTGCCGACCTCCCTCGCTAGCCTGTGTGTTTTATTCCTTTTAGTATCAGAACTTAGAAATTAAAGCCCATTTCTTCAGACAGTTAACAGGTTCTCATAAAACACTCTTCATTTGAAGACAATGAAGCAACTCCTTGGTCTTTGCTAGGTTCAAGAGCCCCAGTACCTTTAGCCTTTCCTCCGGGGACTCTTTCCCCTCTAAGTAGTTTGCTCTTCATTGATCTTCTCCAATCCTTGATTAAAAACAGTGACCAAAACTGGACGGTATTCTGATAATCTAACCGATCAGTGGTATCTGAGCACCTGTGTGCAGAACACTGTACTATCTGCTTGGGGGAATACAGCAGGATCGGTAAACACGTTCCCTATAAAGAGCTTACAGTCCTAGAGGGGCAGACAAATGAGACATGTACACAAGTGCTCTGGGCCAAGTCAAGCGCTAAAAGGGTACGAATCCAAGTGCTTAGGCAATGCAGAAGAGAAGGGGTAGGGGAAATGAGGACTTACTGCAGAGAGACCACTACTTCTCAGAGTTTACATGTCATTTTAACACATAAACACCCATTTTTATTTTCCTTAAACGAGACAGCATTTCATACCCTACTGTTCAGATAGATCTTTCCCCCAGCTAATTGTACCGATCAAGTACCACCTAGTATTTCATCACAACCACTTTGAATTTTATTCAAGCCCATCCAATTTGGTCTCATTTATCTTCAGCAATCTTTTTTCAGGGAAAAGCAAAAAGACTTTTACACCCTTGATTCCACAATGAGTGACAACCAGCTTTGCAGTTCTGTGCAACAGGAAAAACTAATCTCTTAAAGGGGATAAGTGCTTGGTTGCCCCAGGCCCTGGAAAGAAGGCCCAACTAGAATTCTAGAATCCCCAAAAGCATTTTAGCTTTATGCCAAAGGCCTCATTTGCATGAAATGTCATTCTAGTTTCACTTGTATTCCCTCTTAAAATTTCTCAAGAACACCATCACACAATTTATCAGAACAGACATAAAAGCGTGAAACAATCCTGCTGCCAGGAGACCTTAGCTAAAGACCTGTGGGCCATGTACCCTGAAGATCTGAGACTCAGAGGAATTCAGATTCTGTTTAGTTATTACTTTTCTTTAAGACAATAAAAAGCTATGAAGCAGTAGCAACAGGTATTCAAAATGACAGAGGAAATTTCACAACTAGTACACATGTAGTTTATTACAAAACTTCTACCCTCTGAATCAGGTTTCTCATGTCATGGGCAAGAATTTATGCTACCACTGCTAACAGACTATAATGAATTCTCAATACCACCATTGTCAACAGACTCAACATTTAAGAGATTGGAGTTTTCTTGGGAAGCAGATACCCATAGTCAGCCTTGGCTTACATTTTGGGAGAGAGTATCATCATTTGTCTCCCTCCAAAACTGAATTTATCTCAAATATTATACCTTGGATTCACACTGAACTTAATACCTTTATTACTGCAACGCCTCAGGTTTCACCCTCACCTGCGAGGCTGGGCACTACGTCTTTCCCCTGACTGGCATCACAGCAAGGAAGTGACAGAGCTGGGACCAGAACCCAAGTTCTGTGGTTCCCAGGCCTATGCTCTTTCCACTAGGCCTTGTGGCATTCCTCTGTTTAAGGTGGCAACACCACCCTTTAAATGCTCATTTTCTTGGTGACCTATAAGGTGTGGGCATGTGCACCTCCCCTTGATTGCAGAGGATGCTGAGGACAGTGAGGTTTTTGGATCATGGGTGCAGGTGAGGCTGGTGAAACCAATGCAAGACTGACAACCCCCTCCCATATTGTGTGCTAAATTACCTCTTCCAGCACTGTTGCAACTGCTACTCTCAGTGCCTGGCACTGTTGATGTTCCTCCTTCTTAATGCAGAAGCTTGGGGCAACTGGGATACCAAGACAGCCAATCTGCTTGACTGCTGCCACACATCAGACTGAGCTGTCTGCCCATTAGAAGCAGGTGGCCCAGTGAATAGAGCACAGGCCTGGAAGTCGAAGGACTTGGGTTCTAATCTCTGCTCTGCCAATTGTCTCCTATGACCTTGGGCAAGTCACTTCTGTGCCTCAATTCCCTCATCAGTAAAGTGGGCCTTAATACGGGTGCCAATGTGGGACATGGACTGGGTCCAACCTGATTAGCTTCCAACTACCCCAGCTCTTAGTACACTGCTAGACACATAGTAAGCATTTAAATACCACTAAAAAAAACCCACACATAAAAAAACTGCCTCCTGCTATTCCGTTTCTACTGGGCTGGCCCTTGCCTTAAGCTTTCCTTTTTTTAAAAAAATAGTATTTGCTAAGCACTTACTATGTGCCAGACACCGTGTTAAGCATACACGTACACTGTCCTACTGCTTCATCCATGACAAGAAACAGGATTACGCCAGGAAGGATATTCCCGGGTGCCTCATATGCAAAAAGGATTTTCCCATTTTCACAGCAAAACCTGATGTGTGACTACGTCCAAGCAACTGAAACTCTAGACTATAAGTTCGTCCTCTAGACTCTAAGCTCACTATGGACAGGGAATGCATCTTTGTTGTATTGTACTCTTCCAAGTGCTTAGTACAGTGCTCTGCACAGAGTAAGCGCTCAAACAGAACCGAATGAATGAAACCCCCTTTCACTGATCCAATGCACAGGGCTCAGTCTACTTGTTCTAGTTTTAACAGGGGAGTCCGATAAGGAACCAGATGAAGACATGGCACGTTAATCTTAGCATTTATGCATAGACCTATTTGATATTTACAGTCTATCATTTGTACTTTTCTTCTTGTTCTTGCAGTTCTGCAACTGGTGGAGCAGATGATTTGCCTCCCAGTTTCTCCACACTGGATTGCAAGTTCCTCGAGAGCAGGAACTGGCATTTTGCTTCTGTTGTTGCTTTAAGCATCTCCTCGAGCTTGCTAGCACACACAAGCCACGAAATAAATGCTACCAATCATTGAAGCACAAGGGTGGAGCACCTGGGAATCATAAAATGCTTGGGGCTTGCTCAGAATTTAGTTTTCCTGTTCAGACCTGACTGCCTTAAGGTTAGTTGGCAATTTCAAAAATTTCGCTTGAATATTCAGAAGGGAGGCATGCTTTCTAAAGTGAGCAGTGCTGCAGTGAGAGGACTGTTGGATTAATGTTACAAGAAAAGCCTGCCTTTGAGATCCATCAGATGCGGTGTGCCATGTTCTACTTTCACTTCCTGCTTGTGCTCCAATGGCTTAAAGTAGGAACTGTAGTTCAGTCCCTGCACTCTAGTCAAGCCATGTCTAAATATTAATAGACACTGTAATCAAGTAGAACATTAACCAGCTTTACAGTTGTCCAAGTATGCAACATAAGTGCACAGCAGAGAGATCAAACTAACCTTCACGGTAGGCAGCTATTAATGAGCTGGGTTACAGGAAAATCCCACCCAGACCCTATCATTTAATAGAGCCATTCAATCCCAGACTTTCCTTCCCCTTACCTGCACCCAGGATTTGCTCGGGACTGAAGCTTTGCTTCCAGTTGTCGAAATATAGTTACTATTACCATTCATTCACTGAATTTCTTATTATGTTCAGAGAACTACCACCACTGCCACTAGCCTCTCAACTCCAATGCTAACCTTGAGAGATTTTTTAATGGTATTTGTTAAACGTATATTATGTGCCGATCATTCTTCCACACGCTGGGGGTAGGTGCAAGTAATTATGTCAGACAGTCCCTGTCCCACCTAGGGCTCAGAATTTAAGTAGGAGAAAGCAGATATTTACAGCCCGTTTTACAACTAAGGAAACGGACACAGAGGAAGAGAAATGACTTGTCCAAGATCATACAAACAAGCAACTGGCAGAGCTGGGATTAGGACCCAGGTCCTTCTGATTCCAAGGCCTGTACTCTTTCCACTAGGCCTCCCTATTTCTCCATATCGTCAAGTGGTCTATTAGATAACTGTACTTCAGTGTGGCTCTGGCCACATTTTAAGTGCAGGTACACTGAGTCAGAACAGCAGATTTTACTAGACTTGTTGCAGAGATGCCAGACCACATCAATTCTAATACATCCCATGACCTTTTCACTGCTTTCATGAAAGGTAAATGAGGTTGGGAGAAAGGGTACACTGAAGAAAAGGGATCACCAAGCATTTTCATCCACTGGCCCCCAGGAGACAGGTTTATCCTATATATTAGATAGTCCCATAATTAGTTGGCCTTATAATCAGTAGTGGAATCCTTCCCTCTCACTGATCACTTCCTAGCCATTTCTACCTTCAGAGGTAGAGCCAAAACTTAAGTACAGCCCTGTTGGTATTCCTTAATTCCCCTGGGGGAAAAAAGGCAAAAAATTCAAAGCTGAACCATAATTTATTCATGATTAATCCTGATCCCATTAACCAAGATGATGAAGCCTCTACAGTTGTCACCTCACAAGTTATTGCTAACACTTGCAAGAGGAAAACTGTGCATTTTATTCAAAGTCTTCCAAATAAACACAACTTACCCAAAAAGCCTGGGAATGGTAATATGCAATATAGTCAACTCTGGTTTAATGTTCGACCTTTGCTACTTGCTTAAACAAGCTTAAAACCATTACTTCTCAGTAAGTAGGTGACCATTTACACAATCTGCCACTCCCTAAAAAGGTGTGGTGGTGACCATTCATTCATTCATCATGTTTGGGGGGGGGGGGGGGGGGGAAGAATCCAGAACTTTCAATATTACAGTTTCACACTGACCTGTAAAAAGAGAAGTACCGCAATCCAAGCTACACTGCCAGTAACTGAATTAATAATACTAAAAAGGTGATGATGACAACAATGGTATTTATTAAGTGCTTATGTGCCAAGCACTGTTCTAAGGGGTTCGTGTGCCCTTGTGCTTAGTGTTCTTTACACTACAAGGCCTCTGGCTCATACTCAGGATAGCCAACTTGCTGTAGTGAATGAGATGTAAACTCACCAGAAGATAACATGGTGCTAGAATAGTTGCTTTTCCACCTTTGTGACATTTGCAATGGCTGAACTGTTGAGAAGGACAGCAGCTTGAAACTTGGCAAGTGCATTTCTAGGCACAAACACACTTGTATCCAGACAACTTGATTCCCCTGGAAACACTAGTGCCATTAGACATGATGGAAGAAAGCCCACATGTTCAAGCTGTCCTCCAAAGAGGCAGAGTAAACCACGGTGGCAACAATAATCAGGAAAAAGCAGGTCCTCCTACTTGAGAAACATTATGCCAGAGAAGCAGGCTGACTTACTGGATACAGCCCGAGTCTAGGAGTCAGAGAATCTGGGTTCTAATTCTGGCTTCGCCACTTGTCCGCTACATGACCTTGGGCAAGTCACTTCACTATGCCCCCGTTACCTCATCTGAAAAATGGGGATTAAGCCCGTGAGCCCCATGTAGGATGTGTACTGTTTCCAACCTGATTAACTTTTATCTACCCCAGTGCTTAGTACAGTGCCTGGTACACAAAGCACTTAAATACCATAAGAAACCCAGCAGAGAACAGAGGCAGCCTAATCCAGCCTAGTAGCCCCCACATGCACAATACTCCCCCAAACCAACATCCCTTCCTTGTTTTGGGGGAAACTAACTATGGCTAGGTCCTTTTTCCTTAAAATGGCAGCTGAGGCAGAATCAGATTTAAGGAAATATTTTCTGAAAGTGGTTTGCTCAAATTTCACCAGCAGAGAGCAAGGTGAATTTCAAAGTCAAAACAGGGTGGGAAATTTTCCTTTCACATATCTAAGCCCAGAGAATCTAGTTATCAGGATGCCTCAATATCCCCCACCCCATCCTGAAATCATTGGGACTGTCTAGGCAACAATCAACCCAGCTAGCAGGGAAGTGGTGCTATTCATGCTACTGATTGAATCCCAATCAGTCCTGATGGAAAGGATTATGGTTTTGGTACTATGCCCTACAGGATGACTTCTTAGTTAGGGGTTTTGCAGCAAGAAAAGTGAATAGATTAGTCAAATTGGTGGAAGGTGTGGCGAAGTGGGGAAGTCTTGGGTCAAGATGGCTGCTGAGATGCTCTTCCTTCAATGCTTCTCCATATATAGCGGGAACTTAACCTAAAACCAGAGACCTGAAATGATCCCTCTTAAATACGATTAATTGATTAAAGACTTGAGTTTTCATGAGAAGATAGGTCTGCTTTTGTTTATCCACCCACCATGGATGGACAAGCACCTCAAACTTGTTTTTCACTCTTTCTCCCAATAAAAGACCCATGACAAATAGAACTTAACACTACAACAGTTGGAGAGCAAAGAGCGAGAATAACGACTTCAGCTCTGAAATAGCTTTATGGCCAGCATACTTTCCAATACTTTCCATCCTCACCCAGTTAGCATTGTCAGTTGTGGGCATTTTTTGGATTCAAGAAACTTCTGATTTTAAATAAACTGCAGTTACCACATTAGGTTAACCCAGCCACAGTTTTAAGTTGAAGTAGCTTTGCATGCCTCTTCCAACACTAGAATTTTAAAATAACCAGGTTCTAAACAAAAATGACCCCATCTGGTGCAGGCATCTTTTAAGACATCACAGCATAAATCTCCACATCTAGAATGTCTGCTAATTGTGCTGAATTTCTCACTTGTCACCAGTGGAATAGATGGGTTTAAGGATGAACTAGCCCTCTGACAGTGCTTAGGAGAACATTCTTGATGTTCCTCCCCCTGCAAGCTTTGTGGACAGGAAACATGACTACTAACTCTTTTGCACTGAATTCTCCCAAGCGCTTAATTCAGTGCTCTGTGTTCAGGATGTGCTCAATAGTTGTGGCATTAAGCACTCACTGTATGCCAGGGACTTTTCTAAGCGCCAGATAATTAGGTTGAACACAGTCCCTATCCCACATAGGGCTCACACTTTAAGTAGAAGGGAGAATGGGTATTGAATTCCCATTTTACAGATGGGGTAACACACATAAAAGTGAAGGAACTTGCCTAAGGTCACACAGATGTGTTGGAGCCAGAATTAAAAAAAAAAAAAAGCACAGGTTGGACCCCCCAAACCCATGTCCTTTCCACTAGGCCAAGCTGCTTTGCTAAATTTTCAATCAATATCACTGACTGATGATTGGGCCCAAATTCCTAACATAGGAATCCTATGGAGGAGGAGAAAAAAAAAAGACAAAGAAAAAACCCCCCTCCACTTTTCTCCTGTGTGACTTTGGGCAAATCACTTCTCTGGGCCTCATTTACCTCATCTGTAAAATGAGGATTAAGAATGAGCCCCATGTGGTACAGAGACTGTGCAACTTAATTTGCTTACATCTACCCCAGTCCTTAATCTGGTGCCTGACACATAGTAAGTGCTTAAATACTGGTTTTTTAAAAGTGCTTAGCAAATGCCATTAAAAAACATGTACTATTATAAGATGCCAACATCCTAGCTGCTACAGGAAGTGGGCCTCAAATTTCCTCTAAACCAAAAATCAAAATATCTGGTTAGGAAAAAGGCTTTCCTGTCCTCTTTATGTTGGCTCTTAAGAATCTGTGGTTTCAAAAACCATTTAAGTCTTTTTCCAAGGGGTTCTTTCTCCTGGCTTCAGGTTGGCCAGAACAGGAACAAAATGGAGAACCAAATACTTGAACCATTTTTATAATTTCTCAAGGAGAGGAACCTTTAATAAAATGTAGGTGAAACAAAAGCAAGCTCTTACAAGGCCAGAGCATCTGACTGACTACTAGCTCTTGAACTTTATACTAACAAAAGCTAAAAATAGAGATTAAGGGCTGTTGAGTAAGGCTGCAACCCAGACCCTTGATTGTGTCCCCTTGACCCTGCCAGATTTTCAAAGTATTCTCCCTGTACTTTGAATTTCTGAAGCTTTCAATTTATAAGACAGACTAGTTCAATACCGAAGTCTGCACAAGAGCTAGTATGCCCTTCCAATTGGGAGGAGAGTTGGGTGGGGTTTTTTTTTGCTTTCTTAATGGCATTTAAGTGCTTACTATGTGCCAGGCACTGTACTAAGCACTGACGTACATGCAAGATAATCATGTTGGACACAGCCCATGTGCCACATGGGGCTCGCAGCCTTAATCCCTATTTTACAGATGAGGTAACAGGCAAAGAGAAGTTGAGTGACTTGCCCAAGGTCACACAGTGGACAAGTGGCACAGCTAGCATGCAGCTTTTTATTTTAGCAGGCATGCACAACTGTGCCAGTTCTTCACGGCATATTCACCTGGAAGGGAAAGGAAGTGGGCCACATCCCAAGTCTGGAACCTCATCAGCAAACAACCACCACCACCAGAGTAATTGGTGGTACACAATACTGAGTAATTTCAGGAAAAATAGGTCCAGCAACAAATCACCATAGGTATTTACTGAGTGCAGAACACTAAGCTCTCTGACAGTTGATGGCCACATTCTCTGCCCTCAAGAAGCTTACAATCCACCAATCCCTCATTTACATCCCTGTTCCTGGATGAGAAGACTGGTTCCACCATAAGATGCAATTTTCAGGAACCAATTGTGTCATAAGTCAGATGACTGCCTGTACTGCAAAGGAATACTGAACAATAAATAATGGTATTTGTTAAAAGCACTTACTATGTGCCAAGCACTGCACTAAGCACTGGGGTGGATATAAGCAGATCAGGTTGGATGCAGTCCCTGTCCCATGTGGGGCTCACAGTCTCAATTTAACAGATGAGGTAATTGAGGCCCAGAGAAGTCAAGTGACTTGCCTAAGGTCACACAACAGACATGTGGCAGAGCCAGGATTAGAGGGCCGGTGCTCTATCCACTACACCAGAGTTTACAGTGGAGATTTGCTTGTACATGGATTCATCTGCTCATCATATGGCAAGCTACATATGTGCACTACCAAATGGGATCATCACTAAAGATCACTAAGATCAAATTTATCTAGTATTTGTTACTATCATGTGGTTCCAGTTTAGTACACTTGTGCTGAGTGGCTGTTCTATTTCCCCAGATTAAAAAAAAAAAAAAAAAAGTGCTGACAGTAGCCATCCCACTGAATCCTTCCTGGAAGTCAGCAGATTCTGTCCTAAGCAACTGCAGTTGCTCCTGATCTCTCAAAGGAAGAGAAGAAAAATGCTGAGAATGCAGCCTTGCTTAATTCAGGAGGACAACAGGATACTAGCCATTGTTCTCAGTTTAGACAAGTGGCGCTCCTGATCGGTTTTTAATCTTTGAGTAACAAGTGAAAATGTTTCACGAATGGTTCTGACATGGAGCTTGCTTTATGGCAACTTTTTCCGCTTACCAGGATACATGAGAGCCGCAGTCATTTTGCTTCCATTCTTTCTACTCTTTTCCTCTAGTAATCTAGAACTCAAAATGAATGGACACTAGCCTCCCCTACTAGGAAGGTATCGGAGTTGAAGTTTGAGAGGTTGACCTGTAGCACCTTTCTGGAATGTAATGTGATCCACTGCATTGCTTTTTGACCCTTAACATCACACTTTATGCTATGGAAATTATTTGTTAAGGTTTGGCTCTTGGGGCATTGATAATTTTGCTTAGTGCAAAAGATTGAGTTCATCGTTATTAGCAGTGCTTCAGCAGTCTTCCTCCATAATGACTGAAGTCTGACACTACAAAACACACCACTGAAAAGAAAACTGGCTACTCTTTACAGAAAAGAATATTCATAAACTCAGAGATAATAAGGGTATTAACTATGAAGTTATTGTGTGTTAAGCCCCTGGATAGGCATGAGATGATCAGACTAATCCAACAGTCCGGCCCTCCCAGGAAAGGTAGATATCTGATACCAATTTTACGGGAGAGGCTGTAACAGAGGTTAGGTGTCTTGCCCAAGTTCAGACCAGTGGCAGAGCTGGAATTATTAATAATAATAGTATTTAAGTGCTTACTATGGGCCAGGCACTATATTAAGAGCTCAGGTAGATACGAGGTAATTGTATTGGATACGAGGTAATTGTATTGGACAGTTTCTGTCCCACATAAGGCTCACAGTCTTTATCCCCATTTTACAGATGAGGTAAATGAGGCACAGAGAAATTAAGTGACTTGCCCGAAGTCACACAGCAGACAAGTGGCAAAGACTGTGAGCCCACTGTTGGGTAGGGACCATCTCTATATGTTTCCAACTTGTACTTCCCAAGCGCTTAGTACAGTGCTCTGCACACAGTAAGCGCTCAATAAATGCGATTGAATGAATGAAAGATGGGATTAGAACTCAGGTCCTTCTGACTCCCAGCCAGTGCTCTATGCACTAGGCCACTCTGCTTCTCCACATCTCATCTCCTGCCTCCCAGATGGCCCAACAGACTTGTCAGAATAGCACTAGACTCTAGTGAGTGTTTAAAAAAAAAAAGTTTGAAACCTTTAAATCTTCAGGACCCTTCAATAACCTTGAGATCCAACAGATGGAAACAGTCACGAACAGAACACTAAATACAATGTGGCTAATGCAGGACAACTGAAGCTGCTTTTCCGCCTGATTTTGAGAATACAAGGCTAGATTCAGACACCTCAATCTTTAAGTGATATTTTTCAAATGCTTAAGTGCTTGGGAGAATACACTACAGATGGTAGGCATGTCCCCTACCCATAAGGAGCTTACAGTCTGGGTGGGGGTGGTAAGAGGTATACAGACATTCAAATAAATTACAGATCTGAATGTTTAGGTGCTGGGGATGGGATGAATATCAAATGGATCCCTCAGAATGGACTAAAGATAGTAGTGCTGTGACTGTATTAGAATAGGAGAATTTTAGTTCAAAAGGCAGGGTGGTGGTATGGGCTACCACCCAAACCTGCAGTCTCGTAGCAAAAATTGTGTCCAACTCCCTTAGGGCCCCTTGCAGATCCACACAGAAATAGTTTGATTACTGAGGTCCACACCGAAGCCTTTTGCCTAACTGAACCAAAACCTTTAAGAATTAGACAACTTGAAACTCTCACTGCTTTAGACTTCCATTTATGGACTACAAGAGAAACATTACTCAGTCTTGGGTTTGTGTTAAAACAAGTAGTAGACCTTTGTGGCTGAAAATATGGAGCGCTCCACCAGATTTTACTTTATCAGCAGTTCCACTGAGCTAATAAAATTCCATGTCCTATTCAATACAACTGGATTTTTATAAATGGGTAAAATAGGCCAGATGAGAGTAGGGTGAGCTGGCTATAATTTACACTCATTCCAGCCACAGATGCTGCTTTTAATCTCTTGGCACATCGTACCCCAATATTAATAATATTTACAGTACTTGTTAAGTGCTTACTATGTGCTAAGCACTGTTCTAAGCACTTGCGATAGATAGACGTTAGGTAGGATGGACATGGTCCCTGTCCCACATGAGGCTCACACAATCCCCATTTTACAAATGAGGTATCTGAGGCCCAGAGAAGCTAAGTGACTTGCCCAGGGTCACAGCAGACAAGTGGCAGAGTTGGAAGATCAGACATCAGCAATGCATGAGGTCAGTAACCACAACCACAGAAAGCTGGAGTCAGGAAGGAATGGTTACATTTCCAGAGGTTAAACACTTACCCCTGTCTTCTTCACTCTGGGTCAGTCTGGAACCACTTAAATGTGTGAAGGGCCCCGTGGGCCAAAAAAATAACTGTCCACCTTTGATCAGGTTACATTTAACCTTTAGCAACCTTATGAATTAACATATAAAGGAATTTAAAATATTCAAAAGACTCAAGATAAAGTTGGTGGAAGCTGATAAATTCAAATTAGCTACAGTTGACTGGTTACTTTGTAAATAAAGCAGGGGCAGCAAGATAGGAGGAAATCATCTTAACACAGTGCTCTGCACGAAGTGTTCCATAAATACAATTGATTTTTATGATGCAAGAAAACCCAAATCATGAAATCAGCCAGCAATCCCAAAATCTCTAAATCCGAGAGGGTGATTTGGGCTGGTTTTACTGAACCTACATTAGTAGCACTATGGGTCCAATCTTAAAGTATGATTGTTATGTTCCAAGAGTTCTGCTTGGCCCATCTAAGCATCTACTGTGCCGGCATTTACGTAGGATTGATTTTTTTAAAATCAGGATATAAAATTCATACAACAGCTAAATGTGGGATGGACTAGTTAAAACAAACAAACAAAAAATCAAGTTGACAGGGCCACTGTACCCAGCAAGCAGCCTGATAATGATCTGGTAGACAAGACAGGTGATTTACATAAATTTTGTGCTCAAGGTTAGTACAACACCAGTGAGCCAACTTAAGTCACAGTATCAGGAATGGGGTCAGGTCATTTAAAGCCTTTTGCCTTCCTCTTCTTCCAGGCTCTGCACCTCATTCATTCAATCGTATTTACTGAGTGCTTACTGTGTGCAGAGCGCTGTACTAAGCGCTTAATAATAATGGCATTTACTGAGTGCTTACTGTGCAGAGCGCTGTACTAAGCGCTTAATAATAATGGCATTTATTAAGCACTTACTATGTGCAAAGCACTGTTCTAAGCACTGGGGAGGTTACAAGGTGATCAGGTTGTCCCACAGGGGTGCTCACAGTCTTTATCCCCATTTTACAGATGAGGTCACTGGGGCACAGAGAAGTTAAGTGACTCGCCCAAAGTCACACAGCTGACAATTGGCGGAACAGGGATTTGAACCCACGACCTCTGATTCCCAAGCCCGGGGCTCTTTCCACTGCGCCATGCTGCTTTTCCATCTAAAAGTAATGCCCACCAAAATAATACCCAGGCTCCATCCTCATACTGCAGAGGGTGTGTGAAGTAGGACTGTTGAAATATTATTGCATGTTGGAAAATTTTTCCGTTTAAACTAGGATTGAGGGGGAAGGAAGGGGCAAAGAATTTGCTTCTACCCTTCAATGTGCTACTCCATTACTAGTTTAGCAGTTCTGAGCGAAAAGATTATCTTTCACTTCCACTGTGCTCTCCAAAACAAATACCAAGTAGGTCTTCAAGCGCTGCTGAATGAAATCTTTGACTTAACTGTCCTGGGTTATTCCCTGCCCACAAGGAACGTCCCATCTAGGGGAGGGAAGAGAGAGCCATGAAGAGGAATGCAGCTTAAGGAGACTACTCACTGAATAACTATATCTGAGCGCTTACTATGTGTGGAACACTGTACTAAGTGCTTGGGAGAGTACAACAAAGACAGGCACTCCCTGTCCACAACCAGCTTACAATCTAGAGGGAGCCAACAGTTTAGAGAATATCTCCAAATTAAATTTACTACCGCAGCATGACATTCATATTTCAGGATTGGTTTCAATAAGGCTAGAGTTGACCATTTGTTTTGTTGTCTGCCTCCCCCGTCTAGACTGAGCCTGTTGTTGGGTAGGTATTGTCTCCATCTGTTGCCAAATTGTACTTTCCAAGCGCTTAGTACAGTGCTCTGCACACAGTAAGCACTCAATACATACAACAATGAAAGAGAGTGCGCATCACTGCTTTGGGTTGAAGGGGAAATGCATCTCCCGGCCCTCTCCACAGGTCACTGGCTAAGAGGCAGGTAATGACTGAGAAAAGGAAAGCCAAAACTCCCCATGTGGCTAGGAACAAACACATTCCTAAGTGCCTGCTTGAGAGTTTGGGGGTTCTGGGTCAAGGATGAACCCAGATTTCTACTTGCCTCCTGTCCTAGCTCCTGAGTAGAGCCTGCTCTCATACAGAGGGAACCGAGAGCACCTGGTTTACATCTACTTCTATAATATTTTTCTAGCTGATGGAAAAAAAAACAGGAAGGAAACCAGAGTTTTAATTTAAAACTACAGACCACAACTAAATAGCATGGTTTCAGAAGAGACTACTGAGAAGCCTAGGGGAAAGAGCATGGGTAAAGAGGACTGGGTTCTAATCCCAGCTCTGCCACTTGTCTGTGTGACCTTAAGCAAGTCACTTACCTTCTCTGGGTCTCAGTTCCCTCATCCATAAAATGGGGATTCAATAGCTGTTCTCCTTCCTAGACTGTGAGCCCTATGCGGGACCCGATTATTTTGGGTCTACCCCAGTGCTTAACACACAGTATATTCTTATTACCACTATTATTACTGATTAGATTTAACAACCCCAAATCATTTCCAATAATGACTTAAATTGCACTCTAAGTTTTCAAATCTACTTGGGCACTTTGAAAACAACAGCAGAAATTCCAATCCTACTGCACTATACCTGAAGGGAGCTGAAACCTTCTCGCCAGATACCTCTGAGGAGGTAAATCCTTAAGCAATTCAAAGGTTTCACTGGAAAAAACAGTGCAGTAAACTACACCCACCTCTCCATAATATCCCCCCATTAAGCCTTTTGGATAGAACATTACTGGAAAATTAAGAATCATTCTATGGTTAACAAGCATTTGCATAGAATGCAATGCGGAAGGAGCAATTATAATAATAATGATGATATGTGTTAAGTGCTTACTACGTGCCAAGCACTGTTCTAAGCACTTGGGTAGACACAAGATAATCAGGTTGCCCGAGGTGGGGCTCACACTCTCACTCGCCATTTTACAGATGAGTTAACTGAGGCACAGAGAAGTTAAATGACTTGCCTGAAGTCACACAGCTAAGTGGCGGAGCTGGGATTAGAACCCACGACCTCTGACTCCCAAGCCCGTGCTTTTTCCACTAAGCCACAGATCAGTCAGTATGGCACATATACTACAGAACAAATTTTACTCACCAGGAAAGTAACCCTTCTGTTATAGGAGAACTGAATGATTGCATGATAGGTTTCTATTGTTCGAATGAAATGGAAGCCATTAGTCAAGGAATCTGGTCAGTTTGTCCACCAGTTTTCAATAAAAGCATGGCACACTTGAATGTCCTGGGCACCTCACAAAGCAAATGCAAGACAGTGGTCTCCCCACCTAAGCAGAATGAGCACTTTCTCCTCTCTGAAAAGTCGAAAAGAGTAAGAGTGAACTGGGTGGGCCCCTAAAAGTGGTTTAACAAGAAGCAGCGTGGCCTAGTAGAAAGAGCAAGGGTCTGGGCATCAGACGCCCTGGGCTCTAATCTTAGCTCTACCATCTGTCTGCCGTGTGACCTTGGGCAAGTGTCGTAACTTCTCTGGGTCTGAGTTACCTCTTCTGGAAAATGGAGATTAAGACTGAGCCCCAAGTGGATATGGACTGTGTCCAACCTCATTAGCTTGTATATACCCCAATGCTTAGTACAGTGCCTGGCCCACAGTAAGAGCTTAAATATCAACTTAAAAAAAGTGTTTGGGAAGCACCACGTTACATTTATTGGGAAGAGGTTGCAAAAGCCTAAAATGTAGAAGTCTGGAGGACTTGTTGGCTAGAAGTTTTTCCTAAAATAGAGTTAGTTTTAAATTGGGCATTACCTCATCATAGGAGTCCACTAGAGTGTAATGCATACACGCACCTCCCATTGACCTGACCCCTAGCAGAACCATGCTCTAAACCAGGCAGCGGATGGAACGGTTCTAAATCACAGGCACTCTTCCAAGAATGAAATTTAGAGCCAATCCTCAAAAAGCCCTGTTAACTACATCAGGGGAAGGGAGAAATTTTGGCATAAAGATCACATCTCCTTAAAGAGGCCTTCCCTGACTCATTTTCCCCTACTCCCTCCTGAATCGCCTACGTACTTGGGATCTATACCCTTTCAGCACTTGATAGTCACTCATTCCCTCAATTGTATTTGAGCATTTACCGTGTGCAGAGCACTGTACTAAGAGCTTTAGAGAGTACAATAACAGACATTCCCTGCCCACAATGAGCTTACAGCCTAGAGGGGGAGACAGACAATATAAGTAAACTACAGATATTCACGCCACAGTACTAATATATCCATAAGTTTTATGCCTGTCTCCCCCTTTACACTGTAAGATCTTTGTGGGCAGGGGACATGTCTACCAACTCTGCTGTACTGTACTCTCTCAAGTGTACAGTGTTCTGCACACAGCAAGCACTCAATACTATTGATTTGTGTATATCTACTGATACACACACACACTTTTAAGAAAAAAATGGCACCACAGCACAGCACTTCAGGAAACAGATCTGACTAAGAGATTATATGAACAGATTCTCAGCTGCTGACCTCACTACTACAGATTTGAAAGGGCATTCATAGGCAAACATACGGCTATTTTAATATCACAGGGTTAGAAACACAGGCCTGCAGCAAGGATTTATTGCCCGCTGAATATTTTCAGATGGCCCCAAAGCACACCCATTAAATTCATTTCCAACTAGAACCTGAGTTGGTAAGATTTGTCGCTACATTCTTTCCAGCTACAAGAAGCCAAAAGGCGTAGTTGCAATTCATTCATTCATATTTGAGCACTGTGTGCAGAGCACTGTACTAAGCACTTGGGAAGTACACGGTGGCAATATATAGAGATGGTCCCTACCCAACAATGGGCTCACAGTCTAGAAGCGGGAGACAGACAACAAAACAAAACACGTGGACAGGTGTCAAGTCATCAGAAGAAGTAGAAATAAAGCTACATGCACATTAACAAAATAGAATAGTAAATACTGCAATCAGACCAACCACTCCACTCCCTAAACTGATACCTGCAACTATCTTATATCAATCAGTAGTTTTAGACTGTGAGCCCACAGTCTTCTAGACTGTGAGCCCACTGTTGGGTAGGGACCGTCTCTATATGTTGCTAACTTGTACATCCCAAGCGCTTAGTACAGTGCTCTGCACACAGTAAGCGCTCAATAAATACAATTGACTGATTGATTGAAGGTATAATGGATACAGCACAGGCCTGGGAATCAGAAGGTCATGGGTTCTAATCCCAGCTCCGCCACTTTCATTCATTCAACCGTATTTATTGAGCACTTACTGTGTGCAGAGCACCGTACTAAGCACTTGTCTGCTATGTGACCTGAGGCAAGTCACTTCATTTCTCTGTGCTTCAGTTACCTCACCTGTAAAATGGGGAAAGAGACTGTGTCTAACGCAATTTGCTTGTATCCACTCCAGCACTTTAGTGCTTAACATACAAATACTACTATTATTATCATTATTAATACTGCTGGCATTTGTTAAGCACTTGCTATATGTCATGCACTTTACTAAGTACTGGGGCAGATTCAAGATAAACAGATACTGACTTTCAAGATGAGGAAACAGGCAGAGAGAAGTGACTTGCCTAAGGCTGCCACGCAGGCAAGTGGCAGCACTAGGATTACGACTCGTTCTTTCCACTAAATCCCACTGATTCTCCTTAGGTGATGTGGAAATGCTGAAGTGTCAGTAGGATGAGAAGAGGGAGGGAAGGGAGAGAAGATCAGGGAAAGCCTTCTGCAGATATGATTTCAGGACGGCCAGTGACCTAGAAGTTACAAAAACTTGGCTTTCAAAAATGAGCCTGAGTCACAGTTACGTTGACCAATCATTAAGCCACAGGTTCTCCCAATTTAGGGTTTCCTGGTGCTACCACTATTCCACAGAAGAATTTTGCAATTCTGTGTACTGCATTTCAGCAACCTTGAGAATCCCAATAGTCTAAAATGCTAAGATCTACAGTCCTATGTACCTCCCAACCTGGGAGTCAATTTCCTTTAAGTTAGCTGAAATGTAAAAAGAGCAGGATTTAGCAGTTTTAATGTAGTAGACATTTCCTGAGTCCCAGGGAGAGGCATGATCTGCCAGGGGTACCAAGAGAAAACACCTGAACTTCAAAATGAAGTAACGTAAACTAGGAGACTTGAGAGAATTGTGTTACTAGCCAATGAGGATTAGTCTCGGATGAAGGAACACTGAATGGGAAGTCAAAGGATGGTAAAGCGGGTGGGGGGGTGGGGGGGGAGTGTAGTTCTGCCCTCTTCCTAGCTACAGGGGCCAGTGTTATACTCCACATGATGCTGTCTGCAGAGTCACCTAGGAAATTTTTTTTGATGGTATTTGTCAAGTGCATACTCTGTGCTAGGCACTGTACTAAGCACTGGGGTAGATACAAGCTAATCAGGCTGGACACAGTCCATGACCCACATGGGGCTCAGACTTAATCCCCATTTTACAGATGAGGGGACTGAAACAGAGAAGTCCAAGTGTGCCCAGGGTCACATGGAAGACAAGTGGCAGAGCCTGGATTAGAACCCAGGTCCTTCTGAGTCTCCTGAGCCTTGCTATGACCAGTCTCAATTCTACTAATTGGGGGGCACCAGGGGGGCAAACAGCCTTACCAGGCTTCCATCCTTATATAGCCTTTGAGGGGGGCAAGGAGGGGTGGCTCTGGAAGACCCACAAAGAAGACAGAAGTTCTGGTGTAGCAGCTTGTTCCTACATCCTAGCTGGAAACTTCAATATTAGTTTTCAAGCAAAGGACACAACAATTTGCATAGCTAGGGGAATGAAACATTTCAAATAACCACTCACCTGCGGCAAGAAGTTCAAAATGCTGATTTACTTTGCTGGAGGAGTGGGAGATGGGCTGGTCAAAACTAAGGCCTGATAACTCAAGATTATTGTCCTACACTGTCCAGAATCTCCCTCAAGATTTTTTGGGGTGGTTTTTTTTTTTTAATTTGTTTTTGGGGGGGTTGGTTGGTTTTTTAAAATTTGTTTATTGGGTGGGCTTTTTTTTTTTTTTTTTAAAGGAAGAATACAGGCAAACCTCTGCCCAAGATGGCAATTAGTGCTTTCTGATTTTTACTCTGTGGAAAAAAAAAAAGGAGACTGGAAGAAGCAGCTTGAGAAACTTCTAAACTGTAAGCATGTTGTTGGAAAGGAATATTTCTTCCAACTTTAATATACTGTACTCTCCCAAGTGCTTAGTACAGTGCTCTGTACACAGTAAGTGCTCAAAAAGTGATTGATTGATTGATTAGCAGTGGGGCCTAGTGGAAAGAGTACAGGCTTGGGAGACAAGAGGACCTGGGTTCTAAATCCCAGCTCTGCCAATTATCTGTGTGTGACTTTGGGCAATTTACTTCACTTCTGTGCCTCAGTTCCCTCATCTATAAAATGGGGGGTAAGACTGTGAGTCCTCTGTGGGACAGGGCCTGTGTCAATGGTATTTACTGAGCGCTTAATGTGTGCAGAACACAGTAATAATTGTTTGGGAGAGTATGATACAACAAATTAGCAGACGACAATCCCTGCCCATAATTTGACAGTCTACTTGATCAACTCGCAGATTTCCCAGTGCTAAGTACAGTGTCTGGCACATAGTAAGCCCTAAAGTACCATTAAAAAAAAAAAGTGCCCATCTTAACATTCCTTAACCTTCTGAGATCAGGATCAAAGTGTAATGTTAATAGTTACTTTGAGGAGCTTGATTTCCGTAACGCTTGTTTCTGGATGGTGTTCCTCAACTTGCAGATGAGCAAATATGTCAGGCCTACTGTAAAGACTCAGCCTTGTTTCAGGTGAAGGTCTGTGAAAATTAGTTTGGGTGCTGAGCAGAAATACCAACCCTCCTCTAATTCTGCTTGCTATTTCCAGAGTGAGTAATACAGGAATTCAGAATGGGCATGTTCCACTAGTAAGACAGTAGTCTGAACTTGGGTCACAAATATCCGCAAAAGCATCCATAGCTTAATTTTGTGGCTGACATGCCTCTAAATCTCAAGTAAAGGTAATGAAATCTATGGCTCAAACAGAGTGGGCTTTTCAAAGATGCGATTCAGATAAACAGAGTATTGACAGAAGCTATCAAGTTTTAAAAGCTGTGCCGGTTCTTTGGAGAATTTTAAATAATGACTATTTCCTAAGGGGGTTCATTCGTAACGTTTTTCTACTAATGGATACCTTCATGCACAGCCACATGCTTTTGACCATACTTAGAGCTGTGGAGACTCCATCTTAAGGATAAGTTGTTTGGAAATGGTCAATGGTATTTGAGCACTTTACTGTGTGCAGCACTGTACTAAGTGCTTGGGAGAGCACAACAGAGTTGGTATACAGGTACCATACCAACAAGGAGCTTACAGTCTAGAGGAGAAAGATTTAAAGTCGTGAAGGTCCACTCTTGCTCTTTTCTAGACAGAATGAGAAAAATCAACCAATAATTTGTACATATCCCACCCGGCTGCAGCCCAAACCTGTTGTTGAAACCCATCCAGCTACCTTACTCTAGATTTTAGAGATAAAATGGAGGGAGAAGTGGGTAGTGCACAGGGAAGGCAGATTTTATTAAACACTAGAGAATCTGGGGATATCCTGAGAAGCATTACTGATGACCAGGCATTCAACAAGCCATAAGGATAGTGGAACATGATTACCTTGTATCTACCGCAGCGCTTAGAACAGTGGCTGGCATATAGTTAAGTGCTTAACAAATACCATAATTATTATTAGTCTTAGAGGATTTCCAATTTCAGTGTGTGGAACAAGTTTCCTGATTCAAATTCACTTTAGGTGAAGGAAAGCACTTAGCACAGGGTTCAGTACACAGTAGGTGCTCAATGCTATTGACTGGCGGTCCCCCTCATGTGGATAGAAAAGGTGACAGTTCAAGGGACAAAATGAGCAGCTCTGTCTTGCTCAGAACAGTAGGGCACAGGGACAAAGTTAATCACAGGAATGAGGGACATAGAAGAGATTCTGGTCAGAGTTCAATTTTCACAACAGTTTTAAGCAACCTTCTACACTTAAATTCCTTACTCCTAGATTTGATAACAATGGTTTCCTGAGTTTTTCCACCAGCGAGGCAAATTAGCATTGGCCCAAGCAACAAAAGCATGGAAAACCAATAAATAAAGCCTTCAAGAAAAGGAAATGGGGGGAAGGAGAAGAGGAAGTATTCAAGCCAGGAAGCAGGTGAAAATGTTACAGAACAGGTGCTTTGATTTCCCAGCTTACAGATGCAGTTACCACTGTTCAGTATGAGCTAACTAGGTTTTACCACTCACATATCTATACATAGACAGACATATATACACATACACACACTTAAGGTTAAGTCCACAGGGCTCTTTGAATAATGAAAAAAGGGGGCTGGGCACAGCTACCCTCTTTCACCTAAATCAGCTTGCTAGCAGTTAGTGATAAGTGGCCACTAATGGGCATGATTACATCTTACAATTACTAAGCTGAAATAGTACTGAACAGACCTCAGTTTTATTCTTAAACCTGTTCTCACTTTAGCTATTCACTCCTACAACAGCTAGTGCTGTATAACCATTGCCTGCCAAATACTAGACAAGGTTAACTAAATTAGTCCTCTGTGGGTTTTACCTCTGCAGTGGGGGTGGGGGGCGGAAACCACACATACTCTGTTTAAAACTATTTCCTCTGCAATATAACCTTTCCACACAGGGAAGTCTAAAGGGAGCAAGAGGACACTTTCCCACCCCACAAAAGTTTCTGGTTGCATTCTTAAAATTACTCAAAAAAAATAAATCCCCCCCACCCCCTTTTTTTTTTTTTTAAACAGGGCATATACACAAGCAAAAATTCAACTCCTACATCTACTCCCCCACCCCGTTCTTTGACCATTAATGAAATAATAGCATTTTGGTCTTTGGAATTTAAATGACCATCCCTATTACTGCTCAGGGTTCAGTTACACCACATGACACTCCACAAACTGCAGATGACAAATTACATTATTGCACTGCATTCTACGCCACCTACCTTTCTAGTTTTTTTTTTTTTTCCTAGTTTCAACATTTTTGGTGTCTTTTGCAGATGTGGGCAAGATACTTGAGACTGAACAGGAAGGATGTAGTTGAATTTACTATTCAGTATTAATGTCTTTTATAGCTAGGTCTCTGCTACTGTTGTTGGTCCCTCCCTCTACTTCCTGCTCCCCCCCCCCCCCCCCCCGCAAAAAAATAGGGGTGCAGTTTGGCCAGATCAGCTAAAAAATACCTTATTTCACAAAAGGAGGCTCAGTTGTCAAACTGACTACCCAACAGAGTAATTTGTCATTCCTCTCTAGACTCTAAACTCACTGTAGGAAGGGAAAGTCTACCGACTCTGCTGAATGTCACTCTCAGTAAGTGCTCAACACCACTGTAGACTGCAAATTCGTTGTGGGCAATGTGTCTGCTATATTACAGTGTACTCTCCCAAGCGCTTAGTAGCATGTTCTGCACCCAGTAAGAGCTCAAGGAAACAGCATGGCCTAATGGCAAGAGAACAGGCTTGGGAGTCAGAGGACACGGGTTCTAATCCCAGCTTTACACTTGTCTTCTCTGTGACCTTGGGCAAGTGACCTAACTTTTCTGTGCCTGTTCATCTGCAAAATGGGGATTAAGATTGTGAGCCCCACATGGGGCAACCTGATTGCCTTGTATCTACCCCAGTGCTTGGCACATGGTAAGCGCTTAATTCCTTAGGTACAACTAACTCCAACATAGAGGAGTCTTTGTACATATTTATTACTCTCTTTATTTTACTTGTACCTATCTATTCTATTTATTTTATTTTGTTAGTACGTTTGGTTTTGTTCTCCGTCTCCCCCCTTTTAGACTGTGAGCCCACTGTTGGGTAGGGACCGTCTCTGTGTGTTGCCAATTTGTGCTTCCCAAGCGCTTCGTACAGTGCTCCGCACATAGTAAGCGCTCAATAAATACGATTGATGATGATGATGAGTCTTTTGAGAGGACTGTTCCGAGTTTCTGTGAAGCTACTTGACTCCAAGAGGTGACAGGACGAGGGGAGTCTCAGAACGTGACAGTAACAGACGGCTGTGTCACCTTCGCCGGGGCCAAGCAAACAACACATAAGTGAGGCAGGGCAGAGGGAAAGAGGAGGCTCGGAGGCCCACCGCCCCCCTCCTCCAGCACTGCACCTCCTGGCCTGTCCTGGGCACGATGCCAGCCCACCTGCCAAGAGCGGGCAAGATAGGAGGCCATTCCTAGCAGGGGGGCAGCAGCCTCCAGGACCCCCCCACTGCTCCATTCCGCTCAACAGAGTGTTTGCTAACTTTGCTGGAGTCTTTCAATGGTATCTGAACCCTTCCTATGGGCAAACCACTGTACTAAGCCCTTGGAAGAGCACAACACAATCAGACACATGCCCTGCCCATAATGAGCTTACAGTCCAGAGGCTGTGATCAATTTAAGCGCTTACTATGTGCCCAGCGCTTGAGAGAGTATCAGGGAATTAGCAGGCATAATGAGCTGACAGTTTAGGGGGGGAGACTAGTAGTAATATGAATAACATCATCATCATCAATCGTATTTATTGAGCGCTTACTATGTGCAGAGCACTGTACTAAGCGCTTGGGAAGTACAAATTGGCAACATATCGAGACAGTCCCTACCCAACAGTGGGCTCACAGTCTACAAGGGGGAGACAGAGAACAAAACCAAACATACTAACAAAATAGAATAGATATGTACAAGTAAAATAGAGTAATAAATATGTACAAACATATATACATTAATAATTTATAAGATACGTACATTCTACGTCTAGTTTATAATGTATAGTTTAAACATATGTACAATCTACAACTAATTTAAGATACGGTCATTCTATGACTAATTTACAATATATAATTTAAAGGTATGTACATTCTACTTTCCCCAAGCGCTTAGGACAGTGGTCCGAGCGTAGGGAAGCACAAAAATACTAATGTATCGATCGATCCCGTCCTTCGGGAGGGGGTGGGGGCAGGTCCTGGGGTGGGGGTAGGGGGGGGTTTGCATCAGCTGCCCCGAGCCCCCAAATAAGCGAAGGAGGCCGGATCTCAATCAATCGTATTTATTGAGGGCTTACTGTGTGCACAGCACTGTACTAAGCGCTTGGGAAGTACAAGTTGGCAACATATAGAGACAGTCCCTACCCAACAGTGGGCTCCTGGGACACTTCCTACTTCCTCATTCCGACCTCTTCGCTAAGGACCCGCCGATCCCAATCCCGGAACACGGGAAAAGAGGCGGGGGGGGGAAGAGAGGGGGTGCGGGGGTCCCCCGAAAACCCCTGACCTGGACCCCCGCGGTCATCTCCCGCCTTGCCCGAGCCCGCAGCCGTGACCTTCGACCCCCGCAGTCTCCGGGGAGGAAGAGGAAGGCAGGAAATCAAATAGGATTGATTGATTGATTGAGAGCAGGAGGACCGGCTCCCCTGGAAGGTGCCCTTCCCGGTAGCCCCGCAGGAACATGAAGGGAGCCAAGCCCCCTGGGTGGGGGGTGGGCACAGGCGCCCCCCAAAATGGGCACAGGGCGAAGTCACCCTCCCTCCACCTGCCGGGAAGGACGGGGGCAAGGGACACCAACGTTTAGGGGACGGGGAGGTTATCCTATAGGCGCCCCTTCCAACGCCGAATCTCGGGGTTCGCCCCTTCCCCCCTAGGGGTCCGGGTAACATTCATTCATTTTTAGTGAGCAGTTTCTGGGTGCAGAGTACTGCACTAAGCGCTTGGGAAGTACAAGTCGGCAACATGTACTTCCCAAGCGCTTAGTACAGAGTTCTGCACCCAATAAGCGCTCAATCAATACGATTAAATGAATGAATATAGAGACGGTCCCTACCCAACAACGGGCGAAATACAAGTCGGCGACATATAGACAACTTGTACTTCCCAAGCGCTTAGTGCGGAGCTCTGCACCCAGCAGGCGCTCAATTAATACGATTAAATGAATGAATATAATAATAATGGAATGTATTAAGGGTTACTATGTGCAAAGCACTGTTCTAAGCGCTGGGGGGAGATACAAGGTGATGAGGTTGTCCCATGTGGGGCTCACGGCCTTGATCCCCATTTTACAGAGGAGGTAACAGGCTCAGAGAAGTTAAATGACTTGCCCAAGGTCACACAGCAGACATGGATTCGAACCCATGACCATATAGACAAATTCCTTCAGTCGTATTTATTGAGCGCTTACTGTGTGCAGAGCACTGGACTAAGCGCTTGGGAAGTCCAAGTTGGCAACATATAGAGACGGTCCCTACCCTACAGTGAGCTCACAGTCTAGAAGGGGGAGACAGAAACAGAACAAAACATATTAACAGAATAAAATAAATAAATATGTACAAGTAGAGTAATAAATACGTACAAACATATATACAGGTGCTGTGGGGAAGGGAAGGAGGAGGACGCCTATAGAGACGGTCCCTACCCAACAACGGGCGAAGTCGGCAACATATAGACAACTTGGACTTCCCAAGCGCTTAGTACAGAGCTCTGCACCCAGTAGGCGCTCAATTAATACGATTAAATAATAATATTGGCATTTATTAAGCGCTTACTATGTGAACATAGAGACGGTCTCTACCCAACAACGGGCGACCCCACCCCACCATCCCCTCCCCCACCAGCGCTTGGCACATAGTAAGGGCTTTAGCAAATACAATCAATCAATCGTATTTATTGAGCGCTTACTGTGTGCGGAGCACTGTAGTAAGCGCTTGGGAAGTACAAGTTGGCGACATCTAGAGACAGTCCCTACCCAACAGTGGGCTCACAGTCTACCTGCATATGTTTGTACATCTTTATTACTCTGTTTTACTTGTACATATCTATTCTATTAATTTTGTTTTGTCAGTACGTTTGGTTTTGTTCTCCGTCTCCCCCTTTCAGACTGTGAGCCCGCTGTTGGGTAGGGACCGCCTCTAGATGTTGCCAACTTCCCTTCCCCACAGCACCTGTATATATGTTTGTACATATTTATTACTCTATTTATTTATTTATTTTATTTGAACCTATCTATTCTATTTATTTTATTTTGTTAGTATGTTTGGTTTTGTTCCCTGCCTCCCCCTTTTAGACTGTGAGCCCACTGTTGGGTAGGGACCGCCTCTAGATGTTGCCAATTTGTACTTCCCAAGCGCTTAGCCCAGCGCTCTGCACATAGTAAGCGCTCAATAAATACGATTGATGATGATGATGTTGGGTAGGGACTGCCTCTCTATGTTGCCAATTTGTACTTCCCAAGCGCTTAGCCCAGCGCTCTGCACATAGTAAGCGCTCAATAAATACGATTGATGATGATGATGTTGGGTAGGGACTGTCTCTCTATGTTGCCAATTTGAACTTCCCAAGCGCTTAGCCCAGCGCTCTGCACATAGTAAGCGCTCAATAAATCCGATTGATGATGATGATGACTTCCCAGGCGCTCGGCCCAATCACAGTGCTCTGCACACGGTAAGCGCTCAATCAATGCGATCGATCGCATTGATTGAGCGCTTACCGTGTGCAGAGCAATCAATCATATTTATTGAGCGCTTAGGAAGTACAAATTGGCAACATAGAGAGACAGTCCCTACCCAGCAGTGGGCTTACAGTCTAAAAGGGGGAGACAGGCGCCAGTCCAGTGCTCCGCACCCAGTAAGCGCTCAGTAAATACGCTTGAGGGGTTGATAGAAGGTGGAGACAGAGAACCAAACATATTAATAAAATAATAAATATGTACAAGTAAAATGAATAAATATCGTGATGATCCCCCCCCCTCATGTCGCCCAGCTGGGCCGCACCTGGAGATGCTCCTGGAAGCGGATGGGCAGGATCTGGGCCATGGCGCTGCCAGGGAGCCTGTCTGCTCCTGTCACCGGCGGAGGCCTCCGGGATGCTCCTCGGAGGATGAGGAGGAGGAAGAGGAGGAAGAAGAGGAGGAGGAGGAAGAAGAAGAGGGGAGCGGGCCGGGGGCGGAGGCTCCTGAGGCAACGACAGCCGCAATGGCGGAACCGGGCGCAGCGCAGCCTCCGGAAACGGCTGAGCCCGGCGGAGGGATCTCTGCGCTCCGCCTCCGAGCCGCCTCACCCCCCCCTCCTATGTACCCCTCCCCGCGCGCCGAAGGCCCACCCGGCCGCAGGCTTCCCCCTCCGCGCCGACCGCGCTCTCCCTCACGAGGCGGGGGGAGAAGTCACCGGGGAGGGACTACTTCGCGGACTCATCACTCCCTCCGCCCTCCCTCGAGCGGCCTTTTTTTTTTTTTTCCCAAATCATTTTGCCACATCATGCGACTCGGGAGGGGTGGCGTCACTTCCGGGGGCGGCGTGGGGCCCCGCCCGGGCGCTTCCGGGGGGCACGTGACGGGAGGGAGCGAGCGGGAGAAGAAGGGCGGGGGGGGGGGGGGGGGCAGTGCCGCAGGACTGAGGGCGGCCTGAGGGGAGGCCTGAGGAGACTCGGACTCTCGGGGCCCGCAATGGCCGGCGCTCCTGAGGCGGCCTCTTTTAGTCCGTTAGAACGAGTTGATTAAACGGGGAGAAGGAGTTGGCGGGCGCTGCCCTCGTTTTCCCTCCGTGACTCAGGGAAATTACCTCACTGCCCTACTGAGGGCGACGACTGTCCTTGGGCGGGCCCCGCCATTTAACCGCCCCCTCACAAACCCAGCTTCTTCCATGGGATCTCTCTCCACAGCCCAAAACAGACTTGGGGGGGGAGTCCTCTTCATCATCATCATCATCATCATCATCAATCATATTTATTGAGCGCTTACTATGTGCAGAACACTGTGCTAAGCCCTTGGGAAGTACAAGTTGGCTACATATAGAGACAGTCCCTACCCAACAGGGGCTCACAGTCTAAAAGGGGGGAGACAGAGAACAAAACCAAACATGCTAACAAAATAAAAATGAATAGAATAGATATGGACAAGTAAAATAAATCATCATCATCATCATCAATCGTATTTATTGAGCACTTACTATGTCTAAGCGCTTGGGAAGTACAAGTTGGCAACACATAGAGACAGTCCCTACCCAACAGGGGCTCACAGTCTAAAAGGGGGGGAGACAGAGAACAAAACCAAACATGCTAACAAAATAAAATGAATAGATATGGACAAGTAAAATAAATCATCATCATCATCATCAATTGTATTTATTGAGCGCTTACTATGTCTAAGCGCTTGGGAAGTACAAGTTGGCAACACATAGAGACAGTCCCTACCCAACAGCGGGCTCACAGTCTAAAAGGGGGGAGACGGAGAACAAAACCAAACATGCTAACAAAATAAAATGAATAGAATAGATACGGACAAGTAAAATAAATCATCATCATCAATCGTATTTATTGAGCGCTTACTATGTGCAGAGCACCGGACTAAGCACTTGGGAAGTACAAGTTGGCAACACATAGAGACGGTCCCTACCCAACAGCGGGCTCACAGTCTGAAAGGGGGGAGACAGAGAACAAAACCAAACATGCTAACAAAATAAAATGAATAGAATAGATACGGACAAGTAAAATAAATCATCATCATCATCATCAATCGTATTTATTGAGCGCTTACTATGTGCAAAGCGCCATACTAAGCGCTTGGAAAGTACAAGTTGGCAACACATAGAGACAGTCCCTACCCAACAGCGGGCTCACAGTCTAAAAGGGGGGAGACGGAGAACAAAACCAAACATGCTAACAAAATAAAATGAATAGAATAGATATGGACAAGTAAAATAAATCATCATCATCAATCGTATTTATTGAGCGCTTACTATGTGCAGAGCACTGTACTAAAGCGCTTGGGAAGTACAAGTTGGCAACACATAGAGACAGTCCCTACCCAACAGTGGGCTCACAGTCTAAAAGGGGGGAGACAGAGAACAAAACCAAACATACTAACAAAATAAAATAGATATGTACAAGTAAAATAAATAAATAAATAAATAGAGTAATAAATATGTACTAACATATATACAGGTGCTGTGGGGAAGGGAAGGAGGTAAGATGAGGGGGATGGAGAGGGGGATGAGGGGGAGAGGAAGGTAGGGGCTCAGTCTGGGAAGGCCTCCTGGAGGAGGTGAGCTCTCAGCAGGGCCTTGAAGGGAAAGGTCCTTTTAATAACACTACTACTAATAATAATGGCATTTATTATTTGGTGTGGGGGAGACAGGAAAGAGGGAGAATTTTGAAGGGTGCCGGAGGGGTGAATGGGATAGGGTTGGGGGCACATAACAGAAGAGAGGTTTTGCTCTTCACAGTTCACCTGGCAGTACAACACTGACTGAACTGTTCTGAGTTCAAGAGGAGGCTCACCTCCTCCAGGAGGCCTTCCCAGACTGAGCCCCTTCCTTCCTCTCCCCCTCGTCCCCCTCTCCATCCCCCCATCTTACCTCCTTCCCTTCCCCACAGCACCTGTATATATGGATATATGTTTGTACATATTTATTACTCTATTTTATTTGTACATATCTATTCTATTTCTTTTATTTTGTTAGTATGTTTGGTTTTGTTCTCTGTCTCCCCCTTTTAGACTGTGAGCCCACTGTTGGGTAGGGACTGTCTCTATATGTTGCCAATTTGTACTTCCCAAGCGCTTAGTACAGGGCTCTGCACATAGTAAGCGCTCAATAAATACGATTGATGATGATGATGATTTATTAAGTGCTTATTATGTGCAAGGTGATCAGGTTGTCCCATGGGGGTGCTCACAGTCTTAATCCCCATTTGACAGGTGAGGTAACTGAGGCCCAGAGAAATTAGGTGATTTGCCCAATGTCTCACAGCTGACAAGTGGCAGAGCTGGGATTTGAACCCATGACCTCTGACTCCAAAGCCCGTGCTCTTTCCACTAATAATAATAATGATGATGGCATTTATTAAGCGCTTACTATGTGCAAAGCACTGTTTTAAGCGCTGGGGGGATACAAGTTGATGAGGTGGTCCCACGAGGGGCTCACAGTCTTCATCCCCATTTTACACATGAGGGAACTGAGGCACAGAGAAGTGAAGTGACTTGCCCAAAGTCACACAGCTGACAAGTGGCAGAGCTGGGATTTGAACCCATGACCTCTGACTCCAAAGCCCGTGCTCTTTCCACTAATAATAATAATAGTGATGGCATTTATTAAGCGCTTACTATGTGCAAAGCACTGTTCTAAGTGCTGGGGGGATACAAGTTGATGAGGTGGTCCCATGTGGGGTCACAGTCGTCATCCCCATTTTACAGATGAGATAACTGAGGCACAGATTAGTTAAAATGACAAAGCCACACAGCTGACAAGCAGCAGATTTGGATACGCCAAGCACTGTTCCAAGCATTGGGGGAGATGCAAGGTCATCTGGTTGTCCCATGCGGGGTCACAGTCTTCATCCCCATTATACAGATGAGATTACTGAGGCACAGATTAGTTGAAATGACAAAGCCACACAGCTGACAAGCAGCAGATTTGGATACGCCAAGCACTGTTCTAAGCACTGGGGGAGATACAAGGTCATCAGGTTGTCCCACATGGGGTCACAGTCTTCATCCCCATTTTACAGAGGAGATAACTGAGGCACAGAGAAGTTTACATGATAAAGACACCCAGCTGACAAGCGGCAGAGTCAGATATGCCAAGCACTGTTCTAAGCACTGGGGGAGATACAAGGTCATCAGGTTGTCCCATGTGGGGTCACAGTCTTCATCCCCATTTTACAGAGGAAATAACTGAGGCACAGATTAGTTAAAATGACAGCCACACAGCTGACAATAATAATAATAATGACGATGGCATTTATTAAGCGCTTACTATGTGCAAAGCACTGTACTAAGCGCTGGGGAGGTTACAAGGTGATCAGGTTGCCCCATGGGGGGGCTCACAGTCTTAATCCCTATTTTACAGATGAGGTAACTGAGGCCCAGAGAAGTGAAGTGACTTGCCCAAAGTCACACAGCTGACGGAGCTGGGATTTGAACCCATGACCTCTGACTCCAAAGCCCGAGCTCTTTCCACTGCACCACGCTGCAGCGGAGTCAGATACACCAAGCACTGTTCTAAGCACTGGGGGAGATACAGGATCATCAGGTTGTCCCACGTGGGGGGTCACAGTCTTCATCCCCATTTTACAGATGCGATAACTGAGGCACAGATTAGTTAAAATGACAAAGTCACACAGCTGAGAAGCGGTAGAGTCGGATAAAGCAAGACAAAGTCACACAGCTGACAGACGTCAGAGTGGGATAAGCCAAGCACTGTTCTAAGCACTGGGGGAGATACAGGGTCATCAGGTTGTCTCACGTGGGGCTCACAGTCTTCATCCCCATTTTACAGAGGAGATTACTGAGGCACGGAGAAGTTAACATGACAAAGTCACACAGCTGACAAGTGGCAGAGTTGGGATTAGACAGTCTTTTAGACTGTGAGCCCACTGTTGGGTAGGGACTGCCTCTATATGTTGCCAATTTGTACTTCCCAAGCGCTTAGTACAGTGCTCTGCACATAGCAAGCGCTCAATAAATACGATTGATGATTAGAATCCACAACCTCTGACTCCCAAGCCCAGGCTTTTTCCATTAAGCCACGCTGCTTCTCACTTTCACTATTGGGAAACCTGAGGAGGAAAAAGGGGTATCTTCCTTTTGCTATTGGGGATCCCAGGGTGCAGGGAAAGGCGGAGACAACCGGAATTCCCTCCAAAATTAAGAAAATAGAGGAGAATTTAAGCACTTTGTTGTAAGCACCCAAGCCCCATTGCACTTATATCCATATCCCTGAACGCTGCTGCTTCACCTATATCATTTTATTTTAATGTCTGTCTCCCCAAAAGAATGTAAGCTCCTTGAGAGCAGGGATCGTGTCGGTAGAGCATGTTGAATTAGCCCAGGAGTTTAGTACAGAGCTCTGCATACAGTAAGCACTCAACGAGTACTATCGCAGGAGTTTAGTACAGAGCTCGGTAGACAGTAAGTGCTCAAACAAAACAATATCGTCCCCCTCTCCATCCCCCCCATCTTACCTCCTTCCCTTCCCCACAGCACCTGTATATATGTATATATGTTTGTACATATTTATTACTCTATTTATTTATTTTACTTGTACATGTCTATTCTATTTATTTTATTTTGTTAGTATGTTCGGTTTTGTCTCCCCCTTTTAGACTGTGAGCCCACTGTTGGGTAGGGACTGTCCCTATATGTTGCCAATTTGTACTTCCCAAGCACTTAGTACAGTGCTCTGCACACAGTAAGCGCTCAATAAATACGACTGATGATGATGATGAATACTATTTATTAATTTGTCATTCAACTACGGAAACAGGTGCCTCAGCAATTGAGGAAAGTGGTGTTAACACTGGAAAGAATTAGGAAGGTTATGTTATCCACCTAGTCAAACCATTCCAGAGGAAAAACTTAATGGTTCTTTGTAGAGGGTGGTACAAAATGGGATGAATTCTGGATATCCCTTCCAGCAAGAGGTTCTGGGAATGCTGCTTTTGACTTCCTGGGTATTTAGCAATGAGACCCTGTTCTACTGGTCTATATTCCAAACAGGAATCATGGAAGATGGAAGTGATACCTAAAGAGAAGCTTCCCAGGAGATCTTGTGAGGGTAAAGGGGAGAAAAAGAAGCAGAAGAGCCGTTGGGTAGAGTGGATGGGAAAACTGGCTTGGGTCACCTCTCCCTGACTTTACGTTCCTCGAGAGGGAGCAACAGGATTAATGGGATTTGTTTCCAAACTTCCGATGCACCCTTGCTGCTCCTTCCTGACACTATTATCTGTAAGTAATTGATGTTTCAAAAGCGGTGCAGCCTATTAGAAAGAGCGTGGGCCTGGGAGTGGGAGGATCTGGGTTCTAATCCGGATCTTCCACTTGCCTACTGTGTGAACTCAGGCAAGTCATTTGACTTTCCTGGGCCCTAGTTTCCTCATCTGTAAATTGGAGATTTCAGATGTGTTCCCCCTCCTACTTGGCCCATGAACCCCGTGATGTGGGGCGGAGAGTGGATCATCATCATCATCAATCGTATTTATTGAGCGCTTACTGTGTGCAGAGCACTGTACTAAGCGCTTGGGAAGTACAAGTTGGCAACATATAGAGACAGTCCCTACCCAACAGTGGGCTCTAACTACCCTAGTACAGTGCTTGCCCATCCACCTCTGCATCAAACAGAAACTCCTTTCCACAGGAATTAAAGCACTCAATCAGTTTGCCCTCTCCTACCTCACCTCCCTACTTTCCTACTAACACCCTCTCTTTTTATATCCGACACTCTCCCCACCTATAAAGCCTTATTAAGGCACATCTCCTTCAAGAGGCCTTTCCTAAGCCCTCTTTTCCTTTCCTTCCACTCCCTTGTGTCCCCTAAACTTGTTTCCTTTATTCATCCTCCCTCCCAGCCCCACAGCAATTATGTTCGTATCTGTAATTTTCTTGACATTAATGTCTGCCTCCCCCTCTAGACTGTGAGCTAGTTGTAGGGAGGTAATGTATGTTATATATTCTTCTCTACCAAGTGCTTAGTAAAGTGCTCTGCACACAGGAAGCGCTCGGTAAATACGATTGACTGAATCAAGTGTAGATTAGTGTGCCCTATATATAAAATGTACACCTGTACACTATTTATAGCTGTCTGTTTTCAAATAACATGAACAGCAAGGCCTTTGTCATGTGAGCAGATGTAGCTGAAATGTCCTTCTCCCTGAAGGACAGTCCATTCCCCATGTACATGAAAACATTTCCCTTTGCCTCACTATGAATTTGTCTCTTGCAGCAACTGTCGCTATTTTCATATCTGTTTTTTGGTGTCCTGATCTTCCTGAAGTGTCTGCTCAAAGACCAACCCATTTCCTGATTGCCACACACCAGGCTGGCATATTTGCGGATGCCTCCCGAAGGTCTGCTGCTTTGCCCCATCAAACTGTAGCTTTCTTAAGTTTTTTAGAGGGCCATACCCTTGTTCTTTGGTCTGTGTCTGGGAGGGAATGTCACCTCTTGCCCCCACACTCGCCATCCTGCAAGAGCAGGACAGGGCAGGCAGAAACCTGGCGCTGAACCCACACAACCCAAGGCTCCTTCACCAAGATCCCTCTTCTTTCCTGCCAAAGCCAGGGTGAAGACTAGCATGGCCAGTGGTCCAACATTATGCTGGACATTCTGGTTTTCCGCTGAACTGTTCCCTGTCTGGTTGCAGTGCAGTACCAGACCCTTCTTACGCCCAGTTCTTCGATTTGGAGCATGCGCCTTCCTCCCCCATGAGCTTCTGCCATCGCATTCCACAGCCCAGGCTCTGTACTAGACTTCATCCAGAACTGGGAAGGGAATACAAAGACTCTGGAACAATTAGAAGGACCGGGGGCCGCAGAGAAATGAGCTCATTTGGGCCAAATCAACCGGACATTTACAAAACGGCAGCCACGCCAGCGTGTGTGACGTCACTTGTATCTTGGGAGGCCCATTTTGGGAACCGCTTGCCTTTTTCAGCCCTGTCCTGGAGAAGTGGGATATCCTTCGGTTGTGGTAGTTGGACTAGGGATGTCTTTGCTAGGACTATGTTCCTTCCAGAGTAGTGTTTAGCAGCTTTTGTTGTCATTTGTTTTTGCTGTATTTATCCCATTCTTTTGTATCTGATGTATATGTCATCTTCCACTTTTAGGATTCATTCATTCAATCGTATTTACTGTGCACTTACTTTGTGCAGAGCACTGTACTAAGCACTTGGAAAGTGCAAATCAATGTCAGCGACCTTTGGGCCCCTACCTGGGATTTCAAGCATTTTGAAAACACACCACATCCAAGAGGCTTTCCCCACTTAATTTCTAACCTACCAAATTTATATCCTCAAATGCCATTTCAGGACTTGGTGTTAACCAAGGCACTTAAGTACTCCCAACCCTGCTATAGCACTTCTATACTCTATTATTTCCTATCTATAAATTATTTTAATGTGTATCCTCTTCAATCCCACTGTGTAAGCATAACATCTCCAAATTCTATTATACTCTCGAGCACCTAGAACAGTGCACTGAACACAGTAGGTGCTCAATAAATCCTATCAATTGACCATGTCTGACTCGCAATTTTTGTTTTCTCCAGCACTTTACAAAAAGCTCTAACAAATGTAATAAAAAATATTCATAATATGTCTTTCTTCAGCTCACCATACAGCAGCGGCTGTTGGGAATCATGCTATATCATTTGTTCTCCTCAGCATCTCGGCCCTATGAATGTGTACAAAGAGCATCAGGAATGTAATCAATCAATCAATCGTATTTATTGAGCGCTTACTGTGTGCAGAGCACTGTACTAAGCAGAATGTAATGACATTCTGTTGTGAATCAGCTTGGTTCGACTCCCTTAAATGACCTAAAAGGCTTCAGGTACGTCACTCTCGGATGTTGAAGAGACTGTGGGAATCCTTTAGTTTGGTTACTAATTAGGAGAGAACACATTCATGAGTTTTGCCGCCTACAGAAAGTGATAAGAAGCAAAGTTTTAAGTGCAAAAAATATAAGCCACTCAACAAGATAGGAAAGACTAGAGTTCTGGGACCTAAGAACTGATTTTTTTTTTTTTAATGGTTTTTGTTAAACTCTTAGATGTGCCAGACAATGTAGTAAGTTCTGGGATAGATACCAGCTAACCAGTTTGGACACAGTCCACGTCCCACGTGGGGCTCACAGTCTTAATCCCCATTTTATAGATGAGGTAACTGAGGCCCAGAGAAGTGCTCGAGGTTACGCAGCAGATAAGTGGCAGAGCTGGTGTTAGAACCCAGGTCCTTCGGATTCCCAGGCCTATACTCCATCCCGTAGGCCACGTTGCTTCTCCTCTGATGTTAAATCTCCTCAGCTCCTACCCCCATAAAATGCTGGCAAGGTTTGTCACTGGAACATGTATACTCTTTTCCTTTTAACTAAAGGATCCAGTAGAGAGGAAGTTATATAGTAAGCCTTCCAGCAACTCCAGATGCTTGGAAAGCAGCTTAATCTGATTGTCTAAGCATTTGGACTTTGTAGGGCTTGGGTTAGGTGACCCTTTAGATAGTTTAGCCGCACAGTTCTTTATGAGCGACTGTGTAAGTGATTAATCTCCTACATTGCTCTTGTGACTAAACCACCGGCCTGGGCTTTTGGTTCTAGGCACCAATAATTTAATGAGGCAGCTGTATCCTTTCTACTTGCAACTATATTTCAATAAAGCCCCATAGACAAGAGGTCCGTGTTTTTAAACCCTGAAAGTAGTTATACTTATCTAAAGTCACCATCTCTGATTGGTATGCTATTTTCAGGACCGTCAATCCCCCAAACAAGCCTATTTCCCAATAAGGTCAGGAAGAGGCTGGCCACCGCCTTTCTCTTGCGGTGCTTCTCTGAAGCTGCTCATTTTCATGGCTTTGACAAAACGTGGCATCGTCTATTTCGAACTTTTAACTCCTAAGAGCAGCTGGAGCACAGATTAAATCCAGAGGATACACCTGTCCAGTGTGAATAGGAATACCATCTCTCAGCAATTTGAGCTTCATTTTGAACGATTTTAGAGCAGGAGATAAGAACCAGCACTGCAAGTATCTAAGATGAACTTCAGTGAAATCATTACCATGAAGAAAATGATGTCAAAGCTATATGTGAATAAGTTACTTTGACACAAGCTTTGAAACACCATGATTCCTTAATATCATTGGTTTTGAAGGCTAAATCGGGTCTTGTGGTATTTACTGAGCACTTACTGTGTGCAGAGCATGGTACTAAGGTCCTTGCCCTAAGTTGAATGAAGCAGCACTTGACTGATAATTTTCTGGAAATGCAGAGAAGGAAAAAAAACATTTTTAGCTGCTTTAGCAGAGGCCAAAATTTGAAACTAGATATTTGGCGGTTTGTTTTGGAAAGCGGTAAATCCTTTCTGCCTTCCTCTTTTAGTAGTAGTACACAACCACAAACCCACTGCCACATATTAAATGTTGTTGAAAACAGAACACACAGGTGGTTGCACCACACGCCTAGTTTTGTTTGTTTTTTTTTAAATGGTATTTGTTAAATGCCTACTATGTGCCAGGAACAATACTAAGCACTGGGGTAGATACATGCTAATCAGGATGGACACAGTCCAATATCCCACACGGGGCTCCCAGTCTTCATCTCCATTTTACAGATGAGGTTAACTGAGGCACAGAGAAGTTAAGTGACTTGTCCAAG
The DNA here is from genome assembly GCF_015852505.1 of Tachyglossus aculeatus. Classification (NCBI taxonomy): domain Eukaryota; kingdom Metazoa; phylum Chordata; class Mammalia; order Monotremata; family Tachyglossidae; genus Tachyglossus; species Tachyglossus aculeatus. Next base: position 45,609,844 of record NC_052082.1, read on the forward strand.
GTCACAGAGCACAAGAGGCGGAGCAAGAATTAGAATCCAGGTTATTCTGACTCCCATGCTCTTTCCACTAGGCCTCGCTGTTTTTTGTTCTCACAAAAAAGTCTGTTTCTAAGAATTTAAAGTGATAACAAGAAAGTCCATGAATAACGTGGCAGTCCAGAGGCAAACCAGGAATCAGGCCAGCACAAAGGGAGCCTGCGGAGGACCAGGAAAGAGCTGAAAAGCTAATCATAAAAGATTTTCTCAAATGCACTCAGTTCTTCTGTAATGCATATTTTTATAAGGCACTTTGAGTAGAACGCCGTAAGAGGATTAGGGAACGCTCTCGACAGCGTGTGTCTTTCTGGTCAGAGTGTGATGCAAAGTTGTGCTCACGCAAAGAGTCAGTAAAGACATAAGCCATAATGTGATACCTCTGTAAAAAGAATATAACCCCAGGTTAAGCAGAAATGAATGTATATGCGCAGGGAACGTGTCTGCTCATTTTGTTGTACTGTACTCTTCCAAGTGCTTTGTACAGTGCTCTGCAAAGAGTAAGTGCTCAATAAGTACAATTGATTACGTGATATAAGCAGGAAGCTTGGAAGCTGGATAGAGAATCAGTAGGGTCATTTCCCAGGCAGAGAAGGCTCAAGGAAATGCACTTAATTAATACCACTGATTGACTGATTATTAAGTTGATGGGGATAGTCTCAAATTATTTGTTACAGCAGATAGGTCAGAGAAGAGTCCGTGTGGCCCAGTGGAAAGAGCATGGCACTTGGAGTCAGAAGATTCAGGTTTAAACTCAGTTTATTTCAGGCTCTCTAAACTGCAGAGTATCACTCTTACTTTAATAAAAGTCTCCATTGCATTTTTTAAACTTTTAGTCCATAGGGCAAGAAAATCTACCTTCGCTATAAGAGACGACTTAGGAAACAGTTTAAAACAGCCTGGGATGCAGTAAAATAACATTATGCGATTATACCTCCGCACAGCCAGTAATTTTTTTAGATAATCATTTCCAAACATTTTCCAACACAACAACAAGAGTCTAATTCAGATTAAGGACTTCACATCTGCAAAATTCTGGGGTAATAATATCTTTTGGTTCTGAACCAGATCTATTGCTAGGAGCTATGGGGTGCCTTGAAACAAAGTAAATTGAATCATTAGAAGGCCTGAGTCAGAGACCATTCGAGAAAACAAAATGTAGTAAATGGGAGCTACTGCCAGGTCCTGTTCAGATATAATCTAATTTTGCATAAGGAAATTAACAACATGCTTTTATTGTAGGATTTATTGAAAACAGTAAGGCAACAGGACTTTAACTTGTACACACAATTCATCAAATGCCTCTTTTTCCGGAGGCGGAGGGGCCAGTTTAAATGGTGCAGACATCAGCCTGGGAGCAAACTATCTCTCTTCAAACCAGAGGCTGTAACCTTGCAAGGCTTTACTCACCTTCTTACTCCTTCTAGCCGGTAAAACAAACCCCTGAAATTTCAAGTAGCAGATTCTGAACCTCAAATAATGACTGCCAAAACCCGACAGTTTTTAAAAAGTGCACATTGCCCTAAACTAAACTGCAACAATCACATCAAATCAATTCCTGAAGTGAGACCCGGGTCCAGTGATTCATATCTGAGTCTGGCTGGCTTTCCATGCTAAAATGTAGTAAAACCCCAAACCAATGTATTTCTAAAGCACATCAAGCACTATTAAAAAGAAAGGCTGTATTTAAAATGTGACTTTTTTTCCTCTCATCGTGAAAAAAATATTTGCCCCTTTGGTAAATCATCTAAATGATGCACATGAGGGGAGGAAAGAGAAGCAACATGGCCTGATAGAAAGAGAATGGGCCTGGGAATCAGGAGACCTGGGTTCTAATTCAGGCTCTTCCCTTTGTCTGCTGTGTGACCTGACCAAGTAACAACTTCTCTATGCCTCAGTTTCCTCATCTGAAAATGGGAATAAAATGCCTGTTCTCTGTTCCCCTTAGGCTGGGAATTCCAGGGGTTACTGGGTCTGATTTGAATATCTTCTATTAGGACTCAATACGTAACATAATTCAGTAAATAACTCTATACAATTTGTGCCACATAATAAGCACAGATATTATTATTATTATTATTATTATTATTGGATGGAGAAGGGAGAGGACGAGGAAGGAAGGAGGGGAGGGGATTAAGCGGAAAGAGGAGAGGAAGGAAATGGGTACACAGGCGATGAATTCCCATACTTCTTCAGCCCCTAAAATGAACCTAATCTGGGAGCTGAAGCACTTGAAGTCTAGATAAGGTTCCCTAAGGTGTCTCCAAACCCTGAAAGCTCTGGAATACTGTGAAGCCACGGGAGGACTTGGAAATTCCTGGAGAGCAACAAATGGCGTATGAGGTGTTTGCTGGCGTGAAGGAGTTTCACAAATTGTTGGGCACCTGTTTAAGTCTCAACTGGGACCATTTGATCACAAAACTACAAATCTCAGATCACACTGAGGAGCCACTGGGCTATAATTAAGTTTAATTTTTAAAATTTCCTTAGTTTTAGTAGAGAGTCAACCAATGGATATCAGCATATTACATCCTATGGCACCTTTCATCTCACTATTCTGTGAAAACACTTCAATAATTATCTTAATATCCTTGAGGAGGATACTGCCATTCCCATTCTCAAGATAGTGGAGTCGCAAACGAGAAAGAAACAGTTCTAGAGCGAGACCTAATTTTTATTTCATATTTCTTGACTCCTAATACTGTTTTCAGTCCCATGGGTCATTCTAAGAAGTAAAAAGTAGAACAGCCTGAGCCATTTACTCCATTTCTTGCCCACTGAATTAGCCATTACACTAAAATGGGAAAAAGAAAAGGGAATGAGTACTGAACAGATGTATCCACCCAGGCTGATTTTACGGATCAACAAGAGAAGGCTTTGGTAGGTGGCTGTAGGTTATGGTCGCAATAACATTACCCTCTCAGATGCTTTTCTCCGAGTTAAAATTCTTCCATTCATTCATAGGATGTGAAAAGCAGAATCTAAAGTACAGATTGTCACAGGGAACAAATGGTTCTGCCATCTGAATGTTGCAGAAAACAAAGACACATTTCCCTGACACTACCAGAAGGTATCCAATAATCTTTTGATTCCTGCATCCCCAAGGGAACTAATGAAGAAATAACCAGTTTCTACTTTCAACCTGCAAGCAGAGTGTTAAAGAAGCTTTAGCTGTGACTGAAACTGAACCTGATACGATCCGAAGCCTTGCCTGGAAGCCTAGTTTTATTCGAAGCCCGCCTTTGCGGATTACCCCTCAGATTAAGCGAGAAATCCAAATAACGCTAAAATGCATGTCCCCTTCATTTTTATTCAGAATCAGTGGAAATTGGAATGCCAAGGAAAACCAACCCCAGTCAGAAATCTCCGGCTTTAAGAAGGTCATACACCACATTGTTAATCAGTCATGCATGGGCTGAAAAACAAAGGCAAATGTTAAATTTCTAACATTAAAAACCAGGGAATCACAGAAGACGAGGGGTCATTTAACAGGATATAGCTCAGATGCTGAGGATGAAATTACACGTGGGGCAGAGAGGGTTGGGCGGGCTATCTTCAAAAGTGGAAGTTTAAATCCTTTAGGAAAGTCCCTAACTACCTATACCACACTGATTTGTCTCCCCCTTTTAGACTGTGAGCCCACTGTTGGGCAGGGACTGTCTCTATATGTTGCCAATTTGTACTTCCCAAGCGCTTAGTACAGTTCTCTGCACACAGTAAGCGCTCAATAAATACGATTGATGATGATTTATGACACCGATGAAGCGCCTTTCTGAGGGCAGTTGAGAAGATTGGATCAAAAAATCAACTTGTTAAAGTACTGATATAGCAGAAAAGATAATTCTACCTTAACAAGTAGAAAATCCCCTAACTGATTAAGTTTTTTCTCTCTCAATTCCTACTACTTAAAACATTCAGCCTTAACCTGTCATACACTTAGGTTTCAGTCTCGGCAAACTGTCAACCAAATCTTAGTCCTGAGCCACTTTTTTCATAGCCGCACCAAGGAAGAATTTAGTTTTCATTTTAGTTTTCCTAGGTCACGCTGTAATGTTCACACCGATTTGAAAAGCCCCATTTACAAAATGCACTGCCAGTTAAAGCTGGCAAACTGGTAGCAAGAAAGAAACCTCACTTCCTGACACTCGTTTAAGGTTCACACCTCGCTGCTTCCAAGTGTGTTTGGTTTTGTTCTCTGTCTCCCCCTTTTAGACTGTGAGCCCACTGTTGGGTAGGGACCGTCTCTATATGTTGCCAATTTGTACTTCCCAAGCGCTTAGTACAGTGCTCTGCACATAGTAAGTGCTCAATAAATATGATTGATGATGATGATGATTACTCTATTTATTTACTTATTTTACTTGTACATATCTATTCTATTTATTTTATTTTGTTAGTATGTTTGGTTTTGTCTCCCCCTTTTAGACTGTGAGCCCACTGTTGGGTAGGGACTGTCTCTATATGTTGCGAATTTGTACTTCCCAAGCGCTTAGTCCAGTGCTCTGCACATAGTAAGCGCTCAGTAAATACGATTGATGATGATGATGATTACTCTATTTATTTACTTACTTTACTTGTACATATCTATTCTATTTATTTTATTGTGTTAGTATGTTTGGTTTGTTCTCTGTCACCCCCTTTTAGACTGTGAGCCCACTGTTGGGTAGGGACTGTCTCTCTATGCTGCCAATTTGTACTTCCCAAGTGCTTAGTACAGTGCTCTGCACATAGTAAGCGCTCAATAAGTACGATTGATGATGATGACGCTGCTTCCGATTTCAGCCGTCGGAGCCGAGCCCACTCATTTCCCTGGAAGTTCCACCTGACTGCATTGGCAGCATGCATGGCTCAGTGGAAAGAGCACAGGCTTTGGAGTCAGAGGTCATGGGTTCGAATCCCGACTCCACCACCTGTCTGCTTTGTGACCTTGGGCAAGTCACTTAACTTCTCTGAGCCTAAATTACCTCATCTGTAAAATGGGGATTAAGACTGTGAGCCTCACGTGGGACAACCTGATCACCTTGTAACCTCCCCAGCGCTTAGAACAGTGCTTTGCACATAGTAAGCGCTTAATAAATGCCATTATTATTATTATTATTATTGGCAAGGGCTGTTTTATCAGCACTCCTGCTGAATGTTCAACAGCAGCCAACAGTTTCCTCTGCTTCTTGGCCAAACTAACTGCAGTCTTTGGTGGGGCCAAGGGCCTGACTTCTGGACTGCCTTTTCCGTTTCCTGAGCTAGTGGGGCTGGTCCCTTAGCCTGTTTCCTTCGGCACACCGAAAAGGTCCCTGGATCGCTGCTGCTTTCTCTCAAGGAAGCGGGCACGTGCATCTGATACGGATTTGTCATCGTTCCTTCTCTCCATTTTCTTTAGGCAGCCTTCCGTTCCATCTTGACGTATGCAAAATAAGATCAGAAAATCCAGTTTTTTAGACGGTGGACGGGGGTGTTAAAAGGGGGAAGAGAGATTCTCAGGGAAATATATGCAAATGGAGAAGGAATAACACTTGTCACACTCAAGAGAGACAGTATGGTCTAGTTACTACAGCGTGGAGTTTAAGTCAGGAGACTTGGGCTCAATTCTAAATTTTCTACTGATGCACTCTGAGATTCTGGACACAGTCCCTACAGCATTCTTTTCCTCAGTGACCCCATCTAAAAAAAGGACCACCACAATATGTCTCCCTGCTGCTAGCATCAAAGAACTGTTGGAAAGACGATACAAGTACTCTTCTACAAAGAAAAGATGTATGCTATTTCTTTCCAGACTAATTTTCCTAGGCTGAGAGTTTAGTTGCCCTTGTTTTTTTCCTTATGCTATTTCGTGGGTTCAAATCCCGGCTCCACCAATTGTCAGCTGTGTGACTTTGGGCAAGTCACTTCACTTCTCTGTGCCTCAGTTACCTCATCTGTAAAATGAGGATTAAGACTGTGGGCCCCACATGGGACAACCTGATCACCCTGTAACCTCCCCAGCGCTTAGAACAGTGCTTTGCACATAGTAAGCACTTAATAAATGTCATCATCATCATCATCATTATGCTATTTGCTAAGCACTTACTACGCATCAGGCACTGCTCTAAGCACTGGGGTAGATACAAGCTAATCAGGTTGGACGCAGTTCATGTCCCAGATGGGGCTCACAGTCATAATCCTCATTTTTTACAGATGAGGTAACTGAGGCACAGGGAAGTTAAGTGACTTAGTAATAATAATATCACGGTACTTTTTAAGCACTTATTATGTGTACTAAGCGCTGGGGTAGGTACAAGCTAATCAGGTTGGACACAGACCCTATCCCACATGGGGCTCACGGTCTTATTACCCATTTTACAGATAACTGAGGCCCAGAGAGGTTAAGTGACTTGCCCAAGGTCACAAAGCAGATATACGGCAGAGCCGGGATTGGAACACAGATCCTTCTGCCACCCAGTCCCGTGCTCTATCCACCAGGCCAGGTGCTTTCCTAAATTAGTAGTTGTACAGCTACATCCTGGTTAGTGTTCTTCCTGGTTCCACAAAAACGGCGTGGAGAGAAAAAATACTGAAAAAAAGCATAGCTTCCCATAGGGAAGAATTCCCAGAATATTCTGGAAAGGGGGTGTCTGTAGTTGGATTTGCTCTCACTCCCAATTAGAGAGCTATTCATCGCTTAACAAAACAACATAAAAAAGACATTTTTCCGTATCTCCGCTTTCAAGGAAAAAGTCAGGAACCGTCACAAAATGAAAAAAATACTTGAAAATTTCAGAATTTTTTTTTCTGAAAATAAAACAAGTCCGAATTTTAAATCCTCGGGAACCCCTACAAAATTGGATAGTTCAGAATGGAAAAATAATTTCACCTAGCAAACGACAGTCCCATTATCACACACACGGCTACGCTGTGAGACAGCATCCCCTGCCTCTCCAAGGCAGGAGCAGCGAAGCCATAAGTAGGATCTGCCCTCTGTCACATCAGCTAAAAGCATGGGCAGCTCGTACCATTTAAAGCAAAATTCCATGCTCCATCTGGAGCTATTTTCATATGAGATATGTACGTGCCAACTAAAACAGCCCCAGGGGGAGCACAGCAGGTCCGTGCTGTTCCAAGTCCTCTCCGGGACTATTTTAATCCAAGAAATTCTTGCTGTCATGGACCAAGAGAGCGCTGGAGTCAGCTCTGAGCCCCATAACGGCAATGGGCCACAATAATAACACAGCCTAGGAGTGACATGAAGCTGCAGGGATAATCAAGGATCTAGTGAAAGAGACGGTAGCAAGGAGTAATGGGACACAGCTCCCGGTGCTGGGATGGGCCATTTTTTTGAACATTAATTTTACAGCAAGAGGAGACTGTTGTGGGCAGGGAACTGCTATTTTATACTCTCCCGAGCACTTGGTTCAATGCTGTGCACACAGGGAGCACTCAAATACCACCGATGGACTGACTGAATGACTGATTTGGAGGGAGGGCAAAAAAGCACCCAAACCCCCTAGTTCTTTCAAAGCAACGCAGTGAAGAAACAGAGAAGAGATCAGAGTTTCACGTGTTAGGATGGCGGGGTCCAACGAACACCTCGTGTGACAGAAGAAAGGGGCTTTTCTAAACTACAAAAGCAGCTCTTATAATTAGGAATAATTTGGAGGTTTATGACATTAGACCTAGCACTTAGAACAGTGCTTGGCACATAGTAACCGCTTAACAAACACCATTATTATTACTATCTTTGATTCTCTCACCTTTAGGTCGCTTTAGGTCAGACTTGTTGTTCCATCTGGTCATTTCTTCTTCCGTCACCTCTTCTCGGGCTACGCTACTCAAATCGTACGCGTCAATTTCGTGCAACTTGGGCAATAGATCCTTGACCCATTCATACCGAACTGGACACACTGTCTTCACATAGACTTTGGAGGAAACCATCACGTCATGGAAAATGATCCATTCCAGTTGCATTTCCTGGTCATGGAGCTAAACACAAATTTGGTTTTTGAGTGATTTTCTCCATTTTTCTTTCTCAAACACAGTATAGAACATAAAGTACTCTGGATCTATGACAGGCTGCAGCAGCCAAGCATTTAATAAACGCTTACATTGCTTCTAGAAAAAGGACAATTTTAAGCGGGGTGAGGGGTCTCATCCTGATGTAAACATAAGAATAAGGTCACTACATAGGTACAAATATCTAAATTTTCACAAGTTAAACAAGGGGCAACATTAAAGAAACGTTTTTCCAGCTTCTTATTAAACATCACAAAATGCATTCCAAAGTTTGAAAAATAAGATAACCTACTGCTGATGAAGGATGAATGTGGACTACACTTCCATGCCCATCCATTGTGCAAAATGTTCTTCCTACAGACCTGTTAACACAATAATTTTTTTTCCTGAAAACACATTTGGAATTATGAAACATACAAATAACCAAATTAAGCAGAGTGCTGAGTTAACACTACAGAATTATAGTTTCCAGGAAGGCGAACACACCAGATTAAGATGTAGTTTATTTTATTACCTTAGCCAGCTCTACCATCTAGAGCTAAAACAAAATTGAGGGTTCTGATTTGTAATACATCAATATAATTAAAAGTGCTTCTTTAATTCAAAGTTAAAGGTTGTATATTAAAAACAATAATCACCCTCCTACAATTTCCTTCCAGTAGTGTGCACTCTCCTCACACTTCATGAGCAGGGCACCGGAAACCAATTTGCAACAGCCTAAAGTTCAGTTTCCACGAATTTTACATCCCTTACTGGAAAGAGCAAGGTTCTGTAAATCCTAGTTTCCAATTTCGGCTCTGCTTAATACGCTGAATAAATTTGATTATCGCTCTCATTATCATCATCATCATTAATAATAACGTTGCAATAGGTTCCCTGTGCAATAATGAGCCACTAAAAACACTGCTGTTGAGGGATCTTTTTAATCCTGGCTTGAAACAAGAATTCCTATAATAATAATAAGTATGATGGCATTTGTTAAGCGCGTGCTATGTGGTTAGCACTGTTCTAAGCACTGGGGGGATACAAGGTGATCAGGTTGTCCCACGTGGGGCTCACAGTCTTAATCCCCATTTTACAGATGAGGTAACTGAGGCTCTGAGAAGTTAAGTCACTTGCCCAAGGTCACACAGCAGACATGTGGTGGAGCCGGGATTCGAACCCATGCCCTCTGACTCCAAAGCCCGCGCTCTTTCCACCGAGCCACACTGCTTCTCAAGCTGCGTCACGTTACATAATTCACGGCTGCATTATTACACAGAGTTGCCCTATTTGTGGTGGTGTGTGTCCATATCATCTTTGGAAGACAGGAAAGACTGAATCATGCTTAAAGCAAAAGTGCAGAAAAATCTAGGGACATTAAAAAGTGAAAAGAAAGGAAACAATTAACTTCCACCCTTCTAATTCGATGGATGACTTCAATAGGGGTTTAGCCCAAATGAGAAAGAGATGGGACCATTATCACTGCTGTAACAGCAGTATCAGTTTTCTAATCTTGGCACCCTCATTACCAACAGTCTCTTAATTAGTGCTATTGTGGCCTCCAGCCTGCTTCCTGTTATCACTCCAACGGTGATATCACTCACCTACGGGCCACATTGGTGAAATACCCTGTGCAAAGGCATCTTCTTAGGATTTCATTTCTAGAGCCTTCAAAAGTTTCCTTGGGAAAATCTTGATTCTGTATTAAAAAAAAAAAAACCAAAATCACCATCACGGTAGGGAAATAAATCCATGAGATACAGTGTCCTCAGATGAAGAATACCTAGGATCTACTTCTGTTGGCTTTACCAACCGCTGCATGATCCACCAGTCTCAAAAATGATGATGATGGCATTTGTTAAGCACTTACTATGTGCCAAGCACTGTTCTAAGCGCTGGGGAGGATACAAGGTGATCAGTTTGTCCCACGTGGGGCTCACAGTCTTAATCCCCATTTTACAGATGAGGTAGCTGAGGCACAGAGAAGTGAAGTGTGTATGTATATATGTTTGTACGTATTTTTTACTCTATTTATTTATTAATTTATTTTATTTGTACATATCTATTCTATTTATTTTATTTTGTTAGCATGTTTGGTTTTGTTCTCTGTCTCCCCCTTTTAGACTGTGAGCCCACTGTTGGGTAGGGACTGTCTCTATATGTTGCCAATTTGTACTTCCCAAGCACTTAGTACAGTGCTCTGCACATAGTAAGCGCTCAATAAATACGATTGATGATGATGATGATGATGATGATGAAGTGACTTGCCCAAAGTCACACAGCTGACAAACGGTGGAGCCGGGATTAGAACCCATGAACTCGGATTCCCAAACCTGTGCTCTTTCCACTGAGCCAAGCTGCTTCCCATAATGAAAGGAAATTATTGGAATTTTGACATGAAAGGATTTCATTTATAAATTACATTCAATAAAATTATTGAAATGAAATGAAAAGTGAAAACGAGGCGAGGTGGGATGGGGAGGGAATGTGTTGCAGAAAAGCTCGATAAAGACTCCTGGTTGATTCAATTAGAGGGAATAACAAGAGATCGGAAAGGTGCTCCTGGAGTCTACAGATGCCCACTGCAATTGTCTTAAAATAATAATAATAATAATAATAATAATAATAATAATAATAATAATGGCATTTTATTAAGCGCTTACTATGTGCAAAGCACTGTTCTAAGCGCTGGGGAGGTTACAAAGTGATCAGGTTGTCCCACGGGGGCTCACAGTCTTAATCCCCATTTTACAGATGAGGTAACTGAGGCCCAGAGAGGTGAAGTGACTTGTCCAAGGTCACACAGCTGACAATTGGCAGAGCCGGGATTTGAACCCGTGACCTCTGACTCCAAAGTCCGTGCTCTTTCCACTGGGCCACGCTGCTTCTCACGTTAGGAGTAAAAATATACCTTTTTTTACATCCAAAACTAAACGACAAATACAATCGGCACAATGAACTTGCATGTTCAAATAGTGTAGATACGTACCAATAATAAAAAAAATTTTGAATTCAAACAAGTAACATCGGTACACACACACACACACACACACAACACAAAATTGTGCTCGCCAAATGCTTTGCAATCATTAAAGTTAATTTATTATTTTTATTTTATATTATATTTTTTATATTATATATTTATTTTATTTTATATTTTATTTTCTATTTTTTATTTTCTATTTATTTTACTTGTACATATCTACCCTATTTATTTTTTGTTAGCATGTTTGGTTTTGTTCTCTGTCTCCCCCTTTTAGACTGCGAGCCCGCTGTTGGGTAGGGACTGTCTCTACATGTTGCCAATTTGTACTTCCCAAGCGCTTAGTACAGTGCTCTGCACATAGTAAGCGCTCAATAAATACGATTAATGATGATGATTAAAGTGACACTTGCCTGAGTCCAAGCACTTCGGCGTATTTAAGTGTCAGACAATCTCTTAAAACTGCTACATGCAACGCCTAACTCAAGAGCTACCTGAGTGTTATGTGCCAAGCTATGGCTTCTTGTTGCTTCCCATCAGACTACTACTGTGGTATTTTATTTGAAATTGCTTTGAAATTTGATGTACTGCACTAAATATTGGAGCAGCAGTTGGGCGAGCCCGGGGCGTATCCAACAAATAGATCGCATCCTATTCAAAGCACTATCACGAAGTCTGAAAGCGTTGAAAGGAATACGTGACCTAGTGGATAGAGAATGGGGCTAGGAGTCAAAAGGACTGGGTTCTAGTCCTGGTCCCACCACTTGTCTGCTGTGTGCCCTTGGGCAAGTAACTTCACTTCTCTGTGCCTCAGTTACCTCAACTGGAAAATGGGGATTAAGGCTCATGGCTTAGTGGATACATACATACATATTTATTGCTCTATTTATTTATTTATTTATTTATTTTGCTTGTACATTTCTATCCTATTTATTTTATTTTGTTGGTATGTTTGGTTTTGTTCTCTGTCTCCCCCTTTTAGACTGTGAGCCCACTGTTGGGTAGGGACTGTCTCTATGTATTGCCAATTTGTACTTCCCAAGCGCTTAGTACAGTGCTCTGCACATAGTAAGCGCTCAATAAATACGATTGATTGATTGATTGATACAGCACAGTCCTGGGAGTTAGAAGGTTGTCTGCTGTGTGACCTTGGGGAAGTCACTTTACTCTTCTAGACTGTGAGCCCGCTGTTGGGTAGGGACTGTCTCTACGTGTTGCCGACTTGTACTTCCCAAGCGCTTAGTACAGTGCTCTGCACACAGTAAGCGCTCAATAAATACGACTGAATGATTCTCTGGGCCTCAGTACCCTCATCTGCAAAATGGGGATCGAGACTGTGAGCCCCACATGGGACAGGACTGTGTCCAACCCGATTTTCTTGTTTCTACTCCGGCACTTAGTACAGTGCCTGGCACACAGTAAGTGCTTAACAAATGCCATTATTATTATTATTATTATTATTATTATTATTATTATTATTATGTGGGACATGGACCATGCCCAGTCTGATTACCTTCTACCTACCGCAGCATTTAGAACAATGTCCAGCACGTAGTAAGTGCTTAACAAATATCATAAAAAAAAGTTTCAGTGGTGTTATCAGAGAAGATGATGATGAAGAAGGCATTTATTAAGCACTTACTATGTGCAAAGCACTGTTCTAAGCGCTGGGGGGATACAAGGTGATTAGGTTGTCCCACGTGGGGCTCACAGACTTAATCCCCATTTTACAGATGAGGTAACTAGAGGCATAGAGAAGTTAAGTGACTTGCCCAAGTCACACAGCTGACAATTGGCGGAGCCGGGATTTGAACCCATGACCTCTGACTCCGAAGCCCGGGCTCTTTCCACTGAGCCACGCTATTTTCTGAGTGCTTACTGTTTGCAGAGCGTTGTTTACATGCTCTATATTGTTCTAAATGTTCGAAATGTAAGCGCCCTAGGGGCTTCCAGCCTTCAGGGGGAGAAAGACATTAAAATAAATTATAGGCAGGAGAAATAGAATAGTAGAAGTGCTGAGGGCGACTATCGGCTTAAGGGGTACAAGCCAAATGCATAGTTGACATAGAGGAGAGGGTGGATAGGGAAACGAGGGCTTAGTCAGGGAACGTCTCTTGGAAAGAATGGGATTTTAAATGTGTTATAAAATGTGCTGTATTTTGGGAAAGAGGGTTAAGCCTTAGGCTCCACCTTACGGCCTGGCCTCGGTGGCAGTAAAACCAATTCAGCTGTGCTCTTCTTCTTGACCACTACCCACTCCCATGAGAGGGGCTTCCTCACAGTGCCCCTTTTAGACTGTGAGCCCACCCCTTTTAGACTGTGAGCCCACTGTTGGGTAGGGACTGCCTCTATGTGTTGCCAATTTGTACTTCCCAAGCGCTTGGTACAGTGCTCTGCACATAGTAAGCGCTCAATAAATACGATTGATTGATTGATTGATTTTGCTCTTGTGGAGAGTCCACAGGTCAGTTGACTTACGGCTTTTCCTTTTTTATTTTATGTCATTTGTTGAGTGCTTACTAGGTGTCAAGCACTGTTCATGCACTGGGATGGATGGACATAGTCCCTTGTCCCCCATGGGGCTCATGGTCTAAGTAGGAAGGAGGAACTGTACTTTCCAAGCGCTTAGTACAGTGCTCTGCACACAGTAAGCACTCAATAAATACAACAATGAATGAAAGGCCTGGGCCTGAGCATCCTCCTCTTCATCCTCCTCCTCCTGGCCGTCCTCCCCAACACGCACAGCCTGGCGACGGCCGCGGTGAGTGGCGGCCCCACGTTCTCCCCCTGGCCTGGAATAAGGATGGCATTTCTTAAGCGCCTACTACGTGCAAAGCACTGTTCCAAGCGCTGGATGCCCTCCCTCCTCACATCTGCCAAGCCAGCTCCCTTCCTCCCTTCAAAGCCCTCCTGAGAGCTCACCTCCTCCAGGAGGCCTTCCCGCACTGAGCCCCCTCCTTCCCCTCCCCACAGCACCTGTATATATGTAGTTTGTACATATTTATAACTCTATTTTATTTGTACATGTTTATTCTATTTATTTTAATTTGTTAATAGGTTTTGTTTCGTTCTCTGTCTCCCCCTTCTAGACTGTGAGCCCACTGTTGGGTAGGGACCGTCTCTATATGTTGCCAACTTGGACTTCCCAAGCGCTTAGTACAGGGCTCTGCACACAGTAAGCGCTCAATAAATACGATTGATTGATTGACCAGGTATTAAATCCTCATTTTACAGTCAAGAAACTGAGGCACAGAGAAGTTAAGTCACCTGTCCATGGTCACACAGCAGGTAAGCGGCGGAGCTAGGATGAGAATCCCGGTCCTCTGCCTCCCGGCCCGTGCTCTTTCCACTAGGCCATGCTGTTTCCCGTGACTCGTGAGCTGCTATCGCCATTGTGAGGCACCTCTGCCTCCTGATTAACTTTTAAGACGTCCCTTCCTGGAATGCATTTTTCAGTAGCAGATGGGAGTTCTTTATTTCTCCTTGTTTCTTGGAGAGACGGTGGTGGGGAAGAGCCTAAAAACTCAGCGCTGGCTTCGGGTACGTCATTGCCTCCGCCTGTTCCATACGACGTCATCACATCCCCCTGCGAGCACACGTAGCATTCTACATGGCATCACAGCCTGGTGCTCCATAATTTGTTTATATTAAGGTCCACCTCCCCCTCTATCATCATCATCATCAATCGTATTTATTGAGCGCTTACTATGTGCAGAGCACTGTACTAAGCGCTTGGGAAGTACAAATTGGCAACATACAGAGACAGTCCCTACCCAACAGTGGGCTCACAGTCTAAAAGGGGGAGACAGAGAACAAAACCAAACATACTAACAAAATAAATAGAATAGATATGTACAAATAAAATAAATAGAGTAATAAATATGTACAAACATATATACATATATACAGGTGCTGTGGGGAAGGGAAGGAGGTAAGATGGGGGGGATGGAGAGGGGGACGAGGGGGAGAGGAAGGAAGGGGCTCAGTCTGGGAAGGCCTCCTGGAGGAGATGAGCTCTCAGCAGGGCCTTGAAGGGAGGAAGAGAGCTAGCTTGGCGGATGGGCAGAGGGAGGCCATTCCAGGCCCAGGGGAGGACGTGGGCCGGGGGTCGATGGCGGGACAAGCGGGAACGAGGCCTAACGGTGAGGAGATTAGCGGCAGAAAAGCGGAGGGTGTGGGGTGGGCTGTAGAAGGAGAGAAAGGAGGTGAGATAGGAGAGGGTGAGGTGATGGACAGCCTTGAAGCCCAGGGTGAGGAGTTTCTGCCTGATGCGCAGATGCCCTCTACACCGTAAGCTCGTTGTGGGCAGGGAACGTGGCTACCGACTGTGTTATACTGTATTCTTCCAAGCGCTTAGTATTCATTCATTCATTCAATCGTATTTATTGAGCGCTTCCTGTGTGCAGAGCACTGTACTGAGCGCTTGGAAAGTACAATTCGGCAACAGATACGGGACAATCCCTGCCCACAGCGGGCTCATAGTCTAGAAGGGGGAGACAGACCACAAAACAACAGTGCTCTGCACACAGTAAGTGCTCAATAAATACGACTGATTTGATTGACTGGGGAAACGCGACAAGCGCTCCCTGCTCAGGGCCATTGTGTTTCCCATCCAGGTCCCTGTTCCCCAAAGTGCAGTTTCCAGCGGGCTGGATGCTAATATTTTTTTTCTTTTTAAACTGCTAGCACACCCAGGGACAATTGTTTCATCAGTGCACCATCCCCTAGACTGTGAGCTCGTTACAGGCAGGGAATGTGTTTGCTAATTCTGCTGTACTGTACTCTCCCAAGCACTTAATACAGTGCTCTGCACATAGTAAGCACTCAATAAATACCATTGATTGATTGACTGGTTGATTGGAGGTCAGCTGTAGAGAAACTTCACTATTATACAGGAGATAGAAAAATGGGGAAAGAAATCAATAGGTTTGTACAGGTTCTTTTTGAGGGGGGGTGGAAAGATTAAAAAGCAGCTATAAATTAGTGAAAGCCAGACAGCATGAAATACATTTAAGATAGCACTCACCAGTTTAAGTTTACTGGCTATTTCGCGAAGTTGAGCTTCTACACTGAATGCGGACTTCAAGCCCCTCCAATGGATCCAATGTCTTTGGCACCAATTAGCTGGAGATTTGCTGTAAGTGCAACGCAGGTATTATAGAAAACTTCTTGAAAGTGAAAAGCAACCCAGTTCCTCCTTGTTTACACTGTATTATTATTGTATTTGTTAAGTGCTTACTAGGTGCCAGGCACTGTACTAAGCGCTGGGGTGGACACATGCAAATCAGGCTGGACACAGTCTCTGTCCCACGGGGGGCTCACAGTCTCAATCCCCATTTTACAGATGAGGTAACTAGGCACAGAGAAGTGGAGTGACTTGCCCAAGGTCACACAGCAGACCAGTTGCAGAGCTGGGATTAGACTCCCAGGCCTGAGCTCTAAACATTACGCCAAGCTGTTTCTAAAGAAACAGAGAAGCAGCGGGGCTCAGCAGGAAAGAGCCCGGGCTTTGGAGTCAGAGGTCATGGGTTCAAATCCCAGCTCTGCCAACTGTCAGCTGTGTGACTTCGGGCAAGTCACTTAACTTCTCTGGGCCCCAGTTACCTCATCTGTAAAATGGGGATGAAGACTGTGAGCCCCCTGTGGGACAACCTGATCACCTTGTTAACCTCCCCAGCGCTTAGAACAGTGCTTTGCACATAGTAAGCGCTTAATAAATGCCATTATTATTATTATTATTATCATTATTATTATTCTAAAGACAAAGACAATATCTGCATTCAAGTATCCTGTAACCCCAAAGAAAGCACTGTGCTTTATTTGCTAGTGTCCAATGTTGCAAGTGCCATATGCACAAGGTAATTAATTTTCACCGCTGTAATGACAGAATGCTTCCTTCTCACATATACCTGGATTTGCACTGCTCAAAGACTATTAATAGAGTTGCAAAGTCATTCCATCCACCAGCATCTGATGACAACTCTTGATGTTTCAGGTCAGCTTCTTTTTGCTTCTGGGCATCACCTGGGGAAACATTAAAGGAAGATGTCCATTTCAGAGCTCAGCATTCTGGGCCTTATGTGACACAAGTATTTGTCATACCCATTTTATAAGGGATCAGAATGACATAACCAAGGTGACAAAGCAATAACGACAAGGCTGGAAAACGGAGTATAAGGATGCCAGACCCCTGAGATTCCTGCACAAGACCTCACTCCTTAAGAATTTTTATATTAACGATGAAGACATTTTCATTGATTTCTAAAGTCTCTTTCCCCCTAACTGTCTTGTATTTTGCACATTCTTTGGGGTGATTTGACCTTTTTTTACCTTTTTAGTTTTTTGTTCTCAATTCAGCTACAGGAGACTAGGAGGATACTTTTGAGGCTAGAAGTATTATAAGCTCCAAGCCTCAATAGCAGCACTAGCAAAAGCAAGATTGCACCTGCCGAATTCATTTCTTGGGAGAAATCATTTAATACTTTTCTTTCTCTCAATCAATACCGGGGTAAAGGTTTAGCATAGATTTCAGCGAAGAGAACATTCAGCAGATTCAAACAGGGAGCTTGCCAAGGCTGCAGTATCTCTCTCACACAGAAATCAATGACCTTTGTTTCAGAAGACGTCATTATAAAAAAAAAATACGCGTCTAGTTTTAGATGAAGCAGCATGGCCTAGTGGATAGAGCACGGTCCCGGGAGGCAGAAGGCCCTGGGTTCTAATTTTGGCTCCACCACTTTTCTGCTGTGACCTTGGGCAAGCCACTTCGCTCCTCTGTGCCTTAGATATCATCTGTAAAACGGGGATTAAGACCGTGAGCCCCACGTGGGACTGTCCCGTCCTTTCTAGGGCTCACAGTCTGCCCCTCTTCTAGACTGTGAGCCCGTTGTTGGGTAGGGATCGTCTCTATTTGTTGCCGAATTATACTTTCCAAGTGCCAAAGACTTTGGCCCCAAAACTACTTGACACAGCTAAGAACTGTGGAGTCACTGCAGAGCAGTGGAACCATTTGAGTGCCCTTACGGTGCAGTGCTCTGTACTTGGCGTTTCCAAAATATGGACTAGCAAGGTGACACAGTGCCCGTCCACAAGGAGCTTACGCTCTAACGGAAGCAGCCTAGACCCATGATATTCTCAGTTGGGACCCACAGCCTTGGCTGAACTTTCTGAAACAAGTTAGCCCTGAGGGCCCGGTGGGCCACTGTGGTAACTAGGAGTCGCCTCGGGTGGAAGCCCAGCCACGTCTGCCTCTCGAACCGAAGACCTCGTCCCAGTGACAGACAGAGGTGTGTCAGTCTGCTTCAAGTTTGGTAAGTCAAAAGTTGGTAAGTAGCCCTCCATCCCAAAGAACTGCCCACACCTGTCCTGGAAGCGACTAAGTGGATGGCAGACAACAATCAAGTGCACGCCCACATCTAAAAGGGTCATCTGTTGGGAGTTTGATAATAGCCTTTGGGTTTTTCTGTGATTCCAATCAGGGAACGGTCAGTGGAAGTGCCCAGTTTGATCACAAATCAGGGGAAGATGCAAAGTCTAATCTCCAAAATGCCCAGGGCCCAAGTCAGATAGGGCTTTTTGAAGTCAGTAGCGAGAACCGCATAGTTCAGCAGTTGGCCAGCCAGGACTGATTCTGTCGTTCTACACAACTGGCCCTCTTGAGGATGGGCTGAAGCTTCTGGATTCTAAACTAGAGGTTACACTGTTTAGGTGAAGCCTTAAGGCAAAAATTACACACTTTCTAAGCCTGATAACTGGGAAGCAGAGGGGCCTAATGGAAAGAGCACGGGCCTGGGGGTCGGGGGACCTGGACTTTAATCCTGACTCTGCCAGGAGCTGCTGTTTGACTTTGGGCAACACATTTAAATTCTCTGCGGCAGTTCCCTCATCTGCAAAATGAGGATCAATGCCCGTTCGCCCTCCGAGACTGTGAGCCCCATGTGGGACCTGACAGCGCTTAATACATAGTAAACGCTTAACAAATACCACAGTTATTAGGATGGGCCACGTGGCTCACTCCTCCTCGCCATCGCTAAGACTCAACATTCCCCTGATGACATGATCTCCCCCGTCATAGTCTTGAGGGGCCATCATCTCCTCCCACTCTCCCCATAGGCCTTATCTTCTCCCCATCTCACAGCCCACTCCTCTCCAGTGTCGCTTTTGGTCTGTCTTCCCCCCTTCTTCTTTTTCTTTGCATCGCATATCATCCATCTCTACCACCCTCTAAAGCTACAGATCGCTGAAACCTACCGCCCTCCTGGTGCCACACCTGCATTTCTTGCCCTTTTTTTTTTCTTAAGCACTTACTACATGTGTTCTAAGCCCTGGATTAGATGCAAGATAATCAGGTCAGACTCAATCCTTGTTCCCCAGGGTACGGTTGAAGTGAGAAGGAGAACAGGCATTAAATTCCCATTTTACAGATGAGGAAACTGAGGCACAGAGAAGTTAAATGACTTGCCCGAGGTCCCACTGCAGGCAAGTGGTGGAGGTAGGATTAGAACCCAGGTCCTCTGTCTCCCAGGCCTGTGCTTTTTCCACTAGGCCACTCTGCTTTCCACACAGCTTCTGATACATTTTTAATTTCCTCTCACACTTCTCTGCTACTGTAATCCCTGGGGACTTCAACCTCCATGATAATGATGCTCCCCCTACCACAATCTCCATCTTCTATCCTCCACTTTTCCCAGATTCCCTCACCCTTCCTGTTCTATCCTCTTTGGCTATTCCAGGTGCTCACCCTTCCTGTCCTCTCCACTTCACCTATCACCTAACCCAGATCCTTTTATCACTCCTAGATTTCCCGCCAGTCCTCCCATCCCTAGATGGGAAAGCCCCCCCGGCCCCACTCTGTCTTCTCCAATCTCAGCGCTTTTGCCCCTTCCCTCCACCATTCCTTTTTCACTCTCTCACCACTAACCAAAGCCTGGAACACTTCCCACAGCAGGCTCCTTCCGCTGCTGCATCCATGTGGCCCAATACAGCTGGTGGAAATCCAGGCTGACTTCTGTCATTACAAATTCACTCTGTCTTGCTATAATTCAGCTCAGTTTTCCACTTGACCACGCTCTTCTTCTTCCCTCACTGCCTTTTCCCCTCATCCACAACCCCCAGAGACATTTTCCCAATCTTCAATTCCCTCCCAAAGGTTACGGCTTTGCTCTTTCTTCCCCCCATAAACAGCTTTCACTGTGGAAAAGCTCTGGCCACTCTGCGGCTAAACTACTGCATCCACCTCCTCGTTGAGCTCCCTGCCTTCAGTCTCTCCTCAATCCAATCTGTGCGAAACATTGCTGCATTCTTCACCTTTCTGAAGCAGCACTTGGCACCCACTCCACAAAATCCCCTCCCTGGTTTCCTTCATCCCCCCACACCCAGACTCTCCCCCAGTTCACCCCATCTTACCTTTCTGCTCTCTTCACCTGTGACTCTCCAACTCACTCTTTTTCATTTCTCCCAAACAAAGCGGGAGAAGCCTGGCCTAGTGGATAAAGCATGAGCCTGGGGGTCAAAAGGACATGGGTTCTAATCCCAGCTCTAAATAAATAATGCTAAATAATGCTAAATAATGCTAAATAATGGCTAAATAATGCTAAATAATGGCATTTATTAAGCGCTTACTATGTGCAAAGCACTGTACTAAGCGCTGGGAAGGTTACAAGGTGATCAGGTTGTCTGCCCCCTGTGGGGCTCCCAGTCTTCATCCCCATTTTACAGATGAGGTAACTGAGGCCCAGTGAAGTGACTTGCCCGAAGTCACCCAGCTGACAGTTGGTGGAGCCGGGATTCGAACTCATGACCTCCGACTCCAAAGCCCAAGCTCTT
The DNA here is from genome assembly GCF_015852505.1 of Tachyglossus aculeatus. NCBI lineage: Eukaryota > Metazoa > Chordata > Mammalia > Monotremata > Tachyglossidae > Tachyglossus > Tachyglossus aculeatus. The sequence continues at coordinate 45,630,650 of NC_052082.1, forward strand.
TCCACCGAGCCATGCCGCTTCTTGTCTTGCTACGTGTGACCTGGGGCAAGTCACTTGCCTTTTCTTTGCTTCATCTGTAAAATGGGGATAACGACTTTGAGCCCCAAGTGGGACACGGACTGTGTCCAACCTGACTAGCTTGTATCCACCTCAGCGCTTTATGGAGTGCCTGGCACATAGTAAGCATTTAAATACCATATAATAAACAAAATAACCTGCTAACCTTGAAACCTTATTTTGCTCTCAATTTTCCAGACTCCAACCCCTCACTTAAGCTGTTCCCCAAGCTTGCAACTCCCTCCCTTCCAAAATCCTAAAGATCAGGTGACACTCTCCATATTTAAAGCCCTCCTGAAATACCACCTCTTCTAACAAGCCTTCTCTGATTCCTATTACCCTTAGACTGTGAGCCCACTGTTGGGCAGGGACTGGCTCTATATGTTGCCAATTTGTACTTCCCAAGCGCTTAGTACAGTGCTCTGCACACAGTAAGCGCTCAATAAATACGATTGATGATGATTACCCTGTGCTGTATAAAGCCACCAGCCATCTCTAGAATCTTTGAACACAATTTATACCCAATCTCAGAACTCACGCGTATACACTTGATCAATTGTTTACTTTGACCTTCATAGTTAGTAATAGTATTTATCAGCGTGGCTCAGTGGAAAGAGCACGGGCTTTGGAGTCAGAGGTCATGGGTTCAAGTCCCGGCTCTGCCGCTTGTCAGCTGTGTGACTTTGGGCAAGTCACTTAGCTTCTCTGTGCCTCAGTTACCTCATCTGTCATATGGGGATTAATATTGTGAGCCCCACTTGGGGCAACCTGAGCACCTTGCATCTTCCCCAGCGCTTTAGAACAGTGCTTTGCACATAGTAAGCGCTAACAAATACCAAATACCAAAATTATTATTATTATTATCAAGCACTTACTGTGTGCAGAGCACTGTACTAAGCACTAAGAACAGACTGGTGGGAATAAGACCCGGTCCCTGCTCCTCATGGTAAATCTTTCTTATGTTTGTCCTCGTGGGCAAGGACCTTGTCACGTCTTTTGTTTTGTACTTTCCATGCTCATAATACCACACACTGCCTTTGGTGGAAGCTCAACGAATGCTGCTGTTGTTTTTCTCCTAATGGCATCCACTACATGCCAGGCGCTGTACTAAGAGTTGGACACTTGTTCCTCGTGGGGCTGACAGTCTTAATCCCCATTTTACAGATGAGAGGACTGAGGCACCGAGAAGTGAAGCAACTTGTCCAAGGTCACAGAGCAGACAAGCGGCGGAGCCGGGATTGGATCCCCATGTCCTCTGATTCCTAGGCCGCGGCTCTTTCCAGTAGGTCGCCGTATACAGACGCGGCTGATTTCCATGGATCTATAATCACCTACAGATTTCGGGCCACTCCAAGGTCATGAACCTTTGTGGACACAGGCAATTCAAAAAGGGCCAGAATTGCCCCGGCCCCATTCTCTGCATATTTTTGCCGATTAGCATCAACAACATCAGCTGCATTACAAACCCAAGTCTCAGTCAAGACACATCCAAATGTGAGGGGCAGTACTGTCCCTTTACTTTGCACTAATAATAATAATAATGTTGGTATTTGTTAAGTGCTTACTATGTGCCAGTGCTAGTACAGTGCTAAGCGCTTAGTACAGTGCTCTGCACACAGTAAGCGCTCAATAAATACGATTGATGATGATGATGATGTGCCAGGCACTGCTCTAAGTACTGCGGTAGATACAAGGTACTTGGGTTGGACACAGTCCCTGTCCCACATAAGGTTCACAGTCTCAATCCCCATTTTATGGTATTTGTTCATCCCTTACTATGTGCCAAGCACTGTTCTAAGCGCCGGGGTAGATACAAGGTAATCAGGTTGTCCCACAGGAGGCTCACAGTCTCAGTCCCCATTTGACAGATGAGGTAACTGAGGCACAGAGAACTTTAGTGACGTGCTCAAAGTCACAGAGCAGGAAAGTGGCAGAGGCAGGATTAGAACCCAGGTCCTTCTGACTCTGGGCGCACTGACCCAAGGAGCTCCCTCCATTCTCAAAGATCAATCAATCAATCGCATTTATTGAGCGCTTACTGTGTGCAGAGCACTGTACTAAGCGCTTGGGAAGTACAAGCTGGCAACATATAGAGACAGTCTCTACCCAACAGTGGGCTCACAGTCTAGAAGGGGGAGACAATCGTATTTATTGAGCACTTACTGTGTGCAGAGCACTGTACTGAGCGTTTACGGGACGAAGGAAATGGACGCCAAGGGCCAGACTCTTATCCAATGATCTTCCCTTTCAGTGTCCATCCACTTGCTACAGAAATTCCAAGACCTTAATCTCTTCCAAACTGCACATAAGAACCCTCCAGTAGCATGGGTCTATCCAGTTGTCTCTCCTTCTACGGAGTTCTTTACTGTCAGTGAGATCTCCCCAATCCCAGGCCCTAAGATTTCTCTCCAGACCATAAAATCACAAAGGCAGTAAACAGAAACAAGCCCCATAGCCCCGCCACAGAACGGGGGGGAACACTTTTCTATTTATCACTGCAGCCTGATGAGAGTAAAAATGGGTAGCCAATGATCCGTGCGAGGTTGAAGATTTATTTGTTCAAATCTGGACAAGGACAGCACCGTGTGAAATTGAATTTGCTTTCTTTATTAAATGAAAAAGACAGACTTCACTTGCCCATTTGAACAGTCTAATGGAGAAAAATAATTTTGCTGTAATTCAGTGAGAACCAAGTAGTATTCTGCTTCATGCTATCTTACTCATCACTGCTAGACAAATAGTTATCACTGCCTTCAAGGCAGTGCTGAGAGCTCACCTCCTCCAGGAGGCCTTCCCAGACTGAGCCCCTTCTTTCCTCTCCCCCTCGTCCCCCTCTCCATCCCCCGTCTTACCTCCTTCCCTTCCCCACAGCACCTGTATATATGTATATATGGTTGTACATATTTATTACTCTATTTATTTATTTATTTATTTATTTTGCTTGTACATTTCTATCCTACTTATTTTATTTTGTTGGTATGTTTGGTTCTGTTCTCTGTCTCCCCCTTTTAGACTGTGAGCCCACTGTTGGGTAGGGACTGTCTCTATGTGTTGCCAATTTGTACTTCCCAAGCGCTTAGTACAGTGCTCTGCACATAGTAAGCGCTCAATAAATACGATTGATTGATTGATTGATTGATTGACTGCCATTATGATAGACTGTGTTAGGATAATTCCCCCAAATTTCAGGCTAGGTACAACCCCAAGAGTTTTACCTAATTGAAAAGAGCAATGTAGGGACAGACTCCAACTCTTCACAACAGTTGGCAAAAAGGAAGAACCCCCAGCACCCCAAGGTGATGGTGACAACTCTCTCCCCCGCTAGCTTTTCTCATGATATTTGTTAAGCTCTATGTGCGAGGCACTGTTCTAATTGTTGGGATAGATACAAGGGAAAAAGGTTGGACAGAAGCCATGTCCCACATGGGGCTCACATTCAGAAATCCAATTTTACAGATGAGGTGAGGAAAAGGAGGTTAAAAGTGACTTATCCAAGGTCACACAGCGGACAAGTGGTGGAGCCGGGATTAGAATCCAGGTTCTTCCGACACTCAGACCCACGCTCTATCCACTAGGACACACTGCTTCTTTTAGATCAATCAATCAATCAATCGTATTTATTGAGCACTTACTGTGTGCAAAGCACTGTACTAAGCGCTTGGGAATGAGGCTAAATTCTCAGACGCCAATGGAAGTTGTGTTCAAGCACTGACATGAATCGATGGTATTTATTGAACGCTTCCTGTTACTTAGAGAAGCAGCTTGGCTTGGTGGAAAGAGCAGGGGCTTGGGGTTCTAATCCTAGCTGCGCCACTTATTAGCTGTGTGATTTTGGGCAAGTCACTTCACTTCTCTGTGCCTCAGTTACCTCATCTGTCAAATGGGGACTAAGACTGTGAGCCTCCTGTGGGACAACCTGATTGCCTTGTATCTACCCCAGCGCTCAGAACAGTGCTTGGCACGTAGTAAGTGATTAACAAATACCATAATTATTAATTATTACTACCGTGTGCAGAACATTGTACTAAGCATTTGGGAGAGTGCGATACAACAGAGTTGGTGTGGGCAGGGAATGTGTCTGTTTATTGTTAAATTGTACTCTTCCAAGTGCTTAGTACAGTGCTCAGCACACAGTGAGCGCTCAGTCAACACAACTGATGGACTGCCAATGAGGATCTTATAGTTTAAAGGAAGAGGCAGACGTTAAAAAAATCACAGATAAGGACTGCGGGGCTAAGGATGGGGTGAATATCAAGTGTTAGCGGGGAAAAAAATCCAAGTGCATATGCAACGGAAGGGAGGGGGATTAGGGTTAAACCTCTCGGAGGAGATGCGATTTTAATAAGTCTTTGAAAGGTGGGAAGAATGGTGGTCCGGCAACTACGAAGGGGAAGGTATTTCCAGGCCAGAGGGAGGACGTGGAGAACGTGAAATAGAGGCGTGAAGTGTGGCCGTTCACCTGAAGTAGGAAATCGGAGGGGAAAGATAGGAGGTGAAAAGCGGATCGAGGGAGTTCTGTGAGGAGAATTAAAACCAAGGGCAAAGTGAATACTAAATAAATCCCCCAACTGATAAATTATTATCAAAACCCTGAATGCCTGAACTACCTTTGCTGCTAGCACAGCAGAACAGAGTTAATACATTACTGACGTAGTTCAGTGGAGCAAAGGTCTTCCATACTGCCTTGCCTTATCAGCATAAGCCTCAGAGGCCAAAGAAAAACTTTTAAATGGAAACACTCTAAATAATTTATGTGCGACAGAAGAAAAACAAGAGTTTGAAACTTCCTAACACAATGTAAAAAGTTCAGCCAAAGCACACCCATTTCAGCACACGCAGAACTCTCTGGAAGCCAGAGCCAAAGAGGAGAGTGGGAAATAACCAGCTCTAACCTCCAAGCTCGTAGGCATGGCTTTGAGAACTGAGGAAACCATCTTTCCCTTTTCTGCTGCAAAATAAGAATCATGTAATTTCTAATAAGGGGGTACGGAGACTTCATCATTTAGTTGCCACTTGGGGACTGAGAGGTTTGATTAACACATTTTTGCTCTTTCATCTCAAAGCACTTTCGCTGCAAGTACAAGGCTACTCTCGTTAACAGTTGTCCTTTATATGTAAAGACACCACGGCAGGGGAAATTCACAAAGTAGCTGAAAAGGCTAATGTAGAACCGACGTCCTTGACCCCACTGTGCATACACAAAGACTTTCCTTTGCTGTGCTATCATGCTTGTTGGCTAAGAGCCTCATATTCTTTTTGTTTTTGTACATCCCAAAACCTTAAAGAAGCTTCTGCTCCAAAAGTGCTCCTCTTTTCTCTCCATTGCAGTATGCCAGGCTGGCCTGTTTACCACAGCTAGCTCCCAGTTTCCCGCTATGTAGTACAATTTCTCTGCAGACTTACAAATAATAATAATAGTAAGACTTGTTAAGTGCTTACTATAATAATAATGGCATTTATTAAGCGCTTACTATGTGCAAAGCACTGTTGTAAGGGCTGGGGAGGTTACAAGGTGATCAGGTTGTCCCACGTGGGGCTCACAGTCAATACCCATTTTAGAGATGAGGGAACTGAGGCACAGAGAAGTGAAGTGACTTGCCCAAAGTCACACAGCCGATAAGTGGCGGAGCCACAGTTAGAACCCACGATCTCTGACTCTCAAGCCCAAGCTCTTTCCATTAAGCCACACTGATAGTCAATACTTTCTGCGTGCAGAGCGTAGTACTAAGCACTTGGAAGGGTACAGTAATAATAATTACGGTATTTGTGAAGTGTTTTATATATAATAATAATAATAATGGCATTTATTAAGCGCTTACTATGTGCAAAGCACTGTTCTAAGGGCTGGGGAGGTTACAAGGTAATCAGGTTGTCCCACGTGGGGCTCACAGTCAATCCCCATTTTAGAGATGAGGGAACTGAGGCACAGAGAAGTGAAGTGACTTGCCCAAAGTCACACAGCCGATAAGTGGCGGAGCCACAGTTAGAACCCACGATCTCTGACTCCCAAGCCCAAGCTCTTTCCATTAAGCCACGCTAATATTCAATACTTTCTGCATGCAGAGCGTAGTACTAAGCACTTGGAAGGGTACAATAATAATAATTACGGTATTTGTGAAGTGTTTTATATATAATAATAATAATAATAATAATAATAATGGCATTTATTAAGCGCTTACTATGTGCAAAGCACTGTTCTAAGCGCTGGGGAGGTTACAAGGTAATCAGGTTGTCCCACGTGGGGCTCACAGTCAATTCCCATTTTACAGATGAGGGAACTGAGGCACAGAGAAGTGAAGTGACTTGCCCAAAGTCACACAGCCGATAAGTGGCGGAGCCACAGTTAGAACCCACGATCTCTGACTCCCAAGCCCAAGCTCTTTCCATTAAGCCACGCTGATGGTCAATACTTTCTGCGTGCAGAGCGTAGTACAATTAGTATTGTACTAAGGGTACAATAATAATAATTATGGTATTTGTGAAGTGCTTTCAATATGTCAGGTACTGTACTAAGGTCTGGGGTGACTACAGCTGCACACAGTCCCTGTCCCACATGGGGCTCACAGTCAATGTAACAGATTGGTAGACTTGTTCTCTGCCCACGATGAGCTTACAGTCTCGAGCCACTAGAATTCAGGCCCCAGGAATTCGGCTGCACCATAAAAACAAGGAAACCCATGCATTTCATACCTGGTCTAATGAAGACATTTTCCACCGATAACATTGCCGCTATTGGCAGCAGCAGATCTTCACAGCCCAGAGAGATGGCCTTTAGGACAGCACAGGTCAGATTTGGAGGAAGAGGAAACTCCACCATGAACTCACCGAGTCTTGTCACGTGGCCTCGCCTAGCAGGAGCAAAAGATTTTTATATTATTCTTCCCTGAAGAAAGGGAGGGGTAGGAGGATAATAAAAGTACTAGCAACTGGATTTATTGAGCGTCTGAGGGGTGCAGAGCACCGTACTACAGGCTCGGACCGGACAAAAACAGAAGTGACACATCCCCTGACCACAAGGAGTTTACACTCTACTGAGGAAGGCAACATATTTACAAATAGAGTTAATAAAGTAAATGAGTGACCTCGCTGCTCTCCTCCTACTACCCAGCCTGCACACTTTGCCACTCTAATGCCAACCTACTTGCTGTACCCGTCCTGCCTTTGGCCTGGAATGCCCTCCCTCTTCATAGCCAACGGACAATTACTTTCCTCACCTTCAAAGCCTTACTGAAGGCACATGTCCTCCAAGAGGCCTTCCCTAAGCCCTCATTTTCTTGTTTCTCTCTGCGTCACCCTGATTTGCTCCCTTTATTCAACCCCCACACTCAGCCCCACAGCACATACGTACACATTCATAATTTATATATTTGTATTCATGTCTGGCTCCCTTTCTAGACTATAAGCTCGCTGTGGACAGGGAATGTGTCTACCAACTCTGTTGTCCCAAGCACTCTGCACACATTTACTTCATTGTGTAATTGATTAGGATGTCCCAAAGTGCTCAACATCTACATAAATGAGAGCATAAGTGATGGAAATAACTGATGGGTGTGTGCCACGCGGTGTTGGGAACTCATTCAGGAAGGCTTGCTGAAAGAGGTAGAATTAACTGCAGGGAAAACTGCGGTCTGTTGGAGTTGGGGAAGGAAGGAGAGGGCAAAGGTAGGAAACCTCTGTTTCCTCCCCTCTCCCAGAATCTTTCCAGTTGTTTTTTTCCCCAGGGCTTCATATTTCCAACTGACTAGATCGATGTGACAAGACCCCCAAATTGGTGGAATGATTGGGTGCAGGATGGTTTCTTTGCCAATCTTTCTGGGTTTTTCAAGGCCTTCCAATTTCTAGCTCTCGCCTGCCTTTTCTAGCTTCTTGCTTCTCCTGAAAAGATAAAGTCAAGGTTGGTGGCCAGGGAGGAGACAGAGAGATGCTTTTAAATGCAGAGCTGTACTTAAGGCTCCCAAACTGATAGCATTTTCTTGTTCTCCATTAAAAAGTTTTGTTTAGCACTCAATAATGGAATTGTTTTTTCTTTGAACAGGACTTACAGATTATGCTTCCCTGTTGTCTTTATTGCAAGGGAGCAAGGTCCTGTTTATATCCTATCCTCCTCACTTAGGGATATTTATATTTGGATTTTCTCTTGCATAGTCAATTACTTACTCAACTTCATCCTAATATACTGGAATCATCTCCTGTTATAACCTCCTGTGCACCCTATTTGTAGTTTCTGTCTGTCTCCTTTAGATTGTGAACTCTTTGAGGGTAAGGGATGTATCTCATTTCTGTTAAAATAATAACAACAATAATTGTGGTATTTGTTAAGTGCTTACCGTGTGCCAGACACTGTACTAAGCGCTGGGGTGGATACAAGCAAACCAGGCTGGACATAGTTCCCGTCCCACATGGGGCTCACAGTCTCAATCCCCATTTTACAGATGAGGCAACTGAGGCACAGAGAAGTGACTTACCCAAGGTCACCCAGCAGACATGTGGCGGAACTGGGATTAGAACAGTGCGTGACACATAGTAAACGCTTAACAAATACCACCATTATTATTTTTTTTTTTTATTAGAACCCATCACCTTCTGACTCCTAGGACCCCGCTCTAACCACTACGCCAAGCTGCTTCTCTTATACTTTCCCAAGCGTTCAGAACCGCGCTTCACACTCTTAAGATCATCATCATCATCAATTGGATTTATTGAGCGCTTACTGTGTGCAGAGCACTGTACTAAGCGCTTGGGAAGTACAAGTTGGCAACATATAGAGACAGTCCCTACCCAATAGTGGGCTCACAGTCTAAAAGGGGGAGACAGAGAACAAAACCAAACATACTAACAAAATAAAATAAATAGAATAGATATGTATTAAGGTGCCACTGGTTGAGTGACTGACATCCTGAGGCTAAAATGGGATGTTTCCTCAACCCTGAACCAGGGTTGGGAAATAAGCCCCGGATACACCAAGTGCCCTCTGTCATTTATAGCCAACTCAGCAGGGGCTAACTGTGCTTAACTTAGCCCCTCTTTACAAAAACAGATATCCAATTAAGAGGGAGGGAGACAGGAAGGGCAGGAAAAAAGATGGGGGGAAAGAGAAGGGAGAAAGAAGGTAGCAGGAGCAGCAAATTGTGGCTGAGTGGCCTGTGTGTCTTTTTGTTCTTTACACAAGAGCTCATTCATTCATTCAATCGTATTTACTGAGTGCTTACTGTGTGCAGAGCACTGTACTAACACAAAGACATCTTCAACTGGAGTTTGGGAAGCAAGCACCTTAGGCTACAACACAGTATATTGGCTCTTAATGTTCCTATTTAAGCCACACCTTAGACATAGTCTCAAAAACGAATATGCACAGTTGGACGACATGTTGCAGTACTGAGTTGCAGTAAAACTCTGCATGCAGTACAGTTATGGAAGTTATTCCCTTAAGAAATCTTGCATTAATAACTGTTTTCTTCCAACACCAAACACCAAACAACACCAAAAGCCAACACCAAAAACACTCAGTCATTCACGTTAATATCCATCTTAATTATGCATATATACTTTGATGTAGTTTTTACTTATATCTATGTCTTTGTGTTAGTTTTGCCAAACTACCCTTCTGTCCACATGCTTGCAACTCTATCTGAGGGCAAGGAATGTGGCACATTTCTTTTTATGTAACCTCCTCTGTACCCAGTGGCTATACAGTGTACAGTGGCTGTATCATCATTGTTGAAGGAATGACTTATGGGAGATAAAAAAACAGTTCTACCTTCACGCATGTCTTCATTATAGATTTTGGACAAAAAGCCTACTGAAAAAATTAGGGAATTTCCTTTCCACAGTGCACTTCTGTCTGGCTCTATTGCTTTTTGGTGTTGGAAGAAAACAGCTCTTAATGCAAGATTTCTTAAGGGAATAACTTCCATAAGTGTACTGCATGCAGAGTTTTACTGCAACTCAGTAACAGAACAGATTAATTTTCTGCTGTATCACGTTCTGTGCTCTCTCATGTAACACAAAAATTAAAAATATCTTTTACCTATTAATAGCATCACATTGATAAAGCTGTTTAAGAGCTTCCAAAATAAGTCTTTCTTCAGGGCGATCCAAATAGGGGAACCTGTTTATGTGAACAAAAGACAGAATCAAATACCAATGACTGACTGGGGGAAAACATAATACAAGATTTTTAACACCTTCTTTTTTAACGGTACTTGTTAAACACTAACGAAGTGCTAGGCATTGCCCTAAGCTACTTTCAATTTTCTCAGCTTTCAAGTCACTTTCCTTGTGATCCTAAGATCAGAACTGACACTGAAAGAAGAGGAGCCACTTTTAAATCAATTATCTGAAAGAATTACACATCTCTAGAATTATAAAGGCAATTTGTACTGAAACAGGAATATTTATTATAACTGCTACCAGTATTCGGTATTGAAATATATCTGGGCACAAGGAGACTACATAAAAGTGTAGGACAAAACCTCAAAGGGGATCAACTATTACTCTCCAAGGGCCCCAACCATCACTGTAAAGCTTATGGTTTTTATCCAATTCAGTAGGACCCTCAAAACAGAAGCCATACAAAAATTTTGTACGTTCTTTATGGATCAAGTTTATAAATATATATATATATATAATATATCTATGTATCTATCTGTATAAATATAGATATATAGATATAAAATCACTGGAGACACAACTCAATTCCACCCTAATGGCCTTGACTTCCACCCACGTTGTTTTTAATACCTTATGACATCATGTATGGCAAGGCATTTCAAGGTCAAAATCACCGAAGTCAGGCTAGTTCTCTTAATTTCAGGGATTGTGTGATCGGGCATACACTGGCCCCAGAATTCTTGGCTGTAAATCCGGAAGCATTTCCCGGAGGCAGTCCTGCCAGCTCGGCCTGCTCGCTGTCTTCCTTCACTCCTTTCAAAACAGAAAGGATTAAAAACTCTAATTCACACCTGTGTATCTTCCCAAGCAGGGCAAGTGCTGTTGCCTAATTCTCCTAGTTTTCCTTCCACAATAGTTCCTGTACCCACCCTTTCCTCTTCCCCCTCACAGCCACCACCCTGATTCAAGCACTCTTCATCTCCAATCTCTTCCGTCTTCAATCCTCCACCACCTCACCCCTTTTTTAGGTATTTGTTAAGTGCTTACTATGTGTCAGGCATTGTACTGAGCACTGGGGTAGATAAAAGCTAATCGCGTTGGACACAGTCCCTGGCCACATCTCCATTTTACAGATGAGGTAATGGAGGTACGGAAAAATTCAGCGACTTGCCACGGTCACATGACAGGAAAGTGGTGGAACCGGAATCAGACTCCAGGACAATGTATTCTTTCCATTAGGGCACGCTACTTCTCTACCCTTAATTCCATTGCCCAGATTATCTTTCTAAAAGGTGGTTTGGAAAGTTATGCTGTCCATCCACTCCTCTCTTCATCGAACAGAATTTCCATTCACTCATTCATTCACGACCATTGGCTTTAAGACTTTCCACCAACTCTCTCTTTTTTGCCCATTTGCTCTCTTCACCTACTATGCTCCTTCTTGTACCTTCTCAGGGGACCCTGTTTTTGACACTGACATTTCCTGCCACTTCTTCACACTTCTTTCCCTTGTCTGAACCTCCCCCCCATTCCCTTTTAGACTGTGAGCCCACTGTTGGGTAGGGACCGTCTCTATATGCTGCCAATTTGTACTTCCCAAGCGCTTAGTACAGTGCTCTGCACATAGTAAGCGCTCAATAAATACGATTGATGATTCCCTTCCCCCTTCAAATAATCCACCACGCCAGATCCTTCCCCATCTCTAAGGTTCCTAAAACCCCTCACTCCTCGGCAGGCATTCCCCAATCTCCAGATCATTTGTGTATTTGATTTGCCTTTTTCATACTCTTGCTGTTACCAGAAGTTTTTCCTCCTGTTCCCATTGCAGGGATTCAGTGTGAGGCTGCCTATGATAGGCTGTAAGCTCTTTAAAGGCAAGAACCATGTCTTATTTTATTGTACTCCCCCCAAAATCAGGTACACTTCTGCAACACAATAGCTGCTCCGTAAATACTAATGGCTGCATGAAGCTCTCAAGAGACAACCCAAACAACTATTCCTCAAGTGAAGGGCGTGGGTCAAAGGATAAACGAAAAGTGCACCTCATGGAGACTTACTTCGAAATTGGAACCACCTCCAGAATGTCCAACCCCACCCTGGGGTTATGATTTAACTGCTTCACAAAGCCACTATCCACCACATACCTAGAGAAAATGAAAACACTTTTAATTCCCTGAATAAAATAATTTAATTTACAATTACTCTTGCTCCCTGCACTCTTTATCTCAGAACAACCGGGCGTTAATTTTTGAAATTGTCTTATTTTCAAACTGGGCTCCAGACGGTCTTAACGGACTCACAAACTAACTCCCATTCAGCTTCTATCACGAGGTTTATTTTATAAGTGAACAGGGAGATAGTTGAGTGAGCAAGAGGAAATAAGGCCCAGCTCTCTAAAGAAACACTTCACCCTTACTCTAACAATTCTAATAAAATGAAATTATCCTTGCTTTTGTTTACACTTAACATTAAGGCCTAACTTGCAATAGTCAGTTTTTGAAAATCTACCAACGAGGGACAGGACTTCACACTGTCTACTTATTTGGTTCAATTCCTACAGGTTTTCGCACTTCTCTAGAACTACGTCTAACGAAATTAATTAAAAGAAACCAAACGACGCCCCAGTCGTCATCTGGGAAGTAGAGTTTTAGAGCCTTCCTGCAAAAATGAAGAGTAAGCAAACTGCTTTATGAATAAAGACCAGTATTCAGCGCACAGTCAGTGCTCAATTCATTCAATCGTATTTATTGAGTGCTTACTGTGTGCAGAGCACTGTACTAAGCGCTTGGAAAGTACAAGTTGGCAACATATATATATGATTGAATGAACAGGGAAGAAAACAGAGTCCGTTTTGGTGGAATCCAGCTTCCACATAATGATAATGAGTTCACACAATGAACTCAGCCAAACAAGTGAGTTTGGGGTTATGATTTAACTGCTTCACAAAGCCACTATCCACCACATACCTAGAGAAAATGAAAACACTTCTAATTCCTTGAATAAAAGAAATTAATTTACAATTACTCTTGCTCCCTGCACTCTTTATCTCAGAACAATTGAGAACCGGGTGTTAGCTTTTGAAATTGTCTTATTTTCAAACTGGGCTCCAGACAGTCTTAACGGCTCTGGATGTCCAGTTCGGAAAAAAGGGTGTGGATGATAATACATATGATCTGAAATTCGGAATAAAGTTTCATGTTGCAGGCCAATTTGAGAAGTCAACCGATGTGATCCTCCCTCATTCACTTTCTGCTCTGATAACAGAAAAAGACTTAAATGGTGGGGAGGAGAGAAGCGGGCCTGAGAAACTCAAAGAGGTTTTTCTGCCAATCTTAAGGAGATTGCTTCATCAGTTCTAGCCACTGTACCTGATTCCATTAATTGTCAAGGATGTTGCAGCGATATTGGTGGACACCACACATTTTCTAATGCCCGGAGGTGGTGGCAAAAATATTCTTCTTTGTTGATCTAAAAGAATTGGCAATCAAAAATTCCTATTAACCTTAAATGAACTCCAGTCACATTCAATTGCCAGAAATTAACAAAATCGGACAGGAACAGCATCAACAGTTCAAATTCAAAAATAAAAAGTTTTAAACTTCTCTACTAAACCACTAGAGCAAAAGGATTTCAGCACCTTATTTATAAGGCTAACAAAGGCAATGAGTGTTAAAAAATAAAACTACAAGATGCCACCTAAACTGAATAGTAAAAAAATTCAAACGTAATAAAAGGACAGGTCAATTCTTCAACAAGAATCCTTAAGAAAAAAACCCCATAAATGATAAAAAATGTTTTGCGTTTCCTCGATTTATATAATTCATTACCCTCAAAGAGTTTAAATAAATTGCAAGTTATATGAAAGAGGCCCCCTTTTCATTTAACACCCCCCCCCTTACTCTAACAATTCTAATAAAATGAAATTATCCTTGCTTTTGTTTACACTTAACATTAAGGCCTAACTTGCAATAGCCAGTTTTTGAAAATCTACCAACTAGGAATAAAATCTCGACTCTTCGTTTGACAATAGTAATAAAAAATAATAGTAATAACAATAATAATGCTTGTGGTATTTGTTACACGCTTACAATGTGCCGAGCACTGTACTAAAAGTTGGGATAGGTAAGATAGGCATCATATTGCACACAGTCTCTGTCCCACATGGGGCAACAAGCTATTACTTCCCCTGAAACTATTGCTCCTACTGTCTCACATTCATTTCACCTAGAACAAATCCATGTTTACTCATAAATTAAGTTAAACTACCTTCAAATGTCCCTTTCCTGCCCTTCATTAGCAATGTTGGTAAGCAACGCTGAGATCTGCTGAAATATGTGCACAAAGCTTGTGAAGGAATACACATGGGCTCACTACTCCAAGTGTTCGACAGCATGGCACACAAACTAAAAATTAGATTATTACATCATTACCTGTTGGCATTGACCCATATAATGGCAGAATAAGCAAACCTTCCACAGAGTCATCTTGGACATCATACTGATAATCAATAGCTTCTGCCTTCTGGAATAATAAGTCGCAGGCTTTCTCAATCTCCAACTGGCCTGTATTGACAAAATAACAACAAAAATAATTAAAATGCTTACTCAGGAAGTAATCATTTTCCATAAAAAATGGCTAGAGTAGAAAACTCTTAGGCTGCAGAAATACAATATTATGCTTCATGATACAGGAGTTTGGTTTTTTTAAAAAAAAAGAATTTAAAATAAAATTTCTAGGGGAGAAAAACATTAAGCTCATTGCCCTTTCAGCTTATTAAAAGCAGGTGGGGCATGGGTAGAATGGTGAAGAAATATACGCCACCACTATATCCAACCAAATACCAGTTTATTGTTTAAGGGACGATGAAGAACCACGGAAATCATTAGTGTCTCACTTCTGATCCCAGGATTAGATAAAATAGAGGGTGAGATAGCAAAATGACTCACTCCTCTTAATAGGATACTGCTGCTGAAGGATTTAATTGCTCTATTTTTATCTTTCGAAGGACTATCAAAAACTGTTTCATGTACCATGCTTTCATCACATTGTATTCCGCTTCAGAACAAGATTCAAGCATACACTAAAATGTCAAAGAGATGCCCCGAAGGACAAAATTCAGGAAGAGTGTGGGCATTCGGAGTCAGGGTACTTCAATCCGTTAACTGCTCAGAACAAAATTAAAAAAAAAAAAACACTCAATAATAGCAATTCAATCAATATCCTTTCATTTCTCTCCAAAAATCTGAAGTTATGTGACATAGACTTCTTGCTCATTATGAGAAGGGGATGGGTCTGCTAATTCTGTTGTACTGTGCTCTCCCAAGTACGTAGCACAGTGCTCTGTACATCAATCAATCGTATTTATTGAGCGCTTACTGTGTGCAGAGCACTGTACTAAGCGCTTGGGAAGTACAAGTTGGCAACATGTAGAGACAGTCCCTACCCAACAGTGGGCTCACAGTCTATAAGGGGGAGACAGAGAACAAAACCAAAAATACTAACAAAATAAAATAAAATAAATAAATAAAATAAATGACAGTATTTGTTAAGCACTTACTATGTGTGAAGCACTGGTCTGAGCACTGGGGGGAATACAAGGTGATCAGGTTGTAAGTGTCCAATAAATACCATTGATTAATTGACAAATACTGCCTAGTTCTCTGGAATTCTTAATGGGGCACACTGACGACGGGTACAATTGGGTAAACTGAGATCCAGAAGTCATCTCCGTGAGAAAACCAGCCACCCCCTCTAAAACGGACAACTCCCAATCAATCAATTGAGCACTTGCTGTGTGAAAGCACTGTACCAAGCACTTGGGAGAATACGATACCTCATTCCTGTCCTCAAGGAGCTAACAATCTAGTGGGGGAAATACACATTAAAATAAATTACAGATAAGGAAAGCAGCAGTGTATAAGGATATGGGCACGAGTGCGGTGGAGATAGGGTGGGTATCCAAATTCTTAGGGGTACGGACCTAAGTGAATAGGAGGTGCAGAAAGGAGGAAAAAAGATGGGGGGGGGGGGGGTGAGAGGGTAGCCTGGGAAGGCTTCCTGAAAATTTCATATCTATTTTATGGTATTTGTTAAATGCTTACTATTGCCAGGCACTGTTCTAAGTGCTGGGGTAGATACAAGCTAATCAAGTTGTACACGGACCCTGTTCCAATTCATTCATTCATTCAATCGTACTTATTGAGCACTTACTGTGTGCAGAGCACTCTACTAAGCACTTAGCAACATAGAGACGGTCCCTACCCAACAGCGGGCTCACAGTCTAGAAGGGGGAGACAGACAACAAAACCAAACATACTAACAAAATAAAATAAATAGAATAAATATGTACAAGTAAAATAGAGTAATAAATATATACAAACATACATACAATAATCATGATGACAGTCAATCAATCGTATTTATTGAGCGCTTCCCGTGTGCCAAAGCACTGTACTAAGCGCTTGGGAAGTACAAGCTGGCAACATATAGAGACAGTCCCTACCCAACAGTGGGCTCACAGTCTAAAAGGGGGAGACAGAGAACAAAATCAAACATAGTAACAAAATAAAATAAATAAAATAAATAAATAAAATAAATGACAGTATTTATTAAGCATTTACTATGTGTGAAGCACTGGTCTGAGCACTGGGGGGGATACAAGGTGATCAGGTTGTCCCACGGGGGGCTCACAGTCTTCACCCCCATTTTAATAATCATAATATGAATTAATTAACAATGGCATTTGTTAAGGGCTTACTATGTGCGAAGCACTGGCTCCAATGGAGCCTCCAGTCTTAATCCCCATTTTACAGATGACGTAACTGAAGCCCAGTGAAGTGACTTGTCCAAGGTCGCACAGCAGACAAGTGGCAGAGCCAGGATTAGAACCCAGGTCCTTCTGACTGCCAGTCCTGTGCTCTATCATCATCATCATCATCAATCGTATTTATTGAGCGCTTACTATGTGCAGAGCACTGTACTAAGCGCTTGGGAAGTACAAATTGGCAACATATAGAGACAGTCCCTACCCAACAGCGGGCTCACAGTCTAAAAGGGGGAGACAGAGACCAAACATACTAACAAAATAAAATAAATAGAATAGATATGTACAAATAAATTAAATAAATAGATAATTTATCTATCCACCAGGCCATGCTGCTTCTTTGTAGAGCTTTGAGGTGGGAAGAGTTGTGGTCTCCGATTTGAGGGGAGAGGGGGTTCCATCGAGACAGAAGGGAAGATGTGATCATGGGGTCGACGGTGAGAGAGGTGAGACTGAAGTACAGTAAGTAGGTTGGTAGTACAGGAGTGCCATGCGCAGGCCGCAAGGTTAGGGAGGAGAGAGAAAGAATAAATCATACAGGGAGCCCACAGCAAAGCTGAGGGTAGAACTAAGGTCGCCTTACTCCCGAACTCTCCCTATTCACCCCGCTGTGCTTCCCTAGGAAAAGAGTCACTTAACTTCTCCGTGCCTCAGTTCCCTCAACTGTAAAAGGGGGATTAAAACTGTGAGCCCCATGTGGGACTAGACTATCTCCAACCTGATTAGTTTGTATCTACCCCAGCACTTAGTACAGTGCCTGTCACATAGAAAGTGCTTCGCAAATACGGCCAAAAAAAAAGGGGGGGAAAAAAAGTACAGCGTTGAAAACTCACCAGTCAGGAAAACCAAGATGTCTCCAGCCATTTCACTCAAGTGGATATCCAGGGTTACTTTCACAGCCTGAAATACACATCACAGCCATGAATATTTACTAAATTTGAAGTCCTTCTCCTGCCCATCAAAGATAAATGGCATAAAGATTTGCAAATACTAAGAGACTTGAGATGCTCATATGATTGTTCTGACTTTTTTTTTTTGGATGGCATTTGTTAAGCGCTTACTATGTGCAAAGCACTGTTCTAAGCGCTGGGGGGGGGGGGGGGGATACAAGGTGATCAGGTTGTCCCGCGTGGGGCTCACAGTCATCATCCCCATTTTACAGATGAGCTGAGGCTCCGAAAAGTTAAGTGACTTGCCCAAAGTCACACAGCAGACATGTGGTGGAGCTGGGATTCGAACCCATGACCTCTGAATCCAAAGCCCGTGCTCTTTCCACTGAGCCACGCTGCTTCTCAAACACTTGTTCATCAAGTGTTTACTATCAATCACCCTAACGGGGAAACGGTATAGTTGGGCTCAGTCAATCAGTGGTATTTATTGAGCATTTACTATGTACAGAGAGAGCACTGTATTAAGCACTTCATCACCACTGGCCAGAAAAAGGGGAAGCAAAAAATTTAAGCAATACCTCTGAAACGTACGCTGAGCTTTCTCTGTCTTTGGGGCCAACCGAGTTGCAAAATATTTCTGTGACCGGATAAATCCTTCCAGGAATGTCCACTACTGGGCAACTGCCAAAGAACTCAGAAAGTTTGCCTAACTCCAGAGTAGCAGACATTACCACCACTTTCAGATCCTCTTTCCTGTCAGGATGTTTCTTCTGCTGAAAGAGCTTCTTCAGCAAGCCAAATAAAATGTCCTGGACCAAAAAAAAAAAAAAAGGTTGCTTTACACTAATAATCATGTACGGATAATAGCCAAAACACAATGGAATGATTTAGCTTTACAAGATTCCCATCAATAAATTGCAAAAGTTGAGGCATTCACTTGGGGAATTCAAAGGGCAATGTGATGAGTGTGATAGGATCTCTCTGATTTTCTAGATAAGACTAGCAAAAATACCCTTCTGTTGTGTGGGTCATACAAACAACTCTTTTCTCTTCCTTCTTTCATTAATTCTCTCCCTAGGCCTGTCCCCTCAATCCTCCTCCCCGTTCACCTTTTCATTTTCTCTTCTTTCTATCCCTCTTACTCCGTTTAACACTCTACCCTCGTGCCTACTTGTCTGCCCGTCTTGTTCCTCCTTAGAGAGAACCAGGGTAGAGATACCTATGAAAAGTGTGGCATGAGGCCAAGTCTCCCTGATCCGTGGTAGGTCGGAGGAAGGGAGAAGGGAGCCTGTGCTTTTTATGGAAAAAGGCCGAGGGAGGTAGACGTGCCTCCTGGTTAGGGGAAAAAAGAAACACCGAAAACGCCCTTATATCTCCCAAACCCCACACGCTCAGAAAGAAGACCCCACAGTCTAAAAATACTCTCACCGTACTTAAACTCCTCTCGTGGACTTCGTCCAAAACAATGACGCTGTATTTGGTAAGACTTGGATCGGCCAAAATATGTCTTAGTAAACATCCGTCGGTCATATATTTGATCGCCGTATCCTGGACGGGTTAACAGTACATATATGTGCTTCAGCTTATTTAGTGACATCATTACAAAAGCAAAATCATGTCCATCAATCAGTGGTATTAATTGAGCCCTGATCGTGTGCAGAGCATTGTACTAAGCGTTTGGAAGGGTCCGAAACAAAAGAAAGAGTAGGTTCTAGGCGACTCCTGATCAGGAACTCTTGGGTTTTTTTTTTTTCTTTTACTGCTGTCACTCATGCAAGCAGGCTGCAGTGTGCCACTATTCGCCCAATCCCTGCTGAAAGCACCGGCTGACACCTTCTTGCATCATCACCATCATCAATCGTATTTATTGAGCGCTTACTGTGTTCAGAGCACTGTACTAAGCACTTGGGAAGTACAAGTTGGCAACATATAGAGACAGTCCCTACCCAACAGTGGGCTCACAGTCTAAAAGGGGGAGACAGAGAACAAAACCAAACATACTAACAAAATAAATAGAATAGATACATACAAGTAAAATAGAGTAACAAATAAAGAGATTGTAGCCACATCTTTACCACCCTCCATTCCTCCACGCCCACAACCCTGGGAATGCCTGCTTGCCATATTGGGGTTTGGATTTGGGGGCTTTTTTTGGATCTGGAGTTCTCCGCCACGTCATATTCTTGGTTTGCCGCTCTTCAGTTCGTGAGCCTTTGATACCTCTGCCATGGGTATAGAATTACAAAATAAAGCTGGAAAATAATGACTATGTACGAAGAACTGTTCTAAGAGCTGGGGGGATACAAGGTGATCAGGTTGTCCCACGTGGGGCTCACATTTTTCATCCCCATTTTACCGATGAGGTAACTGAGGCACAGAGAAGTTGCCCACGGTCACACAGCAGACAAGTGGCAGAGCCGGGATTAGAACCCTTGACCTTTGACTCCCAAGCCCGTGCTCTTTCCACTGAGCCACGCTGCTTGTTTGACCGTGAGCCCCACGTGGCAACGTCCTCTTCGAACTGATGGGCAGCTGTTTCACACCATTCTGGGATTGTTAAGTGCATACGATTGATGATGATGATTGCAGCAGTGTCTGTACAATGAAGAAGGTAATGAAATTAAACAGTCCTTCAAAGAGCTGAGAAAGGGAAGGCTCCTCTTCCAAAGAGCCTAACTTTCTATGACACGAAGGTGGTAAAAAACTTAAAACGCTGAGAGAATTGTGCTCCGTGTGCTTCTTAAGAAGAAAGTATAGTCTCCACCTGGCAATTTAATATGGGCCTAGCCTAAAAGAGGGATCCAATGTCTTCTATTAGAAAACCAACAGTTGTGATTAGAAAAGCAAGCCACGGTACCAATCACTAATTTATGATCTCGCTCACGAGACAAAGCTGTTAAATGCATACCATGGTTTAATTGCTAGCCTTTATGGGTAGTATAAATGTTCCAATTGGAGCATTCCGGTAATTTTGCAGCTTGACTGATCTTTGACTCTGAACTTCAAAATGTCCAGTGGTAACAGCAAGACAGCTGTAAAAATTCTCAATTCCTAGCAAATTCCAAGTAAAAGCACATCTGGAACCGGATTAGGAGAAACTGACAGCACGGGAAGTTCAAACTGATCCTGGGTCAAATTCCGGGAGTTGAGTTTCACTTTAAAATTTAATCATTGTCTTTCCGGTCAACTACGGATCCGCATTCTGACAGCCTCGATAAGACTAATCAACCCTGTCCCGAAAACTCAGAGGTAATCTAAAATAAAAGAACTACAATATACCAAAAGATAGTTGTAAACTGGGAACTCTGGAAAATTAGATTCTAAACAATCACGGATACGAATGCAATTCGGTCTTTTTTCAATTTTTGTTTAAACTCACGTTTGGGATTCAAAAATCCAAGGGTGCTTTATCACCACCTCTTCCTCAGACTCTAAAACATGTAATACTAAAATCAAAAGAAATTCACTCAACCCGTTCATACCTGAGAGCTACAGTCATCAAAGCGAACCTGATATCCCACTGTGCTTCCCAAGGAACAGTTCATTTCTTCGGCAACTCTATGAGCCACGGATATGGTGGCTACTCGCCGCGGTTGAGTCACGCCAATTCTTCCACGCTTGGCAAAACCTACCAAAGTTCAGAGTTAAACCAAAATGTGAGGGGTGATTTTTCCTCCTCAGCAAAGTCTGACTGTTTTTCACAGAGCCAAATCATGCAATCCTCTAGAGTGTAAGCTCATTGTGGGCAGGGAACGTGTCTACCAACTCTGTTATCATCATCAATCGTATTTATTGAGCGCTTACTGTGTGCAGAGCACTGTACTAAGCGCTTGGGAAGTACAAATTGGCAACATATACCAACTCTGTTATATTATACTCTCCCTAACACTGGCCTAAGGGAAAGGGCTTGGTGGTCAGATGGACCTAATCCCACCTCTGCCACTTGTCCGCTATGTGACATTGCACAAGCCACTTCACTTACCTGGGCCTCAGTTACCTCATCTGTAAAATGGGGATGAAGACTGTGAGCCCCATGTGGGATACGGACTATGTCCGACCTGATTCCCTCTGCTGTACCCCAGTGCTTAGAACAGTGTCTAGTACGTAGGAAGCACTAACAAATATCATTAAAAAAAGCTTAGTACAGTGTTCTGAAGACAGTAAACGCTCAGTATGATTGAACAAGGGTATTAAGATTGAACAGGGATTGAACCCTGTACAATTTAGTATTAAAAAATGGAAAATTAATATGCCCAAATTAAAGGCAATATATTTTTAATACAAAACAGACCCAATTATTATATGGCATGGGACTGCATCCTTGCAGGATTTTTTAAGAAAATCTGGGTTTTGTATTCACCCATGTCTGACATCACACACACACACATATTTCTTCCAACATCCCACATCAGGCTGCACCTCGAAGAACGTGCACTACCTCTGTAGCCTCATTTTATGCAAAACGTCTAGTAAAAGCGCACGGTATGGAATAACTTTTCATAACTTTGAACCTGTTTTTATAATCCCATTAAAGACCACGTGTCGGGCACTGTAGTAAGCATCGGGGTAGGCACAAGCTAATCAGGTTGGACACAGTCCATGTCCCACATGGGGCTCCTAGTCTTAATTCCCATTTTCAGACGAGGTAACTGAGGCCCAGAGAAGTGAAGTGACTAGCCCAAGGTCACACAGCAGACCTTGGTGGCGCCGGGATTAAAACCCACGTCCTCTGACTCCCAGGACTGGGCTCTTCCCAGGAGGCTACAGTGATTCCAGGAATAAAACTTTTAATCATTTTTTTCTCTAGGCTAGATTAACCTTTGTCCCAGAGATGAAACCAAAGTAAAAATAACTGAAGCCAGGAAATGTTTTAAATGTATAAAAGTTGTACGATAAGTGTGAGATATCTAAATCCCTGCAAATATTTCAGGTTTGGCAATGCCCTTGATTCAGGAATAAGAAAAAGATTCAACACCTGCCACCTCAATTAGTCTCTGAATTTGTAATAAGGTCGCTGAGCACGAGAAAGAAATGGGAGGGGAGAAGGGCTAAAGGAGGATGAAAAGGGAGACAAAAAGGGCAGCGGGAGGGATCTGCCCCCCATCTCACCTCCTTCCCTTCCCCACGGCACCTGTATATATGTATATATGTTTGTACATATTTATTACTCTATTTATTGATTTATTTTACTTGTACATATCTATTCTATTTCTTTTATTTTGTTAGTATGTTTGGTTTTGTTCTCTGCCTCCCCCTTTTAGACTGTGAGCCCACTGCTGGGTAGGGACTGTCTCTATATGTTACCAACTTGTCCTTCCCAAGCGCTTAGTCCAGTGCTCCGCACACAGTAAGCGCTCAATAAATATGATTGATGACGATGATGATGAGGGATGATGTCTGCTGGTTGGCAGAAAGCAGGGCATGGGAACAGCCATTTTGAAACAGTGTCTATTAACCTAGAAAATGCCAAAAGATTCAAGTATATTGTTACCAATTTGTACTTCCCAAGCGCTTAGTACAGTGCTCTGCACATAGTAAGCGCTCAATAAATACGATTGATGATGACTGGTGATGAAGTAGACACCGGTGCAAAATGAATCTGCCTGACCCTTTGGCAGGGCTCTGCATGGACAAATATGCGAAGTTCAATCTTCCTGCTCGGATTCCTTTAATATTCACCACAAGTTCATTGAACCATTTCCTCAAAAAGCACAGGGTTTCTGTCATGATATTACTATCCTGTTCACTCACCTGCTTCAAATAAGTATTTGGGAAGCTGAGTTGTTTTTCCACTTCCCGTCTCTCCGGTCACAATAAGAAAGGCATTGTCTCTTACAGCCTGAACGAGTTTTTTGCGGTATTTATGAATAGGGAGGGGCACTGAACCGCCTTCTCTGCTGTCGGCCGTTTTTCGGGATTTGCGTTTTCTTTCCATCGCGGTGACAGTTCTGGAAACTGCTCTGAAATGCAAACACAAAGAATACTTTTTTTTTTTTTGATGGCATTTGTTACGCGCTTACTATGTGCAGAGCAGTGTTCTAAGTGCTGGGAGAGGAGGGGGACACTAGGTGATCAAGTTGTCCCACATGGGGCTCACAGTCAACTCCCATTTTACAGATGAGGTAACTGAGGCTCAGAGAAGCGAAGTGATGACTTGCCCAAGGTCACACAGCAGACACGTGGCTGAGGCGGCATTCGAACCCATAACCTCTGATTCCAGAGCCCGGGCTCTTTCCACTTTCAACTAATCTGATTCAAATACCCAAGGAGCAAATTACAGTACTCTGCACATAGTAAGCGCTCAATAAACTAGAGAAGCAGCGTGGCTCAGTAGGAAAGAGCACAGACTTTGGAGTCAGAGGTCGTGGGTTCAAATCCCAGCCCCGCCAATTGTCAGCTGTGTGACTTTGGGCAAGTCACTTCACTTCTCTGGGCCTCAGGTACCTCACCTGGAAAATGGGGATTAAATCTGCGAGCCCCACGAGGGACAACCTGATCACCTTGTAACCTCCCCAGCGCTTAGAACAGTGCTCTGCACCTAGTAAGCGCTTAATAAATGCCATTATAAAAAAAAATAAATAAATACGATTGATGATGATGATGATGAAATTAACAATATGGCTTCTTTGTCTCTAAAGGTGTGTCCAAGGATCCATGTTGGGAGTTGGAGAAATTAGCCCGTGATCCACTAAACCCGCAATTCATCATCATCATCATCAATCGTATTTATTGAGCGCTTACTATGTGCAGAGCACTGTACTAAGCGCTTGGGAAGTACAAATTGGCAACATATAGAGACGGTCCCTACCCAACAGTGGGTTCACAGTCTAAAAGGGGGAGACAGAGAACAAAACCAATCATACTAACAAAATAAAATAAATAGAATAGATATGTACGAATAAAATGAATAAATAAATAGAGTAATAAATATGGAGAGATTAAGAACCCAGGTCCTTCTGACTCCCAGGCACACGCTCTATCCTCTAGGACATGCTTCTTCGTCCGTTCAATTGAGCCCTGCCCAGACTGAAAATCCCCAAACCAACCCTGTCCATTCCAATTATGGCTTCTGCCGAGCCCACAGTCATCATCATCATCATCAATCGTATTTATTGAGCGCTTACTATGTGCAGAGCGCTGTCCCAAACCTTAGTGACCAGAAAGTCCCAGTACGGGATGGGGACTGGAACTGGGCCCAAATCTTTTCCGTGGAGTAGGATATGCTGCCGTACGCAGTGGTCCAGAACGCTGCACGGATCCCCCTAATGATCACACCTCCTCCGAGAAGCCTTCCCTTCCCAGCCCTGCCACTTGTCAGCTGGGTGACTTTGGGCAGGTCACTTAACTTCTCTGGGCCTCAGTTCCCTCATCTGTACAATGGGGATCATCATCATCACCATCAATTGTATTTATTGAGCGCTTACTGTGTGCAGAGCACTGGACTAAGCGCTTGGGAAGGACAAATTGGCAACAAATGATGAAGACTGTGAGCCCCATGTGGGACAACCTGATCACCTTGTATGCTCCCCAGCGCTTAGAACAGTGCTTTGCACATAGTAAGCGCTTAATACATGCCATTATTATATTATAATAATATATTAATAATTAATAATAATAATATAATAATTAATAATAATAATAATAATATTCCCTAAGCCCTCATTCACCCTACCTACCCTCCACTCTGCACTATGTGCTTGGCTGTGCATCCCTTAAGCACTTTGATACTTACCTCAACCCCACAGTATTTATGAACGTACGAAGCAACATGTCCTAGAGGATAGAGCATGTGCCTGGGAATCAGAAGGACCTGGGTTCGAATCCCGCCTCCGCCACCTGTCTGCTGTGTGACTTTGGGAAAGCCGCCTAACTTCTCTGTGCCTCAGTCACCTCATCTGTAAAGTGGGGATTAAGACTGTAGGCCCCCCGTGGGACCACCTGATTACCTTGTATCTACCCCAGCGCTTAGAAGAGTGCTTGGCACATAGTAAGCGCTTGACAAATACCATTATTATTGTTTGGGGCAAGTCACTTCACTTCTCTGGGCCTCATCTGTAAAATGGGGATTAAGACTGTGAGTCCCATGTGGGACTGTAGGTCAATTATCTTGTATTTACCCCACTGCTTAGTACAGTGCCTGACTTGTAGTAAGTGTTTAACAAATACCAGTTATTATACTCTATCTTCCCTTTTACAGATGAGGAAACTAAGGCACCAAGAAGTTGGGTGACTTGCCCAAGGTCACACAGAAAACACATTACCAGAATTTGAACCCAGGTCTTCCTACTCCCAGGCCCTTGCTCTTTCCACCACACCAGTTTGCCTCTCCAGTGGGACAATATCCTACATTGTCTCAAACAGTGACAGCAAGATTTTAGTACAGTGGCCTGCACACAATAAGTACTAAATAGATTCCCTTGACTGACTGATTGTTGGAATTATGTTGCCAATTTGTCCTTCCCAAGCGCTTAGTACAGTGCTCTGCACATAGTAAGCGCTCAATAAATACGATTGATGATGATGGAAACTTCAAATGACTGTCCCCCTTGACAAAAACATGTCACCTGGGCAGAGGGTCTGCAATTTGACAGAGGAAGTCCAGGTGATTCAAAGGCCCCAAATCCAGCGCTTAGAACAGTGCTTTGCACATAGTAAGTGCTTAATAAACGCCATTGTTATTAATAAACCCAGTGCTTAGAACAGTGCTTTGCACATAGCGCTTAATAAACGCCATTGTTATTAATAAATCCAGTGCTTAGAAAAGTGGTTTGCACATAGTAAGCGCTTAATAAATGCCATTGTTATTAATAAATCCAGCGCTTAGAACAGTGCTTTGCACATAGCGCTTAATAAACGCCATTGTTATTAATAAATCCAGCGCTTAGAAAAGTGGTTTGCACATAGTAAGCGCTTAATAAACGCCATCGTTATTAATAAATCCAGCGCTTAGAACAGTGCTTTGCACATAGTAAGCGCTTAATAAATGCCATTGTTATTAATAAATCCAGCGCTTAGAACAGTGCTTTGCACATAGTAAGCACTTAATAAACGCCACTGTTATTAATAAATCCAGCGCTTAGAAAAGTGGTTTGCACATAGTAAGCACTTAATAAACGCCATCGTTATTAATAAATCCAGCGCTTAGAACAGTGCTTTGCACATAGTAAGCGCTTAATAAATGCCATTGTTATTAATAAATCCAGCGCTTAGAACAGTGCTTTGCACATAGTAAGCACTTAATAAACGCCACTGTTATTAATAAATCCAGCGTTTAGAAAAGTGGTTTGCACATAGTAAGCGCTTAATAAATGCCATTGTTATTAATAAATCCAGCGCTTAGAACAGTGCTTTGCACATAGCAAGCGCTTAATAAATGCCATTGTTATTAACAAATCCAGCGCTTAGAACAGTGCTTTGCACATAGTAAGCACTTAATAAACGCCACTGTTATTAATAAATCCAGCGTTTAGAAAAGTGGTTTGCACATAGTAAGCGCTTAATAAATGCCATTGTTATTAATAAATCCAGCGCTTAGAACAGTGCTTTGCACATAGCAAGCGCTTAATAAATGCCATTGTTATTAACAAATCCAGCGCTTAGAACAGTGCTTTGCCCATAGTAAGCCCTTAATAAACGCCATTGTTATTAATAAATCCAGCGCTTAGAACAGTGCTTTGCACATAGTAAGCGCTTAATAAACGCCATTGTTATTAATAAACCCGGCGATAAGAACAGTGCTTTGCACATAGTAAGCGCTTAATAAATGCCATCATTATTATTATTATGAGCCCCCCATGGGACAACCTGAGCACCTTGTAACCTCCCCAGCGCTTAGAACAGTGCTTGGCACATAGTAAGCGCTTAATAAATGCCATTATTATTATTAATAAATATGAATGAATGATATATATGTTTGTTCGCATTTATTACTCTATTTTATCTGTACGTGTTTATTCTATTTCTTTTATTTTGCTAATCTGTTTGGTTCTGTTCTCTGTCTCCCCCTTCTAGACTGTGAGCCCACTGTGGGATGGGGACCGTCTATGTTGCCAACTTGGACTTCCCAAGCGCTTAGTACAGTGCTCTGCACACAGTAAGCGCTCAATAAATACAACTGAATGAATGAACATATCTATTCTATTTATTTTATCTTGTTAGTATGTTTGGTTTTGTTCTCTGTCTCCCCCTTTTAGACTGCGAGCCCACTGTTGGGTAGGGACCGTCTCTAGATGTTGCCAACTTGTACTTCCCAAGCGCTTAGTACAGCGCTCTGCACATAGGAAGCGCTCAATAAATACGCTTGGTTGATTGAATGAACATGAATGAATGAATGAGTGATTGATTTCGTTACCTCTGCCTCCCCGGCGCGCGCGCGTTGCACCCTGGGAGTTGTAGTTTTCCACCGCGCAATCGGGGCCTGGCCGCCTCCCGGCTTCCGTAGTCTCCCTCCGACCGTACCTTTATAAACGGGGGGAGCCGAAACGGACCATTCCTCCCGCAGGCGCCGTTTTAGTTTCTCTCCCTTCTCCTCCTCCTTTAACTTGTCCTGCAAAAAGCGGGCGGCGGCATAAGATCGGCTCAGCCCGGAACGGAAGCAACGGCGGCCATTTGCGACTGGACGGGAGGGGCGCGTTTTGATGACGTCACAGCGCCGCCCTGCGTGCGCGCGCAACTCCCCCCTCCCGGAGAGACTTCCGGGATTTAGAGACGTCAATCAAAATCCAGATGCCAGCCACCCGCCCCTCCCTTTTGTCCCTCACTGCGCATGCGTCGAACGTTGTCGTTCGTTCATTCATTCAATCGTATTTATTGAGCGCTTATTGGGTGCAGAGCATTCATTCATTCAATGGTATCTTTTCATCAATCGTATTTATTGAGCGCTTACTATGTGCAGAGCACTGTACTAAGCGCTTGGGAAGCACAAATTGGCAACATATAGAGACAGTCCCTACCCAACAGTGGGCTCACAGTCTAAAAGGGGGAATAGTAATAATGGCATTTATTAAGCGCTTACTATGTGCAAAGCACTGTTCTAAGCGCTGGGGGATACAAGGTGATCAGGTTGTCCCACGTGGGGCTCACAGTCTTAATCCCATTTTACAGATGAGGGAACTGAGGCACAGAGAAGTTAAGTGGATTGCCTAAGGCCCCTCAGCTAACAAGTGGAGGAGCTGGGATTCGAACCCATGACCTCTGACTCCAGAGCCCGGGCTCTTTCCACTGACCCACACTGCTTCTGCGTGCAGAGCACTGGACTGAGCGCTTGGGAAGTACAAACTGGCAACATGTAGAGACAGTCCTTACCCAACATTGGGCTCACAGTCTAAAAGGGGGAGACAGACAACAAAAGAAAACATATTAACAAAATAAAATAAATAGAATAAAGATCAATCAATCGTATTTATCGAGTGTTTACTGTGTGCAGAGCACTGTACTAAACACTTGGGAAGTACAAGTTGGCAACTTGTAGAGATGGTCCCTGCCCAACAGTGGGCTCACCGTCTAGAAGGAGGAGACAGACAACAAAACAAAACATGTGAACAAAATAAAATAAAGAGAATAAAGATGTACAAGTAAAATAAATAGAGTAATAAAATAAATAGAATAAAGATGTACAAGTAAAATAAATAGAGTAATAAATACATACCAACATATTACATGTGGGGAGGGGAAGGAGGTAAGGCGGGAGGGATTGGGAGAGGAAGGAGGGGGCTCAGTCTGGGAATAATCAATCAATCAATCGTATTTATTGAGCGCTTACTGTGTGCAGAGCACTGTACTAAGCGCTTGGGAAGTACAAGCTGGCAACATATAGAGACAGTCCCTACCCAACAGTGGGCTCACAGTCTAGAAGGGGGAGACAGAGAACAAAACCAAACATACTAACAAAATAAAACAGAATAGATAGGTACAAGTAAAATAGAGTAATAAATATGTACAAACATATATACATATAGACAGCTGCTGTGGGGAAGGGAAGGAGGTAAGATGGAGGGGATGGAGTACTAAGCGCTTGGAAAGTACAATTCGGCAACAGATAGAGACAATCCCTAGCCAACAGGCTCAAAGTCCCGAAGGGCTTCTCATAATAATAATAATTTGGTACTTATTAAGTGCTTAACAGGTTCACAGTCTCGAAGGGCTTCTCATAGTAATAATAATAATAATTTGGTACTTATTAAGTGCTTAACGGGCTCACAGTCATAGTAATAATAATAATAATTTGGTACTTATTAAGTGCTAAACGGGCTCACAGTCTCAAAGGGCTTCTCATAATAATAATAATAATAATTGTGGTACTTGTCGGAGAAGCAGCGTGGCTCAGTGGAAAGAGCCCGGGCTTTGGAGTCAGAGGTCATGGGTTCAAATCCCCGGTCTGCCAAGTGTCAGCTGTGTGACCTTGGGCAAGTCACTTAACTTCTCTGGGCCTCAGTTACCTCAACTGTAAAATGGGGATTGAGACTGTGAGCCCCCTGTGGGACAACCTGATCACCTTGTGACCTCCCCAGAGCTTAGAACAGTGCTTTGCACATAGTAAGCGCTTAATAAATATTATCATTATTATTATTATTAAGCACTGGGGTAGATACAAGGTAACTGGGTCGGATACAGTCCCTGTCCTACATGGGATTCACAGTCTCAATCCCCATTTTACAGATGAGGTAACTGAGGCACAGAGAAGTGAAGTGGCTTGCCCCAGGCCACACAGCAGACAAGTGGTGGAGGCAGGATTAGAATCTATGACCTTCTGACTCACAAGCCCGTGGTCTATTCCCCAGGGTGCCCCTCAGGAGTTGGAAACCGGGCCCTGCCCTCGTAGTAATAATAATAATAATAATGATGGCATTTGTTAAGCGCTTACTATGTGCAAAGCACTGTTCTAAGCGCTGGGGGGGAGATACAATGTGATCAAGTTGTCCCACGTGGGGCTCACAGTCTTAATCCCCATTTTTACAGATGAGGTAACTGAGGCTCAGAGAAGTTAAGTGACTTGCCCGAGGTCACACAGCATCTCGTAAATGGATCCTTAGCTCCCAGGACTCCTGAAAGGCTTCTCCTGGCAAGAAACAAGGCTTCACCCCCTTTTTCTCACAGGCGTCAGTCAGTCAGTCCCATGTATTGAGGGCTTACTGTGTGCAGAGCACTGTACTAAGCACTTGGGAGAATACAGGATAACAAACAAACTTCCTGCCCTCAATGAGCTTCCAGTTTCTTGTTAGGATTTCTGACGGAGGCACCCTAAAGCACTGAACCAACCGTGAGCTTCACCCCTCATGTGGTCCTCAGTTGGCCTATGCATCCTGCCCCTTTCTGGCAGTTAATTAAGCCTTCAGAGGTGGCCCCCACAGCAAGGTGTAGGGGCATCTTTATGCCCGATCAAAAATGCTTTATACCCGTCTTATCTTTTGGAATTTGAAAACATTTCAAACAAGCAGGGTTTCGCCAGGTCAGTTGTGAGCCTCAAAACTTTTCCACTGAAGAATTAATGCCACATCACATAAGGACCCTTCCCTTTCTAATTGGGTCAGTTCACACTGCACCTAGAGTTCAAAAAGATAATAATAATAATAATAATGATGGCATTTGTTAAGCGCTTACTATGTGCAAAGCACTGTTCTAGGCGCTGGGGGGGATACAATGTGATCAAGTTGTCCCACGTGGGGCTCACAGTCTTAATCCCCATTTTTTACAGATGAGGGAACTGAGGCTTAGAGAAGTTAAGTGACTTGCCCAAGGTCACACAGCAGAGTTCTGGTGGAGCCGGGATTCGAACCCATGACCTCTGACTCCCAAGCCCGTGCTCTTTCCACTGAGCCACGCTGCTTCTCTGATAAGATTTGGGAAGGGTGGAAAGCAAAAATCTTGAGCGTACAAGCCAGGGCAGAGGGCACTTTCAACAAAAGTAAAGGCTAGTGATGGAGATGGGTGATGGGCAGTTGTGTAGACACACATAGAGAATGTTTTGGACCATTGCAGCCCAGTGCAAGGGCCTCGGAGTTAGAGCACCTGGGTTCTAATCCTACCTCTGAAGCGTGTGTGCTGTGTGACCTTGGGCAAGTTGCTTAACTTCCTTGTGCTCGATTACCTCGCCTGTAAAATGGGAATCGATACCAGTTCTCCTTCCTACTTAGATTGTGGGACAGGGAGCTTGTCTGACCTGATTATTTGCATCTTCTCTAACACTTAGAACAGTGATTGATACCCAGGAAGCACCTAAATACCACAATTATTATTATAATTATCATCATCATTTGGATTGGAAATTAAACATCCCCAACATGATACTTTAGAATTCCTTTAGCATAGCACATCCACACGCTGAAAGTCTGGAATCGAATATGTGGGATAGCCACCCTAATAGAAATTCAAATGCAGCAAAAAGCCAAGCTTTCGTTTCAGAAGCTTGAATAATAAAATGGGGCTTTTGAAATAGAGACTTTGAAATGCATTATTAATACTAGTAACCATGATCACCGCGAATGAGCTTGGTACTGTTCAAAACATAAAGGTCAACATGGTTCCTCTCCAGTGATCTTACAACTATAATTTGCACAGTAAAAAGGAAGACTACAGATTATTTCCCCAAGAAGCTATAACCGGGAAGAAAGGCTTGTTTGTGCCCTGCAAAACAGAACCGTGACAAAACAAGTGAACTGGCCTCAATATATGGATATGAAATAAATCCAAGGCTCAAAGTCTGCCGTCGTTGCCACAGGCTTCCTCCTCCTTGAGCCATAGAAATCAGTGGGAGCTGAAAGTGGGTTCTGTTCTTTCACCGCAAATGTCAGCTCTTCAGGGAATATTCCTCTTCCAGCCACCCAAGGAAAGTGCAATACTGAGTTAGTTTCCCAGGCCCACTCCCATTTTTACCAAGAACATTTGCCCTCATTGCTGACACCACTGCCTAGAGAAGGGAGGAAAGCACTTATAACAGTGCTCTGCACACAGTAAGCACTCAACAAATACCTTTGATTGACTGGACCAACAGATAAGGCAGTAGCAGGGGCCGTGTCCTGGATTATCAATCAATCAATTGTATTTATTGAGGGCAGGGCACTGTACTAAGCGCTTGGGAAGCACAAATTGGCAACATATAGAGACAGTCCCTACCCAACAGTGGGCTCACAGTCTAAAAGGGGGAGACAGAGAACAAAACCAAACATACTAACAAAATAATAAATAGAATAGATATGTACAAATAAAATAAATAAATAAATAAATAAATAGAGTAATAAATATGTACAAACATATATACATATATACAGGTGCTGTGGGGAAGGGAAGGAGGTAAGAAGGCGGGGATGGAGAGGGGGACGAGGGGGAGAGGAAGCTGCACAAGGATATTCAATTCTGATATTAACTAAGGCTTCTACACCCCTAATCAATCAATCATATTTACTGAGCACTTACTGTCTGCAGAGTACTGTACTAAGCCCTTGAGGGAGTACAATATAATAAAGCTGGTAGACAGTTTCCTGCTTACAAAGAGCTTACGTTAAACGTTGCCCCCTTAATTGTTTTTTCCATTAATTTAAATACAATACAATCACTAAAATGGTGGCATTAAAAACAATCAATCAATCATTGGAATGTAGTGGATGCTTACTTTTGTACAGTCTTTGTTAAGCACTTATTATGTGTCAAACACTGTTCTAAGAGCTGGGCTAG
This sequence comes from Tachyglossus aculeatus, assembly GCF_015852505.1. NCBI lineage: Eukaryota > Metazoa > Chordata > Mammalia > Monotremata > Tachyglossidae > Tachyglossus > Tachyglossus aculeatus. The sequence continues at coordinate 45,664,199 of NC_052082.1, forward strand.
ATACAAGTTAATTAGGTGGGACACAGTCCAGCATGGGGCTCATAGTCTTACTGTGTGCAGAGCACTACGCTTATCATCATCATCATCTATCGTATTTATTGAGCGCTTACTGTGTGCAGAGCACTGTACTAAGCGCTTGGGAAGTACAAGTTGGCAACATATAGAGACAGTCCCTACCCAACAGTGGGCTCACAGTCTAAAAGAGTCACAGTCACTACGTGGGAGAGTACAATACAGAAGAGCTAAAGGTGGAAGTCTAAAGCTCAAAGGGCCCAAACCGTCAGAAATTCTGCCAAGGGCGTTACATTCATCTTCTATTGCCTTTGGAAGTATTTGGGAGTTAAAGAAGAACGTGGAAGGAGCGATATTTGAGATATATTAAAAAGCTATTGAAATCCGTGGTGGCTGCCACGTTAGCTACCCTATTGCTGAACCAGCTAGCCCATCTCCAGATATTCAGGAGATGTGAAAACTAAGGAAGTGTTCCTTCCTCTCCCCCTCGTCCCCCTCTCCATCCCCCCCATTTTACCTCCTTCCCTTCCCCACAGCACCTGTATATATGTTTGTACATATTTATTACTCTATTTATTTAATTATTTTACTTGTACATATCTATTCTATTTATTTCATTTTGTTAGTATGCTTTGGTTTTGTTCTCTGTCTCCCCCTTTTTAGACTATGAGCCCACTGTTGGGTAGGGACTGTCTCTATACGTTGCCAACTTGTCCTTCCCAAGCGCTTAGTCCAGTGCTCTGCACACAGTAAGTGCTCAATAAATACAATTGATTGATTGATAGGAAAAAATACCATAAAAAATACAAAGAACGTAGACGGAGAAATATTTCACTCAGCTGAAACAAGATACAGAAGTAACTCAGGTTACCCTCTCCTCTCCACTACAAGACATGTAATCAGGGATTCGTTATGTAGTAGTTGATTATCTCAGCATATGTGCGTCCCACCCCTAGTTATATCTAATTAACACCTTTAAAGTCAGTTTCTTCTGGTCCCTCCTTTCTTCTCCTCCCCTCCCCTTCCTTCCAACTTTCCTGCCTCCTCCCACACCCTAAACTCAACACCCCACCATCCCTCAACCTTCCTAGTCTTCCCCTCCTCCAGTATATTTTTTCTTTTAAAAAACTAAACCCCAGTGACAGTTGTGACATCTATTGAAGCTGTCTCCGTTTCCCCTTCCATTCAAGGTTTAGCTCAAGTCCAGATGGGGTTAGAATGGGAGGAATGATTGCCACGGCTTGGGAGGCCTAGCCTCAGATCCATCCAGCCTAATCTTCCCCTCCCCATTCCTCTCCCCATTCCTGAAACTTTGGCTAGGGTAAGGAAGAGGGGACTCCTAGCAGGAAGAATGAGGTTGATGGCCATCGTGCTTATCTTAGCAGCAGGCACTAAATTTAATCTGAATTAAAAAAAATACTGAAACCTGGGAGGAGTGTGTGTGTGTGTGTTCTGGGGGGGAAGAAGCTTTGCAGCAAAAGAGTGAGAAGCTGTGTGGGCTAGTGGGTAGAGCACAGGTCTAGGAGGGCAGAAGGAGGTGGTAAAAGTTAAGGTAGCCAAATGATAGATGGGGAAAATATAGAAAAGAGGCAAAGAGGGTGGAAATGCAGAACCTGGTCCTTGTGGGCAGTAATATCAGTCAATCAGTCAATCAATCAATTGGGTCTTTTTCCTTTACTGAACTCCGATTCTATTGCTTGTAAATTTTTTATGTCATTCTTCCCCATTAGAGTATAAGCGTCTTGCAGAAAGGAAACATTTTAATGAATTAATGATGGCATTTATTAAGCGCTTACTACGTGCAAAGCACTGTTCTAAGCGCTGGGGAGGTTACAAGGTGATCAGGTTGTCCCACGGGGGGCTCACCGTCTCCATCCCCATTTTACAGATGAGGCAACTGAGGCCCAGAGAAGTTAAGTGACTTGCCCAAAGTCACACAGCTGACAATTGGCGGAGCCGGGGTTTGAACCCATGACCTCTGACTCCAAAGCCCAGGCTCTTCTCCACTGAGCCACGCTGCTTCTCAAACATACGGTATGCTTCTGTTGAGCTTTCCCCAGTGCTTAGTGCAGTCCACGGAACTCAGCGCTCAATAAGTGCCATTACTATTACACGCCCAAGTGTTTAATACAGTGCTCTGCATACAGTATGTGCTCAATAAATACCAATCAATCAATCAATCAATCATATTTATTGAGCGCTTACTGTGTGCAGAGCACTGTACTAAGCGCTTGGGAAGTACAAGTTGGCAACATATAGAGACAGTCCCTACCCAACAGTGGGCTCACAGTCTAAAAGGGGGAGACAGAGAACAGAACCAAACATACTAACAAAATAAAATAAATAGAATAGATATGTACAAGTAAATTGTACATATCAACCAGTGATTGATTGAAAAGAAGCACGGGTGTGAATTACCATGATTTGTGAGGAACGTGGCAGGAATCACGAAAACTCACCAATCTCCTTAGTTAAGCCAAAAAGGGGGATGTCTTTCCCAGATGAAAGCAGTGTCGTCCTGAAAAATTGAGACTCCCATCCTTGTGATTAGGAGGCCTTCCCAGACTGAGCCCCTTCTTTCCTCTCCCCCTCATCCCCCTCTCCGTCCCCCCCTCCATCCCCCCATCTTACCTCCTTCCCTTCCCCACAGCACCTGTATATATGTATATATATATTGTACATATTTATTGCTCTATTTATTTATTTATTTTACTTGTACATATCTATTGTTAGTATGTTTGGTTTTGTTCTCTGTCTCCCCCTTTTAGACTGCGAGCCCACTGTTGGGTAGGGACTGTCTCTATGTGTTGCCAACTTGTACTTCCCAAGCGCTTAGTACAGTGCTCTGCACATAGTAAGCGCTCAATATATACGATTGATTGATTGATTGTGATTTATTTCTGGAGCTTCGAATGGGGCCTTGCCAATGATTTCTGTTACCTGAAGGTGGCAAGCGGAGCTTACGGGAAAAATAGTCTGCAACTTCAACGTGAACATGGTCTGTAAGGAAAATGAAGGCACCAGTGCCTATCTAGAAAATTAAATTCATTTCATTCATTCATTCAATCGTATTTATTGAGCGCTTACTGGGAGCACAGCACTGTACTAAGCACTTGGGAAGTCCAAGCTGGCAACATATAGAGACGGTCCCTACCCAACAGCGGGCTCACAGTCTAGAAGGGGGAGACAGCCAACAAAACAAAACATATTAACAAAAGAAAATAGAATAGTAAATATGTACGAGAAAAATAGAGTAACAAATATGTACAAACATGTATACATATATACAGGTGCTGTGGGGAGGGGACTTACTGTGTGCAAAGCACTGTACCGTTTGGGAGAGTACACTATAACAACAAACAGACACACCGCCCACACTTTGGTGCTTAGTACAGTGCCTGGCACATAGTAAGCCCTTAACAAGTGCCATTAAAATTGCAATCCTTCTTCCCATTCCTGAGGACACAAAACATGACTAAATAGACTGACACATGACCAGCAATATAATGATAATAATAATGACTGTAGCATTTGGAGCAGAGAAGCAGCGTGGCTCAGTGGAAAGAGCCCGGGCTTTGGAGTAAGAGGTCATGGGTTCAAATCCCGGCTACGCCAATTGTCAGCTGTGTGACTTTGGGCAAGCCACTTCATTTCTCTGTGCCTCAGTTACCTCATCTGTAAAAAAAAAATTTGACATTTAACCTGTGGAATCAGTAAGCAAAAATAGTTAAAGGAATTCCTGCCGGAAGGCATTTTTTAAAATGGCATTTATTAAGTGCTTACTATGTGCAAAGCACTGCTCTAAGCGCTGGGGAGGTTACAAGGTGATCAGGTTGTCCCACGGGGGGCTCACAGTCTTAATCCCCATTTTACAGATGAGGGAACTGAGGCACAGAGAAGTTAAGTGACTTGCCCAAAGTCACACAGCTGACAATTGGCAGAGCTGGGATTCGAACTCATGACCTCTGACTCCAAAGTCCGTGCGCTTTCCACTGAGCCACGCTGCTTCTCCTGAATTTCCTAAATTCCCTCAATTTCACACACAAATTTAGTATGACAGCTAATGGGGCATAAGGGATATCCAATTCTGGTTTTACGTACCCTTAGAAATATTGCTAAAAATTATTCACTTCTGACAGATTCTGATGGTGTTGACACCTGTCTACTTGTTTTGTTGTCTGTCTCCCCCTTCTAGACTGTGAGCCCGTTGTTGGGCAGGGAACGTCTCTATTTGTTGCCAATTTGAACTTCCCAAGTGCTCAGTACAGTGCTCTGCACACAGTAAGCGCTCAATAAATACGATTGAATGAATGAATAATAATGATGGTATTTGTTAAGCACTTACTATGTGCCAAGCACTGTTCTAAGGGGTGGCTACAAGATAATCAGTTTTTAAGCACTTACTATGTGCCAAGCACTGTTCTAAGGGGTGCCTACAAGATAATCAGTTTGTCCCACGTGGGGCTCACAGTCTTAATCCCCATTTTCCAGATGAGGTAACTGAGGCACAGAGAAGCTAAGGTCACACAAATGGTGGAGCGAGAATTAGAACCCATGACCTCTGATTCCCAAGCCCGCTCTCTTTCCACTAAGCCACAGACAGATGAAACAAAGGATGTGAATTTAGTGAAAAATTGTGGACTCAAGCTTTTTAGTAATTAAAATTTTTGATTAAATCGTTCATGAAGATTTATAAACCCTCACCTTCCCCGTTAAGTATTGCCTTTCCTTTTTAAATGTTTCATCCCATAAGAAAGAATAAATAGTAGTAATAGTATTTATTAAGCACTACTGGGTGCAAGTGCACGATACTAAGTGCCAGGAGATAATACATAGATGGGAATTAGTCATCGTCCCTGTCCCTCAGGGGGGCTCATAATCTAAGAAAAGTCAACTCCAGATTTGCAGTATATTTCAATTTTCTTCCACTGAATAACATGAGGTTATTTTATGATTTTCAGAGTACTTATCTGCTATTCCTGGAGCTCGATGCGTTGATTTCTAAAAACAGTTGCCTATATCATTCATTTTATTTTAATATTGTAGTTTAAAACCGGTTTTCGGTAGCCATTGGTTTGTTTATTTCTGTCAATCGGGAACTTTGCAAAGGAAAGCAAACCCCTGTTTTTGTAAAAAAAAATGCCGTCTATATTTAAACTGTCTTGCCACATTATAGCATCACTTCACAAAAGCAGGTTTTGTTTTTTTCCCATTTTAACATAGGGTTCTTGCTCGGGATTTTTATTTTTTATTTTTGGCTGCGGCAAGAGCAGTTAAATCTAGCCAGCTTCAGGTTGTGTCATAAACCCCTGCTTCTCCCACCCCCTCACTAGGGATTCTGGTTCAGAGCCATAGGAGTCCAAATTGAGTCACATCCCTCAGAGGATTACCTCAGTAAAGTGGGATTAAAGGTGACATTTGTACAGATGAGGAAGAAAAATCACCCTGAGCAAACTAGAAAGGCGAATAAGGGCCCAGCAGAATAACAGAGGACCAGAAGAGGTTAGGAATGCTGTGGCGTACTACTCCTGAAAAAGTCTTTTAGACTGTGAGCCCACTGTTGGGAAGGGACTGTCTCTATATGTTGCCAATTTGTACTTCCCAAGCGCTTAGTCCAGTGCTCTGCACAGAGTAAGCGCTCAATAAATACGATTGATGATGATGAATGCTGTGGTGTACTACTCCTGAATAAGTCTTTTAGACTGTGAGCCCACTGTTGGGTAGGGACTGTCTCTATATGTTGCCAATTTGTACTTCCCAAGCTGTTAGTCCAGTGCTCTGCACATAGTAAGCGCTCAATAAATACGATTGATGATGATGAATGCTGTGGTGTACTACTCCTGAAAAAGTCTTTTAGACTGTGAGCCCACTGTTGGGAAGGGACTGTCTCTATATGTTGCCAATTTGTACTTCCCAAGCGCTTAGTCCAGTGCTCTGCACAGAGTAAGCGCTCAATAAATACGATTGATGATGATGAATGCTGTGGTGTACTACTCCTGAATAAGTCTTTTAGACTGTGAGCCCACGGTTGGGTAGGGACTGTCTCTATATGTTGCCAATTCGTACTTCCCAAGCGCTTAGTATAGTGCTCTGCACAGAGTAAGCGCTCAATAAATACGATTGATGGTGATGAATGCTGTGGTGTACTACTCCTGAATAAGTCTTTTAGACTGTGAGCCCAGTGTTGGGTAGGGACTGTCTCTATATGTTGCCAATTTGTACTTCCCAAGCTGTTAGTCCAGTGCTCTGCACATAGTAAGCGCTCAATAAATACGATCGATGATGATGAATGCTGTGGTGTACTACTCCTGAAAAAGTCTTTTAGACTGTGAGCCCACTGTTGGGAAGGGACTGTCTCTATATGTTGCCAATTTGTACTTCCCAAGCGCTTAGTCCAGTGCTCTGCACAGAGTAAGCGCTCAATAAATACGATTGATGATGATGAATGCTGTGGTGTACTACTCCTGAATAAGTCTTTTAGACTGTGAGCCCACTGTTGGGTAGGGACTGTCTCTATATGTTGCCAATTTGTACTTCCCAAGCGCTTAGTCCAGTGCTCTGCACAGAGTAAGCGCTCAATAAATACGATTGATGATGATGAATGCTGTGGTGTACTACTCCTGAATAAGTCTTTTAGACTGTGAGCCCACTGTTGGGTAGGGACTGTCTCTATATGTTGCCAATTCGTACTTCCCAAGCGCTTAGTATAGTGCTCTGCACAGAGTAAGTGCTCAATAAATACGATTGATGGTGATGAATGCTGTGGCGTACTACTCCTGAATAAGTCTTCTAGACTGTGAGCCCACTGTTGGGTAGGGACTGTCTCTATATGTTGCCAATTTGTACTTCCCAAGCGCTTAGTCCAGTGCTCTGCACATAGTAAGCGCTCAATAAATACGATTGATGATGATGAATGCTGTGGCGTACTACTCCTGAATAAGTCTTCTAGACTGTGAGCCCACTGTTGGGTAGGGACTGTCTCTATATGTTGCCAATTTGTACTTCCCAAGCGCTTAGTCCAGTGCTCTGCACATAGTAAGCGCTCAATAAATACGATTGATGGTGATGAATGCTGTGGTGTACTACTCCTGAATAAGTCTTTTAGACTGTGAGCCCACTGTTGGGTAGGGACTGTCTCTATATGTTGCCAATTTGCACTTCCCAAGCGCTTAGTACAGTGCTGTGCACATAGTAAGTGCTCAATAGATACGACTGATGATGATGATGATACAGCCTGGCTCTGCACATAGTAGGTGCTGAGTAAATACTATTCAACCAATCAATCATTTATGAAACTCCTGCTGACTGTACTGAACGCTTGAGAGAGAACAACCTCACCTCGCTAATCTACTACAGTCCAGCCGGCGCACTTCACTCCTCTAGACCAGTTTATGTATTTATTTTACTTGTACATATCTATTCTATTTATTTTATTTTGTTGGTATGTTTGGTTTTGTTCTCTGTCTCCCCCTTTTAGACTGTGAGCCCACTGTTGTGTAGGGACTGTCTCTATATGTTGCCAGTTTGTACTTCCCAAGCACTTAGTACAGTGCTCTGCACATAGTAATCGCTCAATAAATACGATTGATTGATTGATTGATTGATTATTTTGTTAGTATGTTTGGTTTTGTTCTCTGTCTCCCCCTTTTAGACTGTGAGCCCACTGCTGGGTAGGGACTGTCTCTATATGTTGCCAGCTTGTACTTCCCAAGCGCTCAGTATAGTGCTCTGCACACAGTAAGCGCTCAATAAATACGATTGATTGATTGATTGATTTACTCACCATGCTCTTATCTCCTTTATCTCGCCATCAACCCCTTTCCCACATCATCCCACTAGTATGAAACTCCCTCTCCCCGATATACACCAGACCAACACTTTCACCACGTTTAAGACATTAATAAAGTCACACCTCCTCCAAGAGGCCCTCCCCGATTAAGCCCTCCTTTCCCCAGCTCACTCTCCCTTCTGCATCCTCTGTACACCTCAATCTATGACTTTTAGACACAAGAAGCAGCGTGGCTCAGTGGAAAGAACACGGGTTTTGGAGTCAGAAGTCATGGGTTCAAATCCCAGCTCTGCCAATTGTCAGCTGTGTGACTTTGGGCAAGTCACTTAACTTCTCTGTGCCTCAGTTCCCCCATCTGTAAAATGGGGATTAAGAGTGTGAGCCCCCCCCGTGGGACAACCTGATCACCTTGTAACCTCCCCAGCGCTTAGAACCGTGCTTTGCACTTAGTAAGTGCTTAATAAATGCCATCATTATTATTGCTATTCTTCCCAACCCCACAACACTGAAGTAGATAACTTTAATTATATATTATAAATTACTTATTTATTCATATTAATGTCTGCCTCCCCCTCTAGATCGTAAGCTCATTATGGGCAGGGAAGTTGTCTGCTATTTCTGTCGTACTCTCCCAAGTACTTAGTAGAGTGCTCTGCACATAGTAGGGCTCAATAAACATGTTTGACTCACTGAACAACAGCAAAAACACAATTGTTCTGCCCTCAAGGAGCTTACACTTCAAAGGTAGAGACAAAAAAAATTTGCGTATAGTGAAAGGCAGAAGAAATACATCGGAACCAAATAGCCAAAACTGATAATTGACTCACAGATGAATGAAAGAAAATGTACAAATGAATACAATATGCACATGTATACAAGTTCTGGGGGTAGGACTAAACTACATAGGTGCTAAGAGGGGGTGATGGTCTGATGGGGTGTTGTGAATTGATTGGGGAATATTAATTATTGGGAAAGCAGAGTGGCCTAGTGAAAGGGCACAGGTCTGGGAATCAGAAGACCTGGGTTCTAATGTCGGCTCTGCCATTTGTCTACTGGGTGACCTTGGGCAAGTAACTTAACGTCTCTGTGCCTTAGTTATCTCTGTGAGGCCTGTGGTGGCTCAGAGGGAAAGTAACAGCCTTGAAAGTTTGGAGGCCTGGGTTCTAATCCCTCCTTTCATATGAGAGTTGAAAAAAGATTGTAAATACTTGGGAGGGTTTAGAATAGATCACCTAAGAGTGCTGAGATAAAATTTAAGCGCTTAGTACAGTGCTCTGCACATAGTACGCGCTCAATAAATACGATTGATTGATTGATTATCTCATCTGTAAAATGGGGAGTAAGACTGTGAGTCCCATGTGGGTCTTGGACTGTGTTCAACCTTGTATCTACTCCAGTACAGTACAGCTTAGTTCAGTGTCTGGCACATAATAATAATAATAATAATGATGGCATTTATTAAGCGCTTACTATGTGCAAAGCACTGTTCTAAGCGCTGGGGAGGTTACAAGGTGATCAGGTTGTCCCGGGGGGGCTCACAGTGTAAATCCCCATTTTACAGATGAGGGAACTGAGGCATAGAGAAGTGAAGTGACTTGCCCAAAGTCACACAGCTGACAGTTGGCAGAGCGGAGATTTGAACCCATGACCTTTGACTCCAAAGCCCGTGCTCTTTCCACTGAGCCACGCTGCTTCTCTAAGGCACATAGTAAGGGTTAACGAATACCATTTATATATATATATATATATATATATATATATATATGTTCCTGGATTGATAACCTCAAAGTCCCAGCTAGTAGTAGTAGTAGTACTGATTAGTGGTAATAAAAATATTTATTAAGTACTTACTATGTGCAGAATATACCGGAGGGAATTAGACATGGTCCAATTAATTATTGGTGATGGATGGACTCGAGTGATCAGAGCACTTAATTCAGAGCTCTGCACGTGATAGGCCCTCAATAAGTAAAATTGATTGATAGATTGTGGGCAGGAGACACATCTACCCACTCTGTTATACTGTACTCTCCCAAGTGCTTAGTACAGTGCTCTGCACAAAGTAAATGCTCAATAAATGCAATTGATTGATTGCTAAACTCAAAGACAATAGGTACTGACAGTGAGATATGAGGGATGGGATGGGATATGAGGGATAATAATAATAATGATGGCATTTGTTAAGCGCTCCCTATGTGCAAAGCACTGTTCTAAGTGCTGGGGAGGCTACAAGATGATCAGGTTGTCCCACGGAGGGCTCACAGTCAATCCCCATTTTACAGATGAGGTAACTGAGGCACAGAGAAGTTGTGACTTGCCCAAAGTCACACAGCTGACAATTGACAGAGGCAGGTTTTGAACCCATGACCACTGACTCCAAAGCCCGTGTTCTTTCCATTGAGCCACGCTGCTTCTCATAAGGAGGGATGGGATGGGATATGAGGGATACATGGATATGATAAAAAAAAGAAGGAGACTGTGAGATTTAAATAAGATACGCAAAAACAGGTCCTTGGCAGAAAAAATTGGGGGCCACTAGTCTACAGTTCAAGGGGTCCATCAGCTGCCTTGTCTGTCCAGGGCAGAGGATAGATCATGTGAGAATTGATTGTCCAGTAGAAAATGAGATAAATGACCATTTTGTCTGAACTGGATCTCTCAAACCCACCCCCCTACTCCGATGCAGTCCTAAGTTACCCTGAAACCACTTTGGAGGTTTGTTTTTCTTTTTTTTTTTGTGCACGGGGGTGGGGGCACTATGAGAAACAGCGTGTTCATGAGAAGCACCATGGCTTAGTGGAAAGAGCACGGCCTTGGGAGTCAGAGGTCGTGGGTTCTAATCCCTATCTGCCACTTAGCTGTGTGACTTTGGGCAAATCAATCAATCAATCAATCAATCGTATTTATTGAGCGCTTACTATGTGCAGAGCACTGTACTAAGCGCTTGGGAAGTACAAATTGGCAACACATAGAGACAGTCCCTACCCAACAGTGGGCTCACAGTCTAAAAGGGGGAGACAGAGAACAGAACCAAACATACCAAGAAAATAAAGTAAATAGGATAGAAATGTACAAGTAAAATAAATAAATAAATAAATAAATAGAGTAATAAATATGTGAAACCATATATACATATATACAGGTGCTGTGGGGAAGGGAAGGAGGTAAGATGGGGGGATGGAGAGGGGGATGAGGGGGAGAGGAAGGAAGGGGCTCAGTCTGGGAAGGCAAATCACTTCACTTCTCTGTGCCTTGGTTACCTCATCTGTAAAATGGGGATTAAGACTGCTAGCCCCACATGGGACAACCTGATTACCTTGTATCTACCCTAGCGCTTAGATCAGTGCTTGGCACAAAGTAAGCGCTTATCAAATACCATTATTATCATTATCATTACTCATAGAACAGAATCTACGGCGGCTTCTTGTGTTCTTTAGGTTATAAAATGGCTATCTATAATAACGTTAATGAATACATTTGTAAAGACAAAACATTCATGCATCAATCAATCAATCAATCAATCGTATTTATTGAGCACTTACTATGTGCAGAGCACTGTACTAAGCGCTTGGGAAGTACAAATTGCATGAGAGAGGGCATTTATTTAATATGATTGTTATCGACAAGTAGGGTGCAAAATAGGTTAAATCGGTGTAAATCAGCCGCAGGGTTCTTGTACCCAGGGTGGTGACGCAGATAGGAAAAATGACTCGGAGACATGAGTTCAGATAGAGCAGCAAAGACGGAAAGTGGCTACCTGTCCGTTCACCTCCCGGGAGTGACAAGCAGCCCCGATCCCAGCTGTTTCTTCCACTTTTATTGGGTTTCAAATCCGAGCTACATAAAGGATTCCTGAGAGTAGTGCCCTACGTGAGGCCTTGGCATTCCAAGATCCCAGGTTTAAGTCCAACCGTTTGTTATGGTTTGGTTCGTGTTAAAATCCCGGTTTACAAGACGTTATCAGGAGATAATGGTCAACACAGGATGGGGACATTCCAGACAGAGAGGGGCCACTTTGGTTAATGTTACTTTACAAACACTGGAGTGCTTTCGGTCTGCGCAAAATAAAGGGTTACTGTTGGTATGCACAAGATGGAGTCAGTCATGCCAAGTTTGCTGGCAGACAACAATGATCCTTCCAACAAGTTCAGAGTACAATAGAACAAGAAGCAGCACTTGAATTCATTGCTGAGACTTCTGGCCACATCATCATCATCAATCGTATTTATTGAGCGCTTACTATGTGCAGAGCACTGTACTAAGCGCTTGGGAAGTACAAATTGGCAACATATAGAGACAGTCCCTACCCAACAGTGGGCTCACAGTCTAAAAGGGGGAGACAGAGAACAAACATACTAACAAAATAAAATAAATAGAATAGATATGTACAAATAAATAAAATAAATAAATAAATAGAGTAAAAAATATGTACAAACATATATACATATATACAGGTGCTGTGGGGAAGGGAGGGAGGTAAGATGGGGGGATGGAGAGGGGGACAAGGGGGAGAGGAAGGAAGGGGCTCAGTCTGGGAAGGCCTCCTGGAGGAGGTGAGCTCTCAGCAGGGCCTTGAAGGGAGGAAGAGAGCTAGCTTGGCGGATGGGCAGAGGGAGGGCATTCCAGGCCCGGGGGATGACGTGGGCCGGGGGTCGATGGCGGGACAGGCGAGAGCGAGGTACGGTGAGGAGATCAGTGGTGGAGGAGCGGAGGGTGCGGGCTGGGCTGTAGAAGGAGAGAAGGGAGGTGAGGTAGGAGGGGGCGAGGGGATGGACAGCCTTGAAGCCCAGGGTGAGGAGTTTCTGCCTGATGCGCAGATTGATTGGTAGCCACTGGAGATTTTTGAGGCCACATGGCAATGAGAATATGCCTCCAAGGAAAGAGGGGAGACACCCAGCAGATGAACTTTAGCATTAGGCATTAGCTCCTACCCCCTACCCCCTCACGGGCACAAAACCCTCCAAGGTGGTTTCAGGGCACCTCAGGACTGCACTGGAGCATGGGGTGAGTTTGAGAGAGCTAGTTCCAAAAAATGGCCATTCATCTGGTGTTCTACTGGACGATCAATTCTCAGCTGATCTATCCTCTGTCCTGGACAGATAAGGCAGCTGACCAACGATTTAATGTCCTGCATTTTTATTTTTAAATGTCCAGCCTCTCTCCGCTTCATCTCCTGCGGCCAAGCGTTAAGGCCCAGAAGCTCTGCCTGGGTGGGTACAGGGATCTGGGAGGGGATGCAAAGAGGGGAACCAGGAGTCACCCCAGCCACACACTCAAAAATATATAGGATCTATGAATTTCTGCTAAGAACTTTTGTGTAGGTGTCCTTGTGTTGCCTTTACATGACAGTACATACGTTACATAATACACATAATGGAGCAAAAGCTGGTTACTTATGCAAAGATGGGTCAGCAGAGGAATGTTTGGAATTCTTTAGTGCAGACAGTGACCATCCTTGTTCCAAAGACTTCAGGGAAATCCACACACAAATGGTTTTTTCCCCAAACCCCCCATGCTAACGGATCCTGAGGGAGGCCTCCTATCTTCTATATGAACAGATTTTGTAGTTGCAATTTTCTGCAGCATATTTCATCTCAGCAAAATCACAGGCAGCAAATCTGCTTGCAGAGTAGATTCTGCAATTCAAAACACTGCAACTCAGAACCCTCCACTTATATCCAATCAATAAATCAATTCATTCATTCAATCATATTTATTGAGCGCTTACTGTGTGCAGAGCACTGTACCAAGCTCTTGAGAAGTTGGCAACATATAGAGGCTGTCCCCACCCAACAACGGGTTCACAGTCTAGAAGGGGGACAGAGAACAAAACAATAGTATTTATTGAGTATCTATTGTTTGCAAAGCAGTGTAATAGGCACTTGGGAAAGTTCAGTGGAAGTAAAAGACACAATTACAACCTAATAAAGGAAAAACAAAGCTCCAGCTGGTTGTAACAAGAAAAGGGAAGCGTGGATAAGTGAATAAATAGCTGAGTTCATAGGCTGGGATGTACCTAAGTGCCTTGGGCTTCAAATACAGAAGGGCTGAACTGGCTGTTGGGCTAAGATGTCTCGGAAGAGCTAGGATTTCATGAGGGCTTTGAGGCAGAAGAGAGTTGAGGTGTGGTGGATTTGAAGAGGGAAAGAATTTCAGGCACAGGGAAGGTTGGGAGCAAGGGATTGGGAATGGGAAAGTTGATAGCAAAGGATAATTAGGTGAGAGAGAGAGAAAATAGAAAAAGCCAAATGGAAAATATTGGGGGAAAAGAGCTGATTGATAAGAAGGAGAAAACTGGTGGATTGCTTTGAAGCCAACTCAAAAGTTTCATTTGGAAGGAAATGGGAAATTGTTTGGAGGTTTATTAGTGGAGAGTGAGGGCATGAGAGATGTGAGCTGAATGGTGTTGAAGGAAGATGATTTGGATTGAGGAGCCTACAATAAAGCAGAGAGGAGAAAAGGTTGGAGGCAGGGAGATTAATGCAGTAGTTGAGAGATAACAAAAGCTTGAACCAGCGGGGGTTGGTCTCATAACTGTCCCTGAGAGATAGGGGAGAAGCATTATAATTCCTATTTTACTGATAGGGAAGCTGAGGCACGGAAAGTGAAAATATTTGCCCACATCATAGAGCCCGTCAGAAACAGAGGCTTGACATGAAACTAGACCTGCTCACTACCTCTACTTCTGACACCAGACAGCCCCTGCCTTCTCTAAAACCAAACCCCAGTAGAAAAGGCCCAAAGTTCCTTTGCCAAATTTCACTTCATTTGTTTTTTAATTGTGTTTGTTAAGTGCTTACGATGTGTCAAACACTCCTAAGGCCTGGGGCAGGTAAGAGCTAAAAAGGTCGGACAGAACCCCTGTCTCTCGCATGGGGCTCACAGTCTTAGTCCCCATTTTGCAGATGAGATAGCTATGGCACAGAGAAATTAAGTGATTTGCCCAAGGACATAAGTGGTGGAGTCAGGATTAGAACCCGGGTTCTTCTAACTCATCATCATCAATCGTATTTATTGAGCGCTTACTGTGTGCAGAGCACTCCCTGGCTCATGCTCTATCCGTTAGACTACACTGCTTCTCATTTGATCAGGGGATAGCTGTTCTCATAAGTACCAGCTCACAGAATAATTTATCAACTCTCCCTGCCACTACGAGATATCCAAGCTGAATAATGATTTACACCTCATCAAGAATACGTTAACTGCTAATTAAGTAATTAATCAATTTCTCCATACTGTAAACTCAGTGTGGGCAGGGAACAGGTCGAGCAACTCTGTTATATTAAATTCTCCCAGGTGCATAGTACAGTGCTCTGTTTGCTTGGCACATAGTAAGCACTTAACAAATACCATCATTATTATTTTTAGACTGTGAGCCCACTGTTGGGTACGGACTGTCTCTATATGTAGCCAACTTGTACTTCCCAAGCGCTCTGCACACAGTAAGCGCTCAATAAATACGATTGATCATGATATTATTATTATTACTATTATTATTAATAGTAAGCACTCAATAAGCACAGTACAACTGATTTATTAACTTTACTACAGTACTTGTACCTGAATGGACAAGTGGCTATTTGCAAGGCTGCTTTGAGGTGAAAATTAAATGACATCATCAGGTGAGGAGGAACAGATATGGAGCCAAAAGCATCTTTTTCATATTTTCTGCAAAGATTTGAGCCCACCTTGAAGAATACAGAAACTTGTCGAGTTGGGATTGTAGTACATAGAAATACCCGATACTCAATTCATTTCCTTTTCTTTAAATCCCAAATGATTTCATTCTGCCAAAGCTAATCTTGTCTTATGCCATTGAGTCATTTCCAAGCCGTAGCGACCCCACAGACACATCTCTCTCAGAACACCCCGCTCTCCATCTGCAATCATTCTGGTAGTGTATCCATAGAGTTTTCTTGGTAAAAATACAGAAGTGGTTTACCAAGCGCTTAGTACAGTGCTCTGCACACAGTAAGCGCTCAACAAATATGATTGATTGATTGATTGATTGCCGCCTTCCATGCGGTAAACTTGAGTCTCTGCCCTCGACTCTCTCCCATGACTTGTAGCAAAATTCACCATGGCTAATACCTAGGCAAAAATGGGATAAAGCCTTACATTTGACTAACACGTTCCTCCTGTTTCCATTACATCGACAAAGGAGGCTCTCCTTGCAAATGACATTGTTGTTGGAAATGGCAGGTGTGTCCTGGGAAAGAAGGATCATAAGGTTAAGGCATAGATTCAGTGTTTTCTATTCACAGGCACATCCCAACCTAGCAACTCAGTGTGATTTTTAATTTGCTGCTTTCCTCTAGACAAAACCCTGCCACATTTTCCGAAAGCCAGACATGCTACGACTATGATTACTCACCACTATGACCAATCCCCAGGGGTAAACTGGAGCATTTAATAGGTCCATTCAAATACCCAACAACAAAGGAAAAACATACGGCAGACGGGCTCCAACGTCATGGTAATGACTTTACTCCTCTCTGAATGATGAAAGAAAAACCTGATCCTGCATAATTACAACTCTGTTATTCATGGATCTTAAATTGGGTATTCTTCCTGAATTTCAATGTGCAGTCCATTTTCTCTCTACCCTTCCCCACAATTTTCTGGAAGCTTTTACAGGGCTAGTCTCTTTTATCCCTATCTCCCTTTTCAGTGTCTTAACTGATGAACATCAGACTGCCATGCTTTGGGCTACTGTCCTAGTTCTGTGCCGGTCTGATAGCTGTCTAAATTGACAAGAAACTGCTTGGCAGGGAGACGTCATTGGGGACCAAGGGTTTTGTGCATCTTCAGAAAAGAAATTGCCATTTCTGGTGTCCTCGCTCTCATTAGGTCTGTAGATTCTACTTGTTTGACGTAGCCTATCGTTTCTTTCTCAATGCGCGCTCGTCAACTCTATGAAATCAAATCCTGTGGTCCCTACGCATGTCAAGGCAGAGCCGGCTGGAGTTTGATGCAGAGCCCAGAGCAAAATCATTCCATTATAGCATCATAACAGCACACGCATACACCAAAGCAGTCCCACAGTTCCACGCCATCACCAGCCTGGGTCTGGGAGTAGTAATGACACTTATTAAGCACTTACAGTGTGTAGGGCCATGGACTAAGTGATTGAGAGAAATGCAAGGACAATAGATTCAGACATAATAGGGTGTTCCTTTTTCCCCGGATCTCTGTCCTCCCTGATAAAAGACGTCAACGGTAAAAAGAGCAGTTTGACGTTGCTGGAAGGAAATAACCCTCACGCCCTAACCACTGTAGACAAGACCATGACCAGGTCACTCTCCACCTTGACCCATCCTATGCTACTGCAGAGGTCAGTGTGCAAAGTGTGGTGGTGGGAGGGAGGGACCTGAAGCCACAGAGCCCCTTCAAGTAGCCTGGTTCCTGGGGTACAGGGGTGAAACAAATCTCTTTCTGTAAATTATAATTCAACCTCCAAAAAAAAAAAGATTTCATCTTTTAAATTTTATTCGATTATTCTTCTTTCGCTGCCAAAATGGACTTGAAAAGCCAATTTACAAATCCCTCCTCATTCAGCCACATTTGCCTTTGTGGGTTTCAAACTACCAGTAGATCATTCATTCATTCAAGCAATCCTATTTATTGAGCACTTACGGTGTTCAGTGCACCGTACTAAGTGCTTGGGAGAGTACAGTATAACAACAAACTGACACATTCCCTGCCCACAACGACTTCTGTCCATTGAATCAACATGTATTTGAGAATGAGATGCCTGGAATAGTTGGCCCTTTTTCTGGTGTGTGCGTGGGGTATAATTTCCCAACTTCCCCCACTCTAAAGATTCTGAAGTTTCTTGGTAACTGGCAGCTGTGGTCAGTTTTTGCTAATCCCTTTTGTGATTAGTATCATTCTTCTCACTCCAAAATAGAGTCCTGACATCAAAACTAAGATTTGGGAATCCTTAGAATTTTGGATTGGTGCTGGAGCCCGAGACCTTAAGTTAAGCATTATTGCTTCAACAGTAAAACTTGAGATAATGGGATGCTGTCCCATTGAGTATTCATTTGTCCATTTGCAAGTAATGGAATGGAATAATATTACCAAAGAAACTGACCATTTATATATTCTAGCTGAATCGTAAAATAAAATATAAAACATAAATGAATAAATGAAATAAATAGAAAACATGATGTTCGAGAAACCTCATGGACAAGTAGAAGCAGCTTGGCCTAATGGAAAGTGCAAGAGCCTGGGAATCAGAGGATCTGGGTTCTAATCCCAGCTCTGCCACTTTTCTGCTGTGTGACCTTGGACAAGTCACTTAACATCTTTGAGCCTCGGTTACCTCATCCGTAAAATGGAGATTAAGACTTTGAGCCCTAAATTCCCACTTAGGGCTTAGTTCCTAGATTGTCTCCAGCCTGATTAGCTCATATTTGAAGAAACCATCTTGACTCTGTTACCTGAATCTATCCAACTCCTTGGATTTACTTAAAGAAAACTGCAATAATTTTGGTTTTAAGATAAAGGACTTTTCTAGGCTGTTCATAAATCAATATAACTAATGAAGAGTGTCCTGAAATGAACATCCAGAAAAGTTCTTGCTCTCTGCTCTGTGACTGATTTGCTATTTGAACTAGCACAATTTCCTTAATTTCTCAGCTAGTAGTTCTAGAGAACGAAAAATGTTGTGTCCTGGAAGACCACCACAGCAAAACCTGTTTGGTTTGCAGCATTCAGGAATAAGGCAGCTCTTTCAGATTAGAGGCTACGAGGAGATGGTGATACCACAAAGCAGCTCAAAAACAGCAGCAGGCCCTGCAAATAGTAAGTGCAACTGCACGGCAAAGGGCAATTTTTACATGAATATATATATTGTATTGTTAGTCACAACTCAGTCTCACACATACACATATGTATCAATGCTTACCTGTATAATTACATATATTGTACTAGGAAAGAATAAGCAGGTTAATAATTGATATATGTTACCTATGCTGAAACAGAAAATTAAGTGTGGGATTGTAAAGGTCAGAATTGGTCTCTACAAAAAGCTTTTATATTTAACAGAAAGATAACAGCTCCCCAGATTCCAAGTGAATTATTGATTTTTTTTTAATGCAGTCTTTTTGAAACTACTTTTGATGTACGCTGTTTGGAAGGGGCCCCTCTTTTGCTCACAACATTTTCAATTAGGTTTCACGTGTGTGCATATATATACATATATATATATATATTTAATTTTCTAAGTGTTATCTTTCATATCCTATTCAGCAAAAGAACACCTTGTGATTAGCCTGCTAAAGATCTAGAATAAATCAAATGCAAAGCAAAGAACAAAGAGCTGGCAAAATAGACTTTAAATCTCTCTATTCACATAGAGAGAGGATTTATGGGGGGATTTATGTTGCATGGCTGCTCTGACCATAATGGAAAAAATTCTTTATTTCCAACTTTTAGCCACTCATTTCCAACTTTTCTTTTCACTCATTACTCTAAGGGCTGCCAATATTTCACTATGATTATTACTTTAACGCTCGCTGTCCTCTTTAGCTCTAGTGGAAGAAGAATCTTTGTGATCTTCATAATTAAAGCCTTACTAAAATCATATCTCTTCCAAGAGGTCTTCCCTGACAAGTCCCTCATTTCCCCTACTTACTCTCCCTTCTGCGTTGCCTTTGAAATTGGGTCTGTACCATTTAAGGGCTTGTCAGTCACCACACCCTCAGGGCAGTGCAGTGTGTGATATCAACATATCCATAATCTATATTAATGCCCCTCCCCTCCTCTAGATTGTAAGATTCTTGTGGGCCGGGATCATTTCTACCAACTCTGTTATATTATACTCTCCCAAGAGCTTAGTACAGTGCTCTGCACACTCAATAAATTCAATCGTATTTATTGAGCGCTTACTGTGTAAACCACCGACTGGTTGACAGACAAATACAGGAGTCGAGAACTTCGGTTTGGAGGCAGGAAGATGGTTCTAGTAAGATTACTAAAAAAGGCATTGTACAGTATTACTTAGTGCACTCTCTCATTTTGCTTACTGCTGTACTTTTGCACTGTGTGCAAAATTTACCGTGTTTCAAGCACCTCTTTCCCACATGAAGTCCTTTCCCATCCCATCAATCTTTAAAGTACCCTCTGTTCTCCTTTAATACGGGGATTGTGTTGTTGCAAAACTTTGTGTTCAGGAAAACTCACAGTGTAGTACTCACTCTTTCCAATACCAATCGCATACTAACAGAACTGTTTTTTTCCAGCACCGTCATGGGCCGTAACCATACAGTCTTGCTGTCATCGGATGAACATTCTCTAATTCCTTTACAATGTTCTCACCAAGACGCAAATGAAAAGATTTGTTAGGGTAGAACTGAGTGTACTTGAACTGATGTGAATAGAGAGATTTAAAGTCTATTTTGCCAGCTCTTTGTTCTTTGCTTTGCATTTGATTTATTCTAGATCTTTAGCAGGCTAATCACAAGGTGTTCTTTTGCTGAATAGGATATGAAAGATAACACAGAAAATTAAATATATATATGTATATATATGCACACACGTGAAACCTAATTGAAATATTTTATTACTGGTTATTTATAGTTTGATCATGTAATCAATCAATAAATCAACGGTATTTACTGAGCATCCATTCTTTACACAGAACTGAATTAAGCAGTTGGGAGAGTACGATCGAGTTGGTAAAGATGTGCCTGCCTTCAGGGAGCTTGCATTCAAGCAAGAGAGAAAGAAATGGAAATCCACCTTTACATCCAACAGAAACTCCTCACCATCAGCTTTAAAACACTCAGTCACCTCACCCCCTCCCTGATTTCCTACTACAATCCTGCCTGCACACATCGCTCTTCTAATGCCAACCCACTTATTGTACCTAGATCTCATCTTCCTCTCTGTCCACCATTCGCCCATCTCCTGCCTCTGGCCAGCAACACCCTCCCTCTTCATATCCCAAGACGATCCCTCTCCCCACCTCCCAAGCCTTATTAAAAGCACATCTCCTCCAAGAGGCCTTCTCTGATTAAGCCCTCGTTTCCTCTTCTCCTACTCATTTCTATGTGGCCCTTGCACTTGGACTCACTTGGATTCCTGTGGCTCTTTCCACTGAGGCACAGGAAGCAGCATGGCTCAGTGGAAAGAGCACGGGCTTTGGAGTCAGAGTTCATGGTTTTGAATCGCGGCTCTGCCAATTAGCTGTGTGACTTTGGGCAAGTCAGTTAACTTCTCTGTGCCTCAGTTACCTCATTTGTAAAATGGGGATTAAGATCGTGAGCCCCCCGTGGGACAACCTGATCACCTTGTAACCTCCCCAGCACTTAGAACAGTGCTTTGCATATAGTAAGCACTTAATAAATGCCATTATTATTATTCACACCCTTTATTGATCCCTCTCTCAGTCCCACAGAATTATGGACATGTCCATAATTTATTTATATTAATGTCTATCTCCTCCTCTAGACGGTAATGTGTCTACCAACTCTGTTATATCGTCCCCTCTCAAGTGTTTAGTACAGTGCTCTGCACATAGCAAGCGCTCAGTAAACACAACTGATGGATTGATTGATTAGAAAGAGGAAAAGGGTATATGTATATGAGTATATATGATTGGCAGCAAGAAACAAGAACATGGCACAAGTGAGTAGGCTGGTTTAGGGGGAGTGAAGAACGCAAGTTAGAGTGACGTGGAAGAAGGTGTGGAGGAAGGAGACAGTTGACTTAGTGCCTTAAAGCCAATGTGGAGGAATTTTTGCTTGATTTGAAGAGAAATGTGTCCAACCCGATTTGCTTGTCTCCACCCCATTGCTTAGTACAGTGCCTGGCACACTGTAAGTGCTTAACAAATACCACAATTATTATCATTATTACACAATTGTTACAACTGTCACAATTGTTATCATTATATTACTATTAAGCAGATAACTAGTAGAGATTTTTGAGAAGTAAAGGAGATGGGGGCAGAATGATGTTTTTGAAAAATGATCCAGGTATCAGAGTGAAATAGGGACTAGAGAGGGGAGAGATTGGAGACAGGGAGATAATAATAATAATAATTTTGGTATTTGTTAAGTGCTTACTATGTGCAAAGCACTGTTCTAAGTGCTGGGGAGGATACAAGGTGATCAGGTTGTCCCATGTGGGGCTCACAGTCTTAATCCCCATTTTACAGACGAGGTAACTGAGGCCCAGAGAAGTGAAGTGACTTGCCCAAAATCACACAGCTGACAATTGGCGGAGCCGTGATTTGAACCCATGACCTCTGACTCCAAAGCCCGGGCTCTTTCCACTGAGCCACGCTGCTTCTCTGAGAGATCAGTGAAGAGGTTGATGCAATAGTTAAACCAGGATATAACAAGTGCTCAGTGCTTAGAACAGGGCTTAGCACACAGTAAGCACTTAACAAACACCATCGTTATTATTGTAACTGTAAGATGGCTGTTTGGATGGAAAGGGGTTGATCCTGATATTCACTATCACCACTTCAACACTTCCACACTCCCTGGGCACATACAACATAGAGTATATTTATTTATACTCTTCTGTTTCTCCTACTGGTAATTTATTTTCTACTAGAATGTAAACCTCTTGAGAACAGAGATCATGACTACTAATTGTATTGTACCCCCCAAAACATTTAATTCAGAGCTCTACACAAAAGTATGTGCTCAGGAAACGCTAATGATTCAAATGGTGGTCCGGATGTAGGCTTTGAGCTGTATTTTCCCCACCCTTCCCTTGTAGTCTAAAGTTATATCAGCAATTCTTAAAGAAATTTCACTGTGGCATATGTGCCACACATTGTACCACACAATGTAGTGAACAACGAGCAACACCCTTTGAAATATTCAGTGCACTATCCTTCTCTCAATGTCTGCGTCTCTCTTCAACTTTTCTCAGTCACAGTTTAAGTCTCCTGATATATTTGGGTCTATCTTTATCTGATTCTCCTTCTAGGTTGTTAAGGTCCTTATAGGCAGGGAAGTTGAAGGCTAATTCTGTTGTGTTGTGTCCCCTAAAGTGCTAATACAGTGCTCTGCATATAGTATGTGCTCAATAAATATGATGGATTGCTTGATTGTTTGACAAACACTGTCCCAGAGGCCACGTTTGAAAACACTGTTTTTGAGAAAGGTGTATATTGTATTGTATCCCAAAGAACTCCAATTACAGCAGTGAAATAAAGGCCCAGAATAAAGGCTGCTGGCCCCTTTTAAAGTTTCAAATAGTGCCTAGTAACTTCCATAACTTGTTAGGAGTCAGACTATTATCGAGATAATTGCTTTTATATATCTGAGAGTATATGCCTAAAAATGAATAACTATAAGTTGGCTTATTATATATTTGATGAAAGGGACTTGGGAATCAGCATCCACCCCAAACCCCACACTCAGGTCCAGTCCAGTATTTGTTAAGCACTTATTATATGCTTTTAGACTGTGAGCCCACTGTTGGGTAGGGACTGTCTCTATATGTTGCCAATTTGTACTTCCCAAGCGCTTAGTACAGTGCTCTGCACATAGTAAGCGCTCAATAAATACGATTGATGATAATGATGATGATGATATGCCAGGCACTGTATTAAGTGTTGGGGTAGATACAAGCTAATCAGGTTTTACAACAGACCACATCCCACATGGGGCTTACAGTCTTATTCCCCACTTTACAGATGAGGTAACTGAGGCCCAGAGAAGTTAAGTGACTTGCCCAAGGAAACACAGTAGAATTTTTTTGCTTCTGTCAAAGCATTTTGTCTGTTTAGGATTGACCGGCTCCAAGCCAACACAGGACTTGAATATTCTGCAAATACCAAATGCCATTAAAAAAAAAACAAGGAGAGCATAACTGATAAATTGTATTGAAGTGACTGGGTTTGGCTGGCTGAAGAAGTTTTCCCCCATGGCGAAGCCGTGTTTCTGTTTGTATTTCTTTTGGTAAATATAGGATTCAAGGTTTCAGGCTGATAGCTTGATACCTTTCGCAAGTAATACTTTAAAAATAAAGTGGCACATTTACATACCTCCAAGGAGCTGTGGCGTCTGCATGTTGCACTTCAGGAGATGTGGATAATGCAATCTTATTTTTTCCTTTATTATAATTTTGCCATCGCTCCAAGGTAATGGTACTCTGTTCTTTAATAAGCCAATTCCTTTTAAAATCACAGCATAATAAACTAGACTGTGAGCCCCGTGTGGGGCAAAGAGACTGTGTCCTGACTGAGTATTTTGTGCATCTACCCCAGCGTTTAAGTACAATGCCTGGCAAAAAGTTAAAACGACAGTAAACTAAACTGTCCTTTTGCAGCACCTAGACTCTTTGACTCCTTTGAAAATTCACCCTGAAATGGAGGCTTTGTGAGAGATTAGAGTAGAGGCTTTGGGAGCTGCAGAGTTCAACCACTGATCAAATATGTGAACATTCACCAAACACTTAGAAGAGAGTCAGAAACAAAGTGTTTAAAGTTTGTTGGAAAAACATTGAAGAACCTATTATGGGGCTATGTAATTTCCATTTGCTGCCTTAAAAGAAGCATCCGAGGCTGTTTGGATGCAATAAGGGTATTTTATCACCAGCCCAGCACAAACAATTAATTATGCATTAGATGGCCTGATTTGACTTTAGTTCTGAAGCAGTTTATAATAAGCATCAGAGCAAACCTTCAGGCACGAACAAGTTGTTTGGTTTGCAAGCTAATTTCCCTGGCAGCACACAATAGCATCCGGTTTAAATGAGAGGAGTACTCTTTTTCTGGAGAGAAAACAAAATACCTGATCTCTACTATTTTTTCCTCTTTCACAATCTTTCAACTAGTTTCCACCCTTCATCTAATTGCTCTCACTTTTCAATCAATACTCCTTCATATTCTCATGTTAAGAAGCAGTGTCCTGGGAGTCAAGAGTTCTAATTTCTGGGACCAGAGTTCTAATCCCGGCTCTGCCACTTAACTGCTGTGTGACCTTGGGCCAGTTACTTAACTGCTCTGTGTCTCAGGGTGAATTTTCAACCCTTAGCCTTCAAGTTTCATGTGGGACAGGGACTTTGTCTGGCCTGATTACCTTGTATCTACCCCTGCACTAGGTGCAGTGCCTGGCAAAGGCCTTGATTATTATTATTATTGTTATTGTAAATCAGCATGGTCTAGTGGAAAGAGAATGCACCTGGGAGTCAGAAGGCCTGGGTTCGAATCCTGTTCTGCCACATGTCTGCTGTGGGATCTTGGGCAAGTCATTTAACTTCTCTGTGTCTCAGTTACCTCATCTTTAAATGGGGATTAAGACTGTGAGCCCCATGTGGCACATGGACTGTGTCCAACTTGACAAACTTGTATCTTCCCTAGCGCTTAGCACAGTGCCTGGCACATAGTAAGCACTTAACAAATTCCATAAAAGAACAAAATTATTATGTTCTCTTATGTTTCCCACTCACTCTCACATTCCAATCCATGCTCCCTCCTGTTTCTTGTTCCTCTACTACCACCTCTCTTTATCCTGTCTTCTCTCTTCCATTTTCACTTGTTTCCTATCATTCCTTTCCTGTTCCTCAAACCATATTCATTGCTTGCAATGTGCAAAACATGGGGTAAGTTCTGGGGAGAATACATGGACGTTAATTCAGACGGCCTCTGGCCCACAAGAGGTTCACAATCTAAAGTGGAACCAGACACATGGCGAAAAGTCAACACGAATTACACCCAATTCCTCCGTACCATGGGCTTTAACCACACATTTTGGCTAAAACACTGTTGGAACTAGAGAACGTTCTGATAACAGCGTGGCTCAGTGGAAAGAGCAGGTCATGGGTTCAAATCCCGGCTCTACCAATTGTCAGCTGTGTGACTTTGGGCAAGTCACTTAACTTCTCTGGGCCTCAGTAACCTCATCTGTAAAATGGGGATTAAAACTGTGAGCCCCATGTGGGACAACGTGATCGCCTTGTATCCCCTCAGCACTTAGAACAGTGCTTTGCACATAGTAAGCGCTTAACAAATACCATCATTATTATTATTATAACAAGCATCCATCTGGATAGAATATGATTGTAATGTCAGAAGAAATGGTTGTGTGGGTGCGCGCATCATTGGTCAAAGAATCTTTATTCTGGTGAGAATTTTTCTTAAAACCAGGTTTGCCAGGGACAACACTCCCCCACCCCCATTATACATTGCTTTGTACCTTGCACCCAGTAAGCGCTCAATAAATACGATTGAATGAATTGTTGGAGAGCTGAGGGTACAGGTTAGCAGGTTGAATTCAATAATTCAAAAGTAATAACAGTCAAAAAAATGTAACAACCACAAACAACAGTGGTTTGCGTAGCCCCATTTACTCTCATCCCTGACAGCCAAATTCCCTCTGGGGCACACAATTCCAAATTGAAAGTCCTGAGTTACAAAGCCACAAACCACTCGTTATTACGATAGCTGCTAGCACTTAGAATATTTGCTACATTATTCTTATTTTGGGTAAAGTGTGGTTTGTTCCAGTCAACGTTTTAATCAAATTGAACCCTAAACAAGATACCAGCTATCTAGCAAGGCTGAGTAATTTTTTTTATCATAAAAGTCCATAGGAACAGTGAAACCAACCACAACACATTCATGTTTTTAATACGTCTACTTGGCTTCAAACTGCCACTGGTATAGCTGCTTTATTTCACCAAGAAGCAGTGATGAAGCCTGTGTATAATGATTGTCAAGGCATGTTCTATGGCTGAGCCAAAAGCTCGGCCTATCATTCTCCCAAAAACAATCTAAGGAGGGAAATGGATCTCATTCCAGTTTGGCACAGTATAATTACATTCTAAGGCTTTTTAAGTCTATAAATGTTTCATGATGGAAAACAATAAAACAAAGTATTTTGTCCCCATTTGAGCCAAGTGAATTTTTGTTTTCTTCGCTTGTTTTTACAGAAGATCCTCAGGCTGGATCAACTACGGATGAGGCAACTGTGGATCAGAAAATAATAATTATTAATATGGTATTTGTTAAGTGCTTACTATGTGACAGGCACTATACTAAGCACTAGGCAGAGAAGTGAAGTGACTTGCCCAAGGCCACACAGCAAAATGACAGAGCTGGGATTAGAACCCATGACCTTCTGATCCCCAGGCCCGTCTCTAACCACTATACCATGCTGCTTCCCTACTTAGACTGTGAGCTCAACGTGGGACAAGGACTGTTCCCTACCTGATGAACTTGTATCTACCCCAGTGCTTAGAGCAATGCTTGACACATAGCGCATAACAACTGCACTTTTAGACTGTGAGCCCACTGTTGGGTAGGGACTGTCTCTATATGTTGCCAATTTGTACTTCCCAAGCGCTTAGTACAGTGCTCTGCACATAGTAAGCGCTCAATAAATACGATTGATGATGATGATGAACAAACACCACAATAATAAGAAGGACAATGCCACTGTGCAGAAACCCACCTTATTCCACTCCAATCTGCCCAAACCCAGATTCTCTCCCTCGAAATTTCTCAAGAATATTTGTGTTTTCCTCCCAGGTCCTTCCAAATAGGGTCTTTGCTTCCAGGTCTTGGAAGTCTGCGAAAGGACGCGATAAACTTCTGACTCATGCACGGTGTTTTTGATAGCCAACCAGCCTCTTTGCTGCAGTTTGAAATTCCAAGTCAGAATAGTCTAGCCATGTGAAATAGATGTGCGTCATCATTTGTCCCGAATTTCATAAATCCTCATTAACCTTAAAAAACAAAAAGTCTCCCTGGGTAAACAAATCGACTCCAACACAGTCCTGATGACTGACTTCGTCTGATTCTCTCTTAATTGATTCCTTCTGTCTAGCAAAATGCTTTTCTTTACCTAACGTGAACTGATCATTTCAGAAACTCTCACTCAATAACTTTACAATTCCCTAGTCAATTAAGATCCCAGGGATAAAAAAATGTTTCTAATAGAGACGGTAATTCCAGCAGAGAACTTTCTGTTTCCATATTCAGCATGACATTTCTTTGCCAAACAAAGACAATTCTCCCTGTCGCCTGGCATTTCCCTTCTTTTAATCTCATAAATAACAAAATAAATGAGTAATGTGGGCTTTTTTCTGTTACAAATAAGGCTGTCGGAATAATTGTTTTGATCCAGGTAAGCTCACTTAGAAAAAGTAGAAAGCTTTGACAGTTAGATCCTAGTACAGAAATGAAACTTCCTATGAGAGTTCAGGCCAAAAAAACAGAAGGTTATTTTTCTATTGAAATAGCACAGTTTTTTTTTTAACTAAAATACATTACATAGACTTTTTGTAATTGTTCTGGGAATCCATTGAGAAGTAATCATCATGGAAAATAGCATCATTGTCTCAGTAGGGCCAAATCAAAGGAAAGGGAAAAAAACATGTTATCACCCCAATTCAAAACATTTTGGAAATGAGCATTTTCCCCCTTGGAGAAAAATGAGACCTTGGAGAAAAATGAGACAAAGAGGTTAGAGCCCACTGAAGTAGTCAGAATGGGAATTGAAAAGACAGTTCTGGCCTTTGCTCTTAGCAATCAAAGTCCAATTCCCTTTGGTACCACTGAGAATTTAATCAAAGGTCACAGGGATAAATTTAACACATGACAAATAATAATAACTTGTCCAACTGCCCAGAGTCAGTTTAGCATCCACTGAAAGTTGCACCTGGTTCTTATGGTACACACACTTTTAACGTGCCTATGTGTTCTCTCTGAAGACTCCCTTCTCTAGATTCAATTAACACTGTTGCAAAAGGCTCTTTTAACCTAAAAGATTCCCTTAATTATACTCTAGGTTAGAGTTTAATCAAGAAATGAATCATTTCAGTGCACCAAGCCCTGGGACATACATAATCATCTGACAGGAAGTAACTGAATGTTCTTTAAAGCTATGAATGTGGCAGAATTGGCCATTTTTCCTACGTTGTCTTAAAAATTATTTTTGAAATTAATTTCTTCCTGGAGATGGGAACTCCCTGAACGGCGTTGCTCCCAGAGCCACGTTGGTTGAAGTGATACACTTTGAGAAGGGAGAAGGGAGAAGGGAGAAGGTAGAGGGACAGGCAAGAACATCAGAGAAATGGAGAAACTTATTTGAGAGGATGGATGGAAAGACATTCATTCATTCAATCGTATTTATTGAGTGCTGACTGTGTGCAGAGCACTGTACTAAGACATGAAGAGAAGTCTACAAAATTATAAACAGTGTGGATAGTTGTTCATCCAAGCACCTTCCCAAACTTCTGCCTAAGTCAATTGATCAATCAATTGTTTTTATTGAGTGCTTAACTCTGTGCAGAGCATTGTACTAAGCACTTGGGAGAGTGCAATTATAATAGTGTTGGTGGAAATGTTTCCTGCCAACAAGGAGCTTACAATCTAGAGGGGGAGACAGACATTAATATGAATAAGTAAATTACGGGTATTGACAAAAGTGCTGCGGGGCTGACAAAAACAATCCCAGTGCAAGCCTTACACAGAAGGGGGAAAAGAGTAAAGGAAATGAGGGCTTAGACAGAGAGGCTACTTGGAGAAGATGGGAATTTAATAAGGCTTTGAAGGTAGGGATGTTCTGTTGGAGAGGAGTTGGAGGGGAGACAGATGAGATTAAGGTACAGTGAGTAGGTTGGCTTTAGAGGAGTGAAGTGTGTGGGCTGGGTTAGATAACCCAGATAGGAAAGATAGGAAAGATAACAGGAAGGATGAGAGGGGTCCAGGTGATTGGGTTCTGTAAGTGGGAAAAATCTAATTAGCATGGCCTAGTGGAAAGAGCCAGGTAGGGGATTTGGAGGATTTAGGTCCTAATCCCTGCTTTGCCTGTTGCCTGCTGGGTGACCTCGGGCCAATCACTTAACTTCTCCATGCCTTAGTTTCCTCATCGGTGAAATGGGGATTCAATACTTGTTCTCCCTCCGACTTAGACTTTGAGTCCAATGTGGGACAACTATTGCGTCCAATGTGCTTATCTTGTATCCTCCCCAGTGCTTGGCACATAGTAAACACTTAACAAATACCATTATTATCATTGTTATTATTTTTTTTATTATCATTAGTATTGTTACCGAAACAGTAGAAGGGGCTGCCCACTGAAGTTTGAGGGTAACTGGGGCAAAACAAAAGAAACACTTCAACACACAACAGGTGGTGAGATTCTCTTAGAGTGTGAGTCCCATGGGGCACATGGACTGTGTCTGATCCGATTATCTTGTACCCACCCTCTAGACTGTAAGCTCGATGTGGGCAGGGAACATGTCTACCAACTCTGTTGTATCATACTCTTCCGAGGACTTGATACAATGCTCTGCACGTAGGAAGTGGTCCGTAAATTCCAGTGACTGACTGATTACCCCAGCCCTTAATACAGAGCTTGGCACTTACTAAGCATTTAAATATCACAACGATTTATAGATGAGCAGTCTGTAATGGGATAGTTAAGGTTGTGGAGGGGGGGAAAAAATCAAGGGATACTGGATGGTCTAATCCTTAATTAACAGCATGGGGTAGTGGATACAGCATGGGCCTAGGAATCAGAAGTCATGGGTTCTAATCCCGGCTCCACCACTTGTCTGTTGTAAGGCCTTGGGCAAGTCACTTCACTTCTCTGTGCCTCAGTTCCTTCATCTATAAAATGGGTATTAACACTGTGAGCCCCATGAGGGATGGGGACTATGTCCAATCCAATTTGCTTGTATCCACCCAGGCGCTTAGTACAGTGCCTGGCACATAATAATCACTAAACGAATACCACAATGATTATTATTTTATCAAGAAAAGCACCCATCTGCTTTTCCATTAAGCATTTTCTGGCCACGATTGGAGACGGAACCCTAGCCTAGAAAGACCACTGGTCTGACTCTATTGTGGCATAACATGTTCTGATTGTTGCACCAAGAAGTTCCTGCCTAGGAACTACAGAAACTTGAGGGTTGATTAAGGATTTAGCCTGGGTACTGCTGCAACTTAATTATGACCAATATCAGCTGTAATCATCTGGATTCCTCTCACCAGGTCTGCCAAGTTCTTGATGAAACAATGTTTACCTTCAGCACTTCTCAGTGACTCACTTCCAGCTCCATTATTCATCTGTCTCTTGTCGGGGGGGCGAGTAATGAGGAACAGTCCAAAGCCTTCAGCCCATGACTCTGACGTCAGAAAGCCTGCTAAGTGAACCAAAACATGCTCCTGCGCTGATGTCATCTCCCTCCAGTTAATTTTCAGTGACTTATATCATCCGTTGTGCATCTTATTTCTGTAGGCATGTTGAGTGGGTCAATCCTAGGGAATATTTTCTCTACTGTGACTCAGGAGAGGCTTTAGCTGATGTGAAATGAAATCCCTCTTAAATACATACCGTGGAAGAATATTTCCTCAATCATTCCCCTTAACACTGATTTTGATTACAGGATACTGTGCCCTCTGGCTTCACACGCTCTTGCCATTTACAAAAGATAAATGATTTTTAGCTAATTAAATAGAAACACCTGGGCATATGATGAAGGACTAAGTGTTGAAGTGACTTTGATGCCATTTTACTTATATTTTCCCTTTGAGCTTGTGTTTTAACTTTCTTTTTCATTGTATTGCTCTTGGGATTTGTGCCAGATGGCAACTGGCAACTCTCACAGGTGAGAATTTTCAGCTGTTGAAGTTAAGGACACAGGAAAATTAACATCTGACTTGCATCTTCAGGCCAATTTTTCAGGCCCTGCTTCCAGGAAGGCTTAGAGTCCCTTCATAGTGGAAAGATAAAAGCCTTCTGTACATCAGAATATTGTCACTTTTCAACAAAAACAGCCCCCGTGGTTTTCTCTGATCTACTTTTAGAACAAGTATCTTGCAAGCTTTCTGTCATGCTTTGCTTCGAGTAGCCAGAGAAAAAATTGCCAATTAAATATTGATGGCTTGTTTTTGTATTCAATGCATAAAGAACTGTGAGAACATTTTGAGCAAAGAGGACGATGAATCGGGAACGAGACATCTATTAGCAACTCTTCCATTTGCTGATCTAGCACTTCATTTTCGAAGGCACAATAAACTGTATTTCAGCTTCTCTGTCCGCTCAGACCCCTGAGGCTTCCATAACAACTTCGCACAACTTTGCGGCATTCACATTCAAGTAACTGGAGAAATAGTGTGGCCTAGTGGATAAAACACAGGGCTGGGGGTCAGAAGAACCTGGGCTCTACTCCTGGCTCCACCACGTATCCGCTTTGTGACTTGGGGCAAATCACTTAACTTCTGTGCCTCAGTTACCTCATCTGTAAAATGGCAATTAAAAATGTGAGCCTCATGAGGGACATGAACTGAGTCCAACGTGATTAACTTTTATCTACCCCAGTGCTTAGTACAGTGCCTGGCCCATAGATTGTGCTAAACAAATGTCATTTAAAGCTCATACAACCTGCTTCCAGGGAGAAAGTGCACACCGCTGGTGTGACTCTTACCCTGTGAATGCAAGACTGAAGTGATGAAGCAGATCTTTTTCAACAGTTGTATTCATTATCAGCTTCTGGGGCAAAGACAAAGAAACCAACGTATTTTTACGGGATTGGGATTTTTACTTTGGCATCATTTCCCTCCCTGCAAACAGCTCAAAAAGCCTACAGCTGTTTCAGCATGGCTTCACTATCATCAAAATTAGTCAAGAGGGTGCCCCATATCCAAACATGCATGGAGACTCTTGCAAATCCACCATCCCCTCCAAAGTGAAAACTGAGGCTGAGAGAACCTGAAAGCATTTGTGATTCAGAAAATGTCAGATTCTTTTACATGTCTTAATACTCTTAATATCTGGGCAGGATCTTCTGATAACCAATTAACATTTTCATGGGGAGAGGGGAAGAGAGAAGGACAGTGGGTCAAGGGGTAGCATTTTCATGCTTCTTCTGCCCCTTCCACCTAGAGGAGATATTCACTCCAGAGGTAGAGGATAGAGCCATCCCTTCTGCCTGGCTTGCGTTATTTAGGATGTGTAGCTCAAGTGAATTAGCCCACCCTGGGCTACACCTCAGCTGGGCCCATTCCCAAACTGTTCCTCCGGCACCTATCTAGGGAGGGAGGTATGTTCTGGGAAAGGCACGTAGAACTTCCTCCCTTCCAGATCTCTACTGCTGGCTGAGACATTTGGGCCTCTCAGTCAATTCATTTTTTTCTTCTGTCAGGATTTTCAGGGCAAAAACATGATCCAAAACATCTAAGGTGGAGATGGAGAGGGAGTCCCAAATTTTGTTCTCTCCCTAGCACTTAGTCTGGTGCTCTGCATGCAGTAAGTGCTCCAATTTATTAATTGGTAGGTTTGGGGATGGTCCCACTGAAATCGGGACTCTGATCATCTTACTTTAAGGTGCAGATGAACTGCACACTGTGTTCCTTTCTAAAAATATCCTAGACCACAGCAGCTACTCAACTCTCTCACCTGGTCCTCTGGAGAAAGATAAATAGAACCCTCCAATAATAATAATAATAATAATGACATTTGTTAAGCGCTTACCATGTGCAAAGCACTGTTCTAAGCGCTGGGGAAATACAAGGTGATCAGGTTGTCCCACATGGGGCTCACAGTCTTAATCCCCATTTTACAGATGAGGGAACTGAGGCTCAGAGAAGTTAAGTGACGTGCCCAAGGTCACACAGCAGACATGTGACAGAGCCAGGATTCGAACCCATGACCTCTGACTCCAAAGCCCGGGCTCTTTCCACTGAGCCACGCTGCTTCTCATAATAATATAATAATGGCATATGTTAAGTTCTTATTATGTGCTGAGCACAGGGGTAGATACAAAGTTATAAGATCAGACACAGTCCCTGTCCCACAAGGGAATTACAATCTATTTTATCCCCATTTTACAGATGAGGAAACTGATGCTTCATCTCCAAGTCCCCCAGATGCAAACTTCCCTCTGGTTCAAGACTCTGGTTCCGCAACCTGTAAGGGATCCACACTCCTAGCTCTGAAGAGCAATTTCTAGATGGCTCCAGATAAAAGAGAGACAAGCTAACCCTAATTGCTATTGTTTATTTCCAGAAGTTCTCTTTCTCAGAACTAGTTCACCCAAGCCTGCCACCCATCCTGCGGCCTCATTCTACATATCCTCCTGTCTCATCCTGCCTATTTTCTTAGTGACGTCTCCACCGAACATGAGAACTCCCATTTTACAGCTTAAAATAGAAATTAAACAGAGAGGCTCTGGGTTTTTTTTTATGGTATTTGTTAAGTGCTTACTATGTACCAAGCACTGTTCTAAGCACTGATACAAGTTAATCAGATTGGACACAGTCCGTGTCCCACATGGGGCTCACAGTCTTAATCCCCATTTTCCTGATGAGGTAACGGAGGCACAGAGAAGTGAAGCGACTTGCCCAAGGTCACACAGCAGAAAAGCGGCAGAGCCAGAATTAGAACCCAGATCCGTATGACTCCCAAGCCCATGCTCTATCCACTAGGCCATGCTGGTTTGAGTGGAAAATAAGAAAACAGGAAGTGTAAAGGAACTGTAAACTTGGCACAATGCCTCGTCCACCCTGGGGCGTCAACAAGACCTAAAGCCACAAGAGCAAAGAAGCCATCTTCAGAACAAGATAGAGAAGTCTCTCAGTCCTTAGAAAAAAGAGAAGAGAATCATGTGGAGACACGCCAGACTGGTTGTCTTTTTGCAGGCTGGAGTCACAGGGAGAAGAGGGTTTGGCATTAACCAATCTGATGCATTTTAATTAACAGATGTTGGGCAGACAGGGCACTGCACATTTCTACCGCGGGTGTTTCTTTCCAAGATAACAGGGCCCTGGCCAGGGCTGGCTGCAGACCTTTGCTCCCTGCCTCCAGGAGACGGGGGAATAATCCTCACCTCTTCCTCTTCTATACAAAGCTGTTATGTTATCCTTGGGAAGCAGCATGGCCTGGTGGATAGAGTCCGGGCCTGGGAGTTGAAAGACCTGGGTTCACATCCTGGCTCCGTCATTTGCCTGCTGGGTGGGCCTGGGGGAGTCACATCACCATCATCAATCGTATTTATTGAGTGCTTACTGTACTAAGCACTTGGGAAGTACAAGTTGGCAACATATACAGTCCCTACCCAACAGTGGGCTCCCAGTCTAAAAGGGGGAGACAGAGAACAAAACCAAACATACTAAAAAATAAAATAAATAAAATAGATATGTACAAGTAAAATAAATAAATAAATAGAGTAACAAATATGTACAAACATATATACATATATACAGGTGCAGTGGGGAAGGGAAGGAGGTAAGATGGGGGGGATGGAGAGGAGGACATCACTTCTCTATGCCTCAGTTACCTCATCTGTAAAACAGGGATTAAGATTGCTAGTCCCATGTGAGACCAGGACTGTGTCCAACCTGATTAACATATATCTATCCCAACACTTAGTACAGTGCCTGGCACATACTAAGTACTTAACAAATACCACCAAAAAACTAAAGAATACTGAAGGCACATGCAGCATTGTGAATGCCATCAAGTAGAAGTCCATTCAAAGGGCCCGAACCCGACCCTGGGGCTCCTTTGTTCTAGATCCAAGCACTTAATACTGTGTCTGCTCATAGTAAGCGCTCAGTAAATACTACTGATTGAGAATCATTGCATTCACATCCTGGCTCCGTCATTTGCCTGCTGGGTGAGCCTGGGGGAGTCACATCACTTCTCTATGCCTCAGTTACCTCATCTGTAAAATAGGGATTAAGATTGCTAGTCCCATGTGAGACAAGGACTGTGTCCAACCTGATTAACATATATCTATCCCAGCACTTAGTACAGTGCCTGGCACATACTAAGTACTTAACAAATACCACCAAAAAACTAAAAAATACTGAAGGCACAAGCAGCATTGTGAATGACATCATGTAGAAGTCCATTCAAAGGGCCTGAACCTGACCCTGGGGCTCCTTGGTTCTAGATCCAAGCACTTAGTACTGTATCTGCTCATAGTAAGCGCTCAGTAAATACTACTGATTGAGGGTCATTGCATTCCCCTCTCAGCTCCCAGTTTACAGGCTGTTTCCAATTGCAGGGGTTCTTCTGCTGCCCTCTGTCAGAACATGCCACCCCCAAGAGGCAACCGCCTCGCTTGCTTAATAACAATTATGGTACTTATTAAGAGCTTATTATGTGCCAAGCACTGTTCCAAGTCCCACATGGGGTTCACAGTTTTAATCCCCTTTTACAGATGATGGAACTGAGGCACAGAGAAGTGAAATGGCTTGCCCAAGGTCACATGGCAGACAAATGGGGGAACTGGAATTAGGTCCTTTGGACTCCTAGTCCCGTGCTCTATCCACTAAGCCACACTTCTTCCCGAAGCTGGCCTTGGCTTCACTGTTAGCTGTTATGATCTAGCTAATTCAGTATTCACATATGGTATTTCAGCTGCTTAGACACACATATAAATAAACTCATGGGGCTTTAGATGAGTATTTATTAGTAATAATAAGAATGATAATAAAAAAAATAAAATAATTGTGGTATTAAGAGCTTACTATGTGCCAAGGACTGTTTTAAGTGCTGGGGTCCCACACAGGGCTCACCATCTTAATCCCCATTTTAAAGATGAGGTAACCGATGCACAGAGAAGTGACCTGCCCCAAGGTCACACAGAATACACGTGGAGGAGCCAGGATCAGAACTCACATCCTCTGACTTCCAGCCCCACGCTCTTTCCATTAGACCACACTATCACCTGTCCTGTGTCTAGAAAAATAGCATTTCTCCATCATCAGATTTTCAATAATTTTCCATTGCTTCAGTTGTGGAATGGATTTAAACTTCTTGTGAGTGGTTATGTTTTCTCTGTACAGGGAAGAATTGAAGCGGGTCATGCAAACATACAGCAATATTGCTGCTCGTGGGCTTAATTTAAGGAAAACGAGCTAAGCATTTTGCTCTTTCATCATTTTTCTATGAAATTAGCGTTTACTACTATTCCTTTTGATCTTCCAGAGTTATAATTTAGGAGGCTGAAATTGCAGGGAAAGTTGCCTTACAAGTGATTTTCTTTTCTTTTTATAATGTAATTAGATTTGCTATTTGTGCTTTTCAGGGCTGCCAACTTCAAAAAATTTTATTCAAGTCGGGCCTATTCGCAAAAGGCCCAAAGAAAAACAGCCTGTATCTAATTGCCAAAGGGTTTTTGGTAAAATGTAAGTTCAACAATTAGGGACTTAAAATGCATTTTCTTTCTGACTTGGGAAAAATGCATTTGTTTGGAATTGACAAGCTTCAACCAATCTGTCAACCAATCAATCAATCATCAATCGTATTTATTGAGCGCTTACTGTGTGCAGAGCACTGTACTAAGCGCTTAGTACAATCGTATTTATCGAGCACTGTACTAAGCACTTGGGAGAGTACAGTTTTACAGAGTTGGTAGCCATATTCCCTGTCCACAACAAGCTTGTTAGGCGAAGGAAGGAGGTATTATGAATTCATTTCCAGATGCTTAATGTTAGGAAAGAATTACACACATTCTTTCTGATAAATGTATTTTGCTTTCATCTGTGGGTGCTGATTTCACCATCGCCAAACTCCAGTAATTTTGTTTTGGGAGTAATCAATGCAGGCAAAAGATATGTATCTTGGAACTAATGCTATTATTCTAGGATAGCACATCTTACAGGGCTAATTCAACTGTAAATGTATTCCAGTCATCAATCCTTAGGCGAGAAAGACGATTGTGTGTGTATTTATACTGGTAAAATAAGCAAGGTTTCAATTAAAAGGCAGCAGTGTATGCCAAAGCATCAGTTAATTTTTGCCCCAAGGCATATCCTGTTTCCACCTAAAATAGTATAGTGAAAAACACCCTTCCTACAAATTATTATTTCTCCACGAATTCTCAATGTGTGAAAAATCCATTTTGGCATGACGGAGTTTGATGATCCCTTACGCATGTTTCTGATTTAGCACAGCATATACAATACCAACTTTTATTTCAGCCATGGCCACCGGGAGCAAAGAGAAGGCCAGGGGTTTTTTATGAATAGGAAGACATCTACCTTTCTGGCATGTTTTAGGGATTAATCTTGCTGGGGCTGGTCACTGAGCTAGACCACCTGGTCACAGCAAAAACAAGACCAGTTAGTAAATGCTCTGGAGGAGAAATAGAAAAGAAAATGCCACAGAGAAAGTGGAAAAAGGGAAATAAAATAGGGATGGTTTAAAGCTACATGAGAATTATTTTTCTCGTAAGGCAGAGTGTATCTTACTCCCTAAAGGCAAGGATCTCTTTTTCGGCATTGTTTTTGCTCCGCTTTAAGAGATTGTTGAAATATCAAAAATATTCCTTTTATTTCTGCCCTTCCCCAGTAGCTAACGGTCTAACTACTGCACTTCTTCTGCATTATTCCCTCTTATTAGGACTCCCTTGATTAATTTTTGCTCATCTCTAATTTGATTGGCTATGCTGCTATTATCAATACCAAATTACTTGGAATGAGATTACCTGCCTTACTTTTACTAAATTTTACAGTTAAATGTTGAATTCACCTCCTTCACAGTAATGTCTTTATGAAAGAAAGAGTTTTTCTGTCAGCCTACCGATGGACTAGGCTAAAAGCTAATTAACCCACAGTAGCGAGGCCCAGTGGAAAGAGCACAGGCTGGGAGCCGGAAGACCGACCTGAGTTCTAATCCTGGCACCCCCACTTGCCTGCTGTGTAATCTTGGGCAAGTCACCTAGCTTCTCTGTGCCTCAGTTTCCTTGTGTGTAAAATGGGGATTAAATATATGCTTTCCCTCCTATTTAGACTGTGAGATTCATGGGGGACAGGGACTGTGTCTGACCTGATTTTCTTTTTTCTGTATCAGTGCTTAGTACAAGTGCCTACCAAATACCATTATTATTATTATTACTTCCAGCTATAAGCAAGGTGCCGCCCTTCCAGAGGTCAAGTCATTTTTCTGGACATCAGCTGCCACAAGCGCAGTTTGTTTGTTTTTTTCCCTTACCAATTTCTAGTTTGGGATCCTTTGTGTTTGCCAGCGAGTACTTGTTCTCACTAAAGATAAGGAAGGGCTATGGGTAGCAGCATGGCTTCGTGGACAGAACTTGGACTTGGGAGTCAGAAGAATCTGGGTTCTAATCCTGACTCTGCCACTTATCTGCTGTGTGACCTTGGCGAGTCACTTCACTTCTCTGTGCCTCAGTTCCCTCATCTGTACAATGGGGATTAAGATTGTGATCCCCATGTAGGATATGGACTGTGTCCAACCTGATTAGCTTGCATCAGTACAGTGCTTCCTGGAACATAGTAAGTGCTTAATAAATACCATAAAAAAATTACAATTCAGCCTGACTCATACACCTGGTTATCCCAGGACTATAACTTCTAACCCTGTGTGTTTGTATCTACCTACACATTTAAAGTGCAACATATGAATCAAAGATTTTCCTCTTAGTTTTCTGAACAAAGAACATCCATCACCTACCTAAAGACACCCAGAGTCACCCAATTCTCACTCATTCATATTTATTGAGTGCTTACTGTGTGCAGAGCGTTAATAATGATAGCATTTGTTAAGTGCTTACTATGTGCAAAGCGCTGTTCTAAGCATTGTGCTTGGAAAGTACAGTTCGGCAACAAAGAGAGACAACCCCTGCCCACAGCGGACTCACAGTCTAAAAGGGGAGAGACACACATGAAAACAAGTACATCAATAGCATCAATATAAATAAATAGAATTATAGATATATATATACACATCAAAATAAGTAAACAGACACTGATATAAATAGAATTATAGATATGTACATCTATACAATTATCATGTCTGCACCCCTGTTTTGAAAGGTTCCAGAAGTGGAATCATCATGAATTTGCCTCTCTAGTTCTTACTGTTGCCACCATGTCCTAGAGAAAAAGGGTGTTTGGAGGCAACCTGTGCCAGGAGAAGTAGACCAAAGATTGAGCCGACTTTTTACAAAAACAGCAGTAAGAACTTTGTCAATTGACTTGAGTTTCTCCTTTCTTTCCCTCTATCGAAAATTTCAATTTTTGTTGGATGTTCAGTCCAAGGAAGGAATTTTTCTGGATTTGAAGCCTCTAAGAGCTGGAGAGATTCCTTTTCTCGGCAGGAAAATTATTCATTGACAAGGTCGAGGAACCTATCTGCCTCTACAATCAGCTGCATTTTAGAGCTGTATTTCTGATTTCCCTGTTTACTTGGTTTTAGGTGAAAGAATGCCGGGACTGAGATGTTAAGTGTGCAAAAGGTACAAAAAGGCTCTGAATGCTTATTCAACCCATATGTTAGTCAGCTCAGTTTGCTAACTGAACATAGGACCCAAGAGATCTATAAGCCTGCCACTTTAGAGAACTCCAGTTATAAGTGATTTCCCTTTCCTGTTCCCTGCCTTCCAATAAGCAACTTCTGTTTCATATTATCCAAGGCAGCTGTGTCCAAACTTTCCTAAAACATTGTGGCTGTTAATGAGAAAAGTTCAAACAACATTCCTCCATCTAAGCTGAGTTTACTTTTTCTCCTGTACCAAGAGCAAAGGAGGCTGCTTAGTTTCCTTAGAGATCATACCTGCCCAGGGCCTAGAGAGTATTTGTTTAAGGATCCTGAAATGAAATGGCCTCTTTCATAGAAGTTTTCAAGAGGGGGGTCCTGCATTGGATCATAATAATTTACCATGAAAGCAAATGGATGGCTTCCTTCTCGGACCCAGAAATAAGTGCCAGTTTAATTTCATTCAGGTTCAAATTGTATTTCAAAAGAGGACTGATCTATGGAAACCTTGTTCGGATCGCTTCAATTCCCAACAGCGGAAAGTTGGTAGAGTGTGTCTCAGCTAAGAAGAATGAATAATTGATCAATGGCCCCAAGAAAAAATAACAGAAAGGGCAGATTGAGCTGCTAACTAGCCTAGAGTGGAAATAGATTTCAGCTGAGGAGGCTTCAAGCACTCCACCACACCCTACTCTCTCTGAAGGCTGGAAACCTGAACCGTAGATCCCAAATTTCCTATTGCCCACCATCTGCCTGATTGTCTCTCTCTCCATTTCTGCCCTTATTTCTTCTTCATTACGTCTCAATTTTGTTCTCACCCCTCTGATTTTTCTCCCAGGTTGCCAACCCATCCTCCAAGTTGCCTTCCTTACTCCATCCCCATTGACCTTCACACTTCCTCATCCAGCAGTAACTGTGATATTCATTAAGGGCTTACAATATGCCCAGTCAGTCAGTCATATTTATTGAGCACTTACTATGTGCAGAATACTGTACTAAACACTTGGGAGAGTACCATATAACAGTTAACAGACACATTCTCTGCCCACAATGAAGCTTATAATCTAGAGGGGGAGACAGACAGTAATATAAATAAATTAAAGATATGTACATAAGTGTTGTGGGGCTGGGAGGGGGGATGAATAGAGGGAGAAAGTCAGGGCGATGCAGAAGGAAGTGGGAGAAGAGAAAAGGTTGGCTTAGTCAGGGAAGGCCTCTTGGAGGAGGTGTGTCTTCAATAAGGCTTTGAAAGGGGGAGAGTAATTGTCGGTCGAATATGAGGAGAGAGGGTGTCTAATTTCCCTTCTTAAAAGAGAGAAAACTGAGGCACAATAATAATAATAATAATGGTATTTGTTAAGCACTTACTATATGCCACGCACTGTTCTCAGCGCTAGGGTAGATACAAGGTAATCAGGTTGTCCCACGTGGGGCTCAGGGTCTTAATACCCATTTTACAGATGAGGTAGCTGAGGCACAGAGAAATTAAGCAACTTTCCCAAAGTCACACAGCTGACAAGGGGCAGAGCAGGATTAGAACCCTGGACCTCTGACTCCCCAGCCTGTGCTATGCTGCTTCTCTATCTCCCTCACCCTATTCTTTCTCCCATCCACTGACCCACTCTCTCCCAATCAATTAGTCCATCCAGTCTCTCTCACCTTCCTTCTGTTTTGCACCTAAACATTCATTAATATTAATAACTGCGGTGTTTGTTCAGTGCTCACAATGGGCCAAATGGTGTGCCCACCCGTTCTCTCCCACCCATACATACTTTTCCACTTCCTACACCCTCTTTCTCCCACAGAATTTACAGCACTCTGCTAAGAATCCTTTACCTTCTAGGCAGAAATAGGTTGGTATATGAGGACAAGTTGAAAGCAAAATCTGAAAGAAAACCGAATTCAAAGCCTCCTGGAAAAGATGATTACAGCTTGTTTCTAACCCCTAAGGGTATTGCCTGTATCTATCAGAACACTTGCACTGAATCTCTATACTTAATTTGCTTCTTGTCAGTCAAATTTTTTAACAGTATTTGTTAAGTAGCAAGCACTGTTCTAAGTGCTGGGGTAGATAACAAGTAATTTAGGTGGGACACAGTCCCTGTTTCACATGGGGCTCACAGTCAAGTAGGAGGGAGGACAGGTACTGAATCCTCATTTTAGTCAAGGAAATGGAAACACAGAGAAGTTAAGTGACTTGCCCAAGGTCACACAGCAGGCGAGTGACAGAGGCAGCATTAGAACCCAGGTTTTCCAGCTCCCAGACTCGTGCTTTATCCACTAGGCCATATGAAATTGACCGGTTGATCTCCATGCACTACTGAGGTAGTTGCATAGTGATTATTTTTTGTTGACACTTCAGTAGTGCTGTACAAACATGCCATGAATTGCACATTCACCCAGAGACTGTAGGGGTTACAGAGTGCATTGAAAAAAAAATGTCCACGTTAGACCCTTTTAAAGAAATGGAATTTTGCTTCCTTCTATGCCCGGGAGGTTTAGACTTGATCATCTCCGAGACAAAGATTATGCCTGGGTGGATCAATAAAAATATAAATTTCAGCCCAGATTGTATTAAAAAAAACTATTGAGAACCTATGTATTATTTATTTAATCTGAGAATTAGTTTAGCTACCTAAATCCTAGGAGAAGAGCAGCACGGTCAAGTGGACAGAGCACGGGCCTGGGTTCTAATCCCAGCTTTATCACTTGCCTGTTGGGTGACCTTGGGCAAGTCATTTAACTTCTCTGTACCTCAGTTCTTTCATCTGTAAAATGAGGATTAAGACTGTGACCCCTATGTGGGATATGGATTGGGTCCAACCTGATTAGCTCATATCTACCCCAGCGTTTAGAACAGTGCCTGGCAAGTGCTTACTTATGCCTGGGAAGTGTTTAAATGTCATAAAGAAAAGGGCTTGAACATTAGGATTCTTTAAGAGGAACTTGTCCAAATAAGTTACTAACTCATCTCCTGAGGCAAATCACTATCAGATCGCCCCATCTGCTCAATTAGAATCCTGAATTACTTGTTTCTAAATTGACTACATTGTAGTGTTTTGCTCACTCTCCCAGTAAGCAAACTTTAGGAAAGGTGGTGTAGCCATGACTTTAAATGCACATCAAACTGAAATGTGTAATGAAAAGGTATAAGTTTTACTTAAACTATAAATAACAGGCCCTAGAGGCAAACAAAAATCCTGAACTGAAGCCCAGTTATCCTCTACCTCAGCTGGGATTTTCCTTTAAAGTTCTGAATCATTTACTCTCATTCCCCTCTACTGCCTCCTTACCTGATAAACCTGGAATTCTCAAGGGAGTTAATAGGTCAAGAGTCTTTTCTGGAGGAGAGGGAATGAAAAAGATGGAGAGAGAGAGAAAGA
This sequence comes from Tachyglossus aculeatus, assembly GCF_015852505.1. Lineage (NCBI taxonomy): Eukaryota > Metazoa > Chordata > Mammalia > Monotremata > Tachyglossidae > Tachyglossus > Tachyglossus aculeatus. Next base: position 45,707,593 of record NC_052082.1, read on the forward strand.
ATAAGCACATGGGGTGTGTGTGTGTGTATGTATACATATATATATATATTTTGGAAGGTGGGAGGAACTGTCAGAGGGGCCATAAACATTGATATGGTTTCTGCCTAGAGTCTTTTTTATTCTGTTCCGGATTTTTAAAACTTTTATATCCTTTTGATCATTTTCAAATTTGTTTAAAGAAAGGAAAACATTTCAGCTTAACTCTACCCACATTTTGGAATCCCCCAACCCTCCCCACAATCTGAAGCGCCTTCCCTTTGCTCTAAAGATCAGAACCAAGATTCCCATTTAGCCCTACTTCAAAACATTTTTCCAGACCACTTCAGACTTCCTGCCTCTCCAGGTCTTCTTCTGCACCCCTATGGATCCTTTTTTTTCCTTTTAAATCGTATTTCTTAAGCACTTACTATGTGTCAGGTGCTGTGCTAAGCGCTGGGGTAGATACAAGCTAAGTAGGTTGAACACAATCCCTTTCCCACATAGGGCTCACAGCCTAACTTCCCATTTTACATTTAAGGTAACTGAGAAACAGTGAAGTGAAGTGACTTGACCAAGGTCACCCAGCAGACAAGTGGCAGAGCTGGGATTAGAACACAAATCCTTCCGACATTCAGGCCCATGCTCTGTCAGGGGATTGCTTTACAAGTCCTCACCATTTACAAATGGGAAAAATCTTTCCACACCACTCAGGCTTCCTTCTTCAGGACAGCAGGAGGAGGAGGTAGTAGCAGCATGAGATCTTCCAAACTTTGAGTTTGTTGGAAAGCCTGTAGTTGCGGCTCTAGTCTCACCCCTTAAGGCTGCGGGATTCATAAGGAACTCACGGCCACTCACAGTTCTCCTAATGGAAAGAGCACGGGCCTGGGAATTGGCAGAGACATTAAGGATAGCCCAGTGAGAAGAACAGGAGCCTGGGAATCTGAGGATCTGGATCATCTGCTGTGGGACCTTGGACAAGTCACTTAACTTCTCTGTACTTCAGTTTCCTCATCGGTAAAATGGGGATTCAAAACCCAGATGCTCTCACCCCCAGCCCAGTACTCTTTCCACTAGGCCAGCTGTTTCTAAACACTTAGCAAATACCACCATATTATTTACAAATGAAAAGTGTGATATTTTAATAATAACGATTTTATTAATACATTTTATAACTGGCTTTTAGTTTTCCCGAAGGAAAAAGCCTTCCTGAGTTTAACCCGTCTGCTAATTTCTGCTTGCCTATGTTCAGTCCTGACTTGAGCTCCTTGACTTTTCTTGGTTCTCTTGTCCAGGCATTTGCTATTGACAATCCTGCTTCATCTCCAAATCTTCCTGGAACTAATCCTGGGAAATCAGTGGTCATTGCCAGCAGCCTGCCTGGATTGACCCTCCCTCTGCATTGGCCACTGACTTCCCTTGCCACCCCTGGAAAAAAAATATATATCCCATGGCCTAGCCCCTGTTTGGGCCTGGTAGCTAGCAGATGCTCCATTCAGGTCCCACCTAGAAGTAGGAATAACTCAAGAATCATTACTCGTCTTCTCCAGCTGAGTAGGTTGTGTGGAGGAATTTAAATGAACCGTGGGCTACAGTGACTTAAAACCTTCTGACAAAAATCTCTCTAATTATAAATGTCAATGTGATGGGGCAAAAGTACCGAACAGAAAAGAGACACCATTCAAAGTTCGTATTCTCCTCCCAAAATGGAGATGAAGTCAGAGCTGAACTGATCAGATCCTTCCATTTCCTATAATGAACTTGCATTTGTGAAACTAAAAAAGGCAATAGCCCAAGATGACATGTTTTTCTCTGCGTAAAAATGAGTCAGAATCTCCTATTGCTACCTGAGGTATTTAGATATTAAATACCTTCGTGAAAGGGGAGTCCTGTGAATAATTTCCTTCAGTGACGGGAGAAAAGACCCTTCAAAGTACCCTGAGCACAAAGGAAGTTTGTTCTATTTGTAACAAAATGTTTAAAGTTTGGAGACGATTAACCCCACTCTTTGGGGGCCAGGCTTCAGTTGGAGAGGGAGGTGTATGGTTTCACTGGGGGAATCTATTTCTTTGAGGAGGGTCTCAGGGGAATGCTTAGCAACACCCCAATCTGTACACCAGCATTTTGGCTTTCAGGAATAGTAGGAAAATAAAGGGGTTATTTAAGCCTAATTTATGGGGAATTAAGGGGAATCCTTAATTAAAGGGGAATCCTTCAAGCCTAACTTTCCATTTGTTCACTGGTTTTCTCACGTGCCTATCCCATTATTTCTGGTCCGCCTCTTTTTTTTAAAAAAATGGTATTTGTTAAGTGCTTCCTATGTGCCAGGCGTTAAACTAAGCACTGGGGTAGATATAAGCTAATCAGGTTGGACACAGTCCATGTCCTATATGGGGCTCACAGTCTTAATCCTCTTTTTACAGATGAGGTAACTGAGGCACAGAGAAGTGAAGTGACTTACCCAAGGTCATACAACGGACATGTGGCGGAGCCAGGATTAAAACGCAGGCCCCCCTGACTCCGAGGCCTATGTTCTATCCATTAGGCCATGCTGCTTCTCTTGCACTGAAAACCTAGTATAATCTCTGCCAGCTATGAACAGGTTACCCAAATCATATCTCTCAATCATTCTTCCCCTCCCCTCACCAACACACACACAAACCATAATCTAGCTGGTCAGATTTTGAAGTTATTTAGGTTCATCCGACATGGGACCCAAAAACCTGCTGGCTTTTGCAGATGAAATTTCAGGGGTAGGTCAACATTTTCTTCAGACACTTTTCCAGCACTTTCAGCTAATTTCATAACATAATAAATGTTTTCTCCCTGGAACCCGCTCAGAAAAGGAAACCATTGACAGCATCTTTGATTCTTGCGGAGACGTTTCTTATACAGCATTTATTTTCTTTGAAATTGATGTCAGTGTATTGTGATAAGACAGCCATCTGAGAGTCAAAGCGTTCTGATACTTCTGAAGTGAAACATGCTTTCTGCTCTAAAATGGTATAATTGTACCTTGATGTGTTCATTTAAATGTATGACGGAGTTTTAACAACTTGATCGCCAACTCCCTCTAGCTAAAGAGCAAGTGGGGTCGAAATCATTGCCAAAAAAAATCTCATTCAACTACCAAGGAGTTTGAACATTTTAACTTTTTCAATAATGAGGGGGAGAGACAAAAACCGGAGGAAGGCCGACAAAATCAAACTTGGATGTTTCCAGGTCCCATCACACATTTTAATTTGCTATTTTAGCAAGGTAACAGTGTGGTCTGGTGAAAAGCACTAAGGTATATATAAGATTAACGGGATGGGGCTCACAATAATAATAATAATGGTATTTGTTAAGCGCTTACTATGTGCCAAGCACTGTTTTAAGGGCTGGAAAAGGACCCAAAGCTGAGACACAGGCAGTAGCTTCCACTAGCTGGAGTATCCTCATTCTCATCATTCACTCTTGATGGAAAATAGAGTTTGGTGAGGTGTGTATTTCAGGATTCATTTAATTTCCAAGTTTTTTTTTTTAATGGCATTTGTTTAGCCCTTCCTATGTGCCAGGGACCGTATTAAGCACTGGAGTAGATGCATGCTAATCAGGTTGGACACAGTCTATGTCCCACATGGGGCTCACAGTCTCAATCCCCATTTAACAAGAAAGGTGACTGAGGCCCAGAGATGTTAAGTGACTTGCCCAGGGTCACAAAGCAGAAAAGTGGCAAAGCCGAATTAAAATCCACATCCTTCTGACTCTCAGGCCTGTGAGAGTCACTAGGCCAATGCTTCTTCTGAGTCAGCCAAGGGCAAAACTTGCAAAATCCATTTTTATCTCAATAATGCTATTAAAATAGGTCTCAGCAGTCAGTTACCACTAAGGGGATTTACCCCAACTGTCCCAGTTCAGTCTGGGAAGACTGGAATTAATTTGGTTAAAAGACATGCAGGCTGGATTTTCCCCTGAAGACCATCTCCTCCTGTTTGGCCTGGGAGGCTTTGAGATTTGTAGCTGTCAATCCAAGGTACTTGATCGTGGCTTTGGCTGTTCTGGTTTCCCAATAACTGGTTTCTGGGGCCTGGATTTTCCAGGGCAGATTTGGTTCGAATATGGGATTTTTTCGAAAGAAAGTTATCTTCAACAAGGCCTGGCAGAGACAGACTATGAATATCATATGGATCTCAACACCCTTCAAACTGCCCTTTCTGAATCCCTCTGAACAGTCTTTTCTTATTCTGGAGTATCTAGTGCATTCAGGACAAAATCACAAAGACTCCAGACTGACTTTTTTTGGAACAATGCAGCTTGCTCAAAGAGAGTCAGGTCAGTACAGTAATACCCGGTGCCCAAATAATTGGATTTTTTTATGTGTAAGGAGAAGAGCGCTAGATGTGTAGACATGATTCTAGTGGCAGCAGCAGTGTAATATCTCAGACTTTTCCTCCCAAAGACCTATTAATAAGAAGGAGAAGCAGCACGGCATAGTGGATAGAGCATAGGCCTGGGCGTCAGAAGGTCAGGGGTTCTGTGTGACCTTGGACAAGTCACTTCACTTCTCTGGGCCTCAGTTACCTTATCTGTTAAAGGGAGATTGAGATGGCGAGCCCCATGTAGGACAGGGACTGTGTATAACCCCATTTGATTTTATCCACCCCAGTATTCAGTACAGTGCCTGGCACATAGTAAGCACTTAACAAATGCCATTATTATTATTATTAATAATAATAAAGAGTCATGAACTCTAGTTGAAAGGGCATGAGGCTGGGAATCTGGAGTGTCTAGTCCCACCTTTGCTACTGACCTTGGGTAAGACATTTAACCTCCCTATACCTCAGTTTCCTCCTCTGTAAAATAGGCGTATTAATAATACCCATTTCACAGGACTGTCACACCTACCAACTGGGTCACACTGTATTTTCCCAAGCGCTCAGTACGGTGGCCTGCACACAGTGAAAAGCATTCGCTAAGTACCACTAACGGATCGATAAAATGAGATCATTGATGTGAAAGTGCTTTGGAGAAATAAATGCATTATACAAAACCGAAGTGTTATCAGAACAATGAGCCACGCTATAGTCAATCAGTGTAGAGAAGACTTTTTCCCTTACTGGGAGAAGGAAGTTCCAGCAAAATCCTTTCCATGGGGTCCGGGAGAAGCAGCGTGGCTCAGTGGAAAGAGCATGGGCTTTGGAGCCAGAGGTCATGGGTTCAAATCCCGGCTCTGCCAATTGTCAGCTGTCTGACCTCTTAACTTCTCAGTGCCTCAGTTACCTCATCTGTAAAATGGGGATTAAGACTGCGCACCCCAATGGGACAACCTGATCACCTTGTAATCTCCCCAGCGCTTAGAACAGTGCTTTGCACATAGTAAGCACCTAATAAATGCCATCATTGTTATTATTATTAAAGGTTGCGATGCTTCTGGTTTTAGATTCGGAACAGGGTGGGTGTCATTTGAACCAGCAGTAAGTGGCAGCTCAGAGCATAAATTTAATTTGCTTTTACCAGCAGCTGTGGGTAGGGCTAACCAAGTAGAATAAAGGACCCAGGCCTATGGGCTTGGGCAAGTATCAGGGCAGGGAGGAAATCCCTTCAAACAACGAAGGATGGAAGGACAAGAGATCCATCAGTCAGGACGGTAAGCTCTAGACTATAGACTGGAAGCTTGTGGGCAAGGAACCAACGCTGTTATATTGTACCCTCCTAAGCAGTTAGTACAGTGCTCTGCACACAGTAAGCATTCAATAAATTCAATTGTATTTATTGAGAGCTTACTGTGTGCAGACTGTGAGCCCACTGTTGGGTAGGGACTGGTTCTATATGTTGCCAACTTGTACTTCCCAAGCCCTTAGTACAGTGCTCTGCACACAGTAAGCGCTCAATAAATACGATTGATTGATGGACTGATTGCAGAGCACTGGGAGAGCACAATACAGTGTCAACTGTACCCATACTCGCACACCTCTCCTGCTCCCTGGATCCCAGTTTTATCTGTATGCCCCTAACCCTGCCTCCCCAAACCCTCACCCTCTTCGATGGCATGTTTCTCAGCATAAAATCATTTCCTCGCCCTGCATTGTCCCTCCAAAACAGCACATTTCCAAACACTAAAATGGCCATAATCACTACTTCAAGTTCATGGGGCTCACGTACTTCCCCAGAAATCCCTTTGGTTCCCTTTTCCTCTAATAGAAACAGTTTACTCCCTACTTTCCTGCCAATCTTTTTCAGCAGGGCTAAGTAGAAACCTTGGTCTCCTCGGACAGGCTTGGCTTTATCGGAATAGTGGTCCAAATCCCCATTGTAAATCTGCTAATCAGATTCCCCAGGTGATTAGCTCAAAGGTATTTTCAGCTTCTATTTGCAGTTATCTTTTCAAGGAGACAAGTGGACCCCAGCTATATATGCCTGCTCAATTAATTTATTTTTGACCCCTTTAGTTGTAAATATTTTTCTATTTGTCTTCCCTGTTTGAGTGTAGACTCCTTGAGGGCAGAGAATGTGTTATTTTTTTTCCTATGGTATTTGTTAAGCGCTTACTATTCATTCAATCGTATTTATTGAGTGCTTACTGTGTGCAGAGCACTGTACTAAGCGCCAGGCACTGTACTAAGCACTGGGATAGATGCCAGGTAATCAGGTTGGACACAGTCCATGTCCCACATGGGGCTCACTGTCTTAATCCCTATTTTCCAGATGAGGTAATGGAGGCACAGAGAAGTGAAGCGACTTGCCCAAGGGCACACAGCAGACAAGTGGCAGAGTGAGGATTAGAACCCAGGTCCTCTGACTTCCATGACTATGTTCTACTCACTAGGCCAAGCTGCTTCTACGTTGTTATTCTGGACTTTCTAAGTGTCCAGTACAGTGTACCACGCCAAGTGGGTGCCCAGTAGATGTTACTACTACCAGTCTGGTAAACTCTGTCAAGCCAGAAAGGGGAAAAGGGGGATAGTGTGAAAACCCCGGTTGGCATTTGTGTCCACATCAACAGGCTTTTTTTAATAGCATTTGTTAAGGGGTTATTATGTGCCAGTCACTGCTTTAAGTCCTGGGGTACTTAATAATAATAATAATAATAATAATGGCATTTATTAAGCGCTTACTATGTGCAAAGCACTGTTCTAAGCGCTGGGGAGGTTACAAGGTGATCAGGTTGTCCCACATTGGGCTCACAGTCTCAATCCCCATTTTACAGATGAGGGAACTGAGGCCCAGAGAAGTTAAGTCAATCAATCAATCAATCAATTGTATTTATTGAGCGCTTACTATGTGCAGAGCACTGTACTAAGCGCTTGGGAAGTACAAATTGGCAACACATAGAGACAGTCCCTACCCAACAGTGGGCTCACAGTCTAAAAGGGGGAGACAGAGAACAGAACCAAACATACCAACAAAATAAAATAAATAGGATAGAAATGTACAAGTAAAATAAATAAATAAATAAATAAATAGAGTAATAAATATGTACAACCATATATACATATATACAGGTGCTGTGGGGAAGGGAAGGAGGTAAGATGGGGGGATGGAGGGGGACGAGGGGGAGGAGGGGGAGTCACTTGCCCAAAGTCACACAGCTGACAATTGGCGGAGCCGTGATTAGAACCCAGGTCCTTCTGACTCCCAGGGCCATGCTCTATCCTTTAGGCAACACTGCTGCTAGACAGTAGTCCCTGTCTCCCTCAGACGGGGCTTCAAAGCGAAGCGGGGCTGCATGGGAAGCGGTCACAAGGCCGGACTGAGGTATTTGGTGCTCTGGGCAATTTTTTAAAGCACCATCACTCCAGCTCTGGTCCTCAGGAACATTGGAGGGGGGACAAAGAAGCAGTGTGGCTCAGTGGAAAGAGCCCGGGCTTTGGAGTCAGAGGTCATGGGTTTAAATCCCGGCTCCGCCAATTGTCAGCGGTGTGACTTTGGGCAAGTCACTTAACTTCTCTGTGTTTCAGTTACCTCACCTGTAAAATGGGGATCAATCAATCAATCAATCGTATTTATTGAGCGCTTACTATGTGCAGAGCACTGTACTAAGCGCTTGGGAAGTACAAATTGGCAACACATAGAGGCAGTCCCTACCCAACAGTGGGCTCACAGTCTAAAAGGGGGAGACAGAGAACAGAACCAAACATACCAACAAAATAAAATAAATAGGATAGAAATGTACAAGTAAAATAAATAAATAAATAGAGTAATAAATATGTACAACCATATATCCATATATACAGGTGCTGTGGGGAAGGGAAGGAGGTAAGATGGGGGGATGGAGAGGGGGATGGAGAGGGGGACGAGGGGGAGAGGAGGGAAGGGGCTCAGTCTGGGAAGGCCTCCTGGAGGAGGTGAGCTCTCAGCAGGGGATGAAGACTGTGAGCCCCATGTGGGACAACCAGATCACCTTGTATCCCCCCCAGCGCATAGAACAGTGCTTTGCACATAGTAAGCGCTTAATAAATGCACTATCATCATTATTATTATTATTATTACAAACTCCCCTTCCCCTCACCACCATGCTCGGAGAGTGCCACCGATCAGGCCTCTTTGGCAGGGGAGCAGAGAGGAAGGGAGGTGAGGGGGGTCAGACAGGGGAGGAAGGGAGCAGCTTTTGCAGCTGCAGCCGGAGGGGGTGGGGAGGAAGTTGGGGAGGGAGCCTCCTTTGCCCTCAAAATTCCTGTCAGACAGCCCCAACTGACGGGCAAAGTAGCAGCTATGGGCGGGTGGTCACCGAGTTACAGTTAGTTCCTTGTACATATTTATTACTCTATTTATTTATTTTATTTGTACATATCTATTCTATTTATTTCATTTTGATAGTATGTTTGGTTTTGTTCTCGGTCTCCCCCTTTCAGACTGTGAGCCCACTGTTGGGTAGGGACTGTCTCTATATGTTGCCAATTTGTACTTCCCAAGCGCTTAGTCCAGTGCTCTGCACATAGTAAGGGCTCAATAAATACGATTGATGATGATGATGATGATGAGCCAGCCCAACTCACAAGGCAGATCTGAGGCTGCTCAGTGTACTCCCTGAGGCAACTTTTTACACACCGTGATGCTGCCCACCTAATGCCAACTTCAAGGTCAAATTCACCCTTACTCATTTATGTTATCTGGAAACCACAACTGAGCTCCAACAACTCAACTGAGACGGAGTGTGGCCTAGTGGAAAGAGCACCGGCCCGGGAGTCAGAAGAACTTGTGCTCTACAACTTGTTTGAGGAATTTGGACAGGAATGGGATAATGGAGATGGAGAGGTACTTCATCATCACCATCATCAATCGTATTTATTGAGCACTTACTATGTGCAGAGCACTGTACTAAGTGCTTGGAAAGTACAAATTGGCACTTGGAAGGTACAGTCAAATACAGTAAGGTTTGGGGCTTTTTTTTTCCAGAATAAGGGAGAGATGGGCATCGACTTGTACTTCCCAAGCACTTAGTACAGTGCTCTGCACACAGTAAGCGCTCAATAAATACGATTGAATGAATGAATGAATAAATATGATTGAATGAATGAGAGGATAGAATTTTAGGAAAATGAGAATGGAGACGTTGCATTTGTAGGGAAAAAGAATTCCAGGCCATTTGGTAAGTGCTGACCAAGTGCCAGGCACTGTGCTAAACTCTGTGGTAGATACTAGTTAATCCAGTTGGACATAGTTCATCTCTCCCCTGGGGCTCCCAGTCTTAATCCCTGTTTTCCAGATGAGGTAACTGGGGTACAGAGAAATGAAGTGACTTGCCCAGGGTCACACAGTGGACAAGTGGCCAAATAGAACTGGGAACCCGATTAGAACCTGATTAGATCTGGGATTAATAATAATAATATTGGTATTTGTTAAGCACTCACTATGTGCCAAGCACTGTTCTAAGCGTTGGGGTAGATACAAGGTAATCAGATTATCCCACGTGGGGCTCACAGTCTTCATCCCCATTTTACAGATGAGGGAACTGAGGCCCAGAGAAGTGAAGTGACTTACCCAGGGTCACACAGCTGACAAGTGGCGGAGCCGGAATTAGAACCCTTTACCTCTGGCCCATGCTCTTTCCACTGAGCCACACTGCTTCTCTGGGATTAGAACCCAGATCTTTGCTCTTTCCACTAGGCAAGATCTTCCTCTCCTCTTCCACTCCTCTTGCTCTCCTCTCCTTCTCCTCTTCCTCTCCTCTCCCCCTCCTCTTCCTCTCCTTGCCCACTTCTCTCCCTCTCCTCTCCCACGTCTCATGCCCTGGTAGACCTGGTGCCTCAATCATATTCCACAGCAGTTTGGCAAACATTTGCACGAGTGAATGCACACAGAATAACTGACTGCTAAATCCACTCTGGCTCCAGGTTTGAATGGATTATTTTTGCTTCATTAGGGCCTGATGAGGTGCATGCGGGTCTTTTGAACCAAAGACAGACAAATCCTCCGCAGCTTTAGAGCTGTCTGTATGGGTAGCAAGGATCTGCTTGCTTCAGTGCAATAGAAGGTGCTGACCAGGCCTTTGAGTCAGTTTGCACATTTCTGTGGTGCTGGGAAATCTAATGGGGCCATTGTCCGGGGCTGCCTAACAGAAGGGAAGTGAAGTCCCGAACAATTACCAATTGTTAGGCTCCATACAGGCACCCCAAACAGATATAATTCAGGCCAAAAAACAATCCCTGTCAGGGCAGGGTGTCTGTTTGAGCTGTCTCCATGGAACAAATCAACTTGTCTAACGGTTCAGTCGAGCTGAGGGAGCGGCAGGGCTCATGTTGATGGATGAGAAACACTCGCAGGAGTGTGGGAAAACCAACTGGAAACTGGCTGATCTGTAGACGGAAGATTCCCCCTCACCAGGACTCTGTAGTTTGATTCCCCAGGGGCATCCGCTGCCATGAAAGCAACCAAGGAATGGAGGGAGAATTTGGAAACATAGGAGCATAGCGGTGGCTTGCTCCTCATCAGTTAATATGTTGATTTCTCTGGGCTGCTGCAAAAGTGTCGATTTCTCTGGGCTGCCACATCACTGCCACTGAATCAGAAAGAGAGAAAATTCAACTCAACTCCGGACTGACAATGAAGCAGCGTGGCCTAGTGGAAAGAACACGGGTGTCAGAGGATCTGGGTTCTCATCAGGCTCTGCCACTTGTCTGCTGAATGACCTTGGGTGAATCATTTAACATCTCCGTGCCCAGCTTCCCTCATCTGCAAAATGGGGATTCAATCCCTGTCCCACTTAGACTGTGGGCTCATGGACTGGATCCAACTTGATTAACTTGTCTCTACCCTGGCGCTTATGACAGTATTGACACATAAGAAACACTTCACAAATACAATTATTATTATCATCATCATCATCATTCCAGAAGCACAGCCCAGCTCTCGAAGAGCAAACGGAGAGACCAACTTGAACATAAATTCCCAGGCCTCTGCTATGCTGGCTTGGGGTTTCAACAGTAGGAATGCAGAGCATTCTTTAGTTCTGTTAAAAGGCAAGGCGATGGAAAACTCGGGAGTGTTATGTCAGCAAGTGGAGAGCCGTCTCCGCTAGAGAAAGGGAAGTGGAGGGCATCGCCAGGTTTGGTGTCCAAAAGCAACATTCTTGGAACGTTGTCCATCAACTCTGTTACATTGTACTCTCCCGAGTGCTTGGTACAGTGCTCTGCACACAGTAAGTGCTCAATGAATATGACTGATTGATTGGCGAGGCTTACCCTTCACCTCCCTGGGTCCCAGCCAGGCATGGCTCTGGAAACTTAGAATTCCAGAATCATATGTGGAGAAATAAGCACATGTTCATTCATTCAGTCAGTCATATTTACTGAGTGCTTACTGTGTGCAGGGCACTGTACTAAGTGCTTGGGAGAGTACAATAAATGGCATTTTTTAAGGGCTTACTATGCGCCAGATACTGTACTCAGCGCTGGGGTGGATCCGAGCTAATCACAGTCCATGTCCCACACGGGGCTCACGGTCTTAACCCTCATGTTCCTGATGAGGTAACTGAGGCACAGGGAAGTGAAGTGACTTCCCCAAGGTCACAAGGCAGACAAGAGGTGGAGCCAGGATCAGAACCACCTGACTTCCAGGCGGTGCTGTTTTTCTATTATGGCTATTGTTCAGACACTACCCCACTGAACTGGGGGTCCAGTGATCTGAAGACATAATAAGCCCAGCCCTGCAGACACTTTCTGTTTACTTAGCCCCTGGCTTTCTAAGCTTCTGGGCCTCACTGCCATCATATGTCCTCCCGGAGAGAGCTAAACTCCTCATTTAGCAGCAGGGGAAAATGAATCACAGGATGGTAAAAAGCCCGACCCAAGGTCACCCAATCAATAAGTGGCACATCTCAAAAGGAGTCCCAGCCTCCTGGCTGCAAACTTTGTACTTTTTTAATGTTATTTGTTAAGCGCTAACTATGCGCCAGGCATGTTCTAAGCACTGGGGTAGATATTAGGGAATCAGGATGGGCACAGTCCTGTCCCATGTGGGGCTCACAGTGCTCACCCCCATTTTACAGGTGAGGTCACTGAGGCACAGAGAATGCTCTGCTGAAGCCATCATCTCCTCAGAGCTGCTGGACTTCGCCTGCCGGCACCTGGAGGTGTTTTCTGGGGCGGGGTGGGGGTGGGGGGGCTTCTGGGATGAAAGAACACCCCCAAAAGAACACATGACTTGGCTCACCCACTATGAGTTACAGCTCAAGAAAAATAGGTTGTTTTCCGAAGCGTGAAACAGGCTCGATATCTGGAAGGCGTCGTAGCCGAAGCTATTTATACGCCACATAATTCAACTCACAAGTGGGTTAGAGAGATTCATTTTAGGTAATGCAACGCTCAAGTCACTGGGATGAGAGGGAGAGGCAGGAACTCAAAACCAAATTATACCATCGGGGACTCTGGGTAGCCACGATCTCTTTCTTTGCTCATTATACCCATCAAAGGCATTACGGGAAGGCCTGAGATATTATTCACACCCCACACTGACTGTCAGTCTCTTCCCTCACCAATCTCCGAGATGCACCATGCATTAGTCACCAGGAAAACTGAGCAGAAGTTTTAACCGCTCAATGGTTCAGGGAAGAAAGTTCCCTTGAGTTGAAATCAAGAAAATCCAGGGAACCTATACACACCCCACGCAGAGGTCTATCGCTGTATTATCTGCTTACTGTATTACCTATTACTACTGCATTATCTATTACTCATTTTGCATTTCCTTGGCTTTGAGCTAGCGGTCCGCCTCATCTGCGATAAATCCCCAGCTTAAAACATCCAAAAACCTTCAGTTCTAGACCTCAGGCCGGAAGGAACATTCACCCTACACCAAAATCTTCCAACTCGATGGAAATATCCGAAAGTAATGGGCAGCCCAGTCATCGGGCAGACTGCCAAGGGCCTCTGCTGTTCCTTGTCATCTAGGCCTGTTGCTTTTTTTGGTAAATATTTACTGCCTTAGACTCAAAGGGCTTCAGAGAGACTTTCTTGCACAGGTGTGTGATTGTGTGTGTGTGCACCCAAGTGTGCACAAAACTGGCTTAGTTCTGCTGCTGAGCAGACCAATAGCAGCTCTCAATGGAGTCCCGCTATTAAATGCTCAAATGCTTCTGCTAGAGAAACGGTGGAGGGGAGACAGGACAGCTGTTTGGGGTGGGGGGGGGGGGGCGGAGACCACAGGCAAGCGATCCCCTTTGGAGCCTTCGTCACTGCTATTTGGGGCTAGGAGGTTAACAGAAGTGTTTACGTGTGGGCTAATTCTCCCCAGAGGCCCCAGGATGGAGTCTGTTGGTCACCGAGGGGAGGGAACAGCTGTCACTATTAGAAAACTCTGTTCCAGCAGAGTGATCCAGTTTGTCTCTAGCTTCTTCTTCTGATCACCTCCCTTCTCTCCTTCTCCAGCCCAGCCCGCACCCTCCGCTCCTACGCCGCTAATCTCCTCACCGTACCTCGTTCTCGCCTGTCCCGCCATCGACCCCCGGCCCACGTCATCCCCCGGGCCTGGAATGCCCTCCCTCTGCCCATCTGCCAAGCTAGCTCTCTTCCTCCCTTCAAGGCCCTACTGAGAGCTCACCTCCTCCAGGAGGCCTTCCCAGACTGAGCCCCTTCCTTCCTCTCCCCCTCGTCCCCCTCTCCATCCCCCCCATCTTACCTTCTTCCCTTCCCCACAGCACCTGTATATATGTTTGTACATATTTATTACTCTATTTATTTATTTATTTTACTTGTACGTATCTATTCTATTTATTTTATTTTGTTAGTACGTTTGGTTTTGTTCTCTGTCTCCCCCTTTTAGACTGTGAGCCCACTGTTGGGTAGGGACTGTCTCTATATGTTGCCAATTTGTACTTCCCAAGCGCTTAGTACAGTGCTCTGCACATAGTAAGCGCTCAATAAATACGATTGACTGATTGAGCACAAAGCCATTCCCTTCTCTATTACCTGCTCCCGTATTTGTCTTTACACCCCTCCTACCCCACTTTATCCATTCAAAGCTCACTGACTTTCAGAAACAACCAGCAGGACTCATGTTCTGTTTCCTGCAACAGGGCACTGTGGAGGTTGAAAACCTCCCATTTGCTAATTTATTATTATCATTATTGCTAATAATAGTGACATTCGTTAAGCCTGTATTACTTGTCAAGAACTGTACTAAGCACTGGGAGAGATGCCTGACAAGTAAGGTCGGATACAGTCCCTGGCCCACAAGGGGCTCACAGTCGAAGGGGGAGGGAGAACAGGTACTGAAACTCCATTGACAGTTGAGGAAACTGAGGCCCAGAGAAGTTAAGTGACTCGCCCCAAATCACATAGCAGGGGTAGCTTCTTCCTCGATTCCATCACTTCCATCACTTCCTCCAGCTCCATCCCCTGAGGTCGCCATTACCTTGACCCGCTCTCAGAAGCAATGGCCAGGGAAATCCCACCACCAGCAGATCTTAGAGAAGCGGCATGGTTCAGTGGAAAAAACACGGGCTTTGGAGTCAGAGGTCATGGGTTCAAATCCCAGCTCCGCCACTTGTCAGCTGTGTGACTTTGGGCAAGTCACTTCACTTCTCTGGGCCTCAGTGACCTCATCTGGAAAATGGGGATTAAGACCGTGAGCCCCACGTGGGACAACCAGATCACCTTGTAAAGTCCCCAGCGCATAGCACAGTGCTTTGCACATAGTAAGCGCTCAATAAATACCATTATTATTATTATTGCTATTATTCTCTGGGCCTCAGTGACCTCATCTGTCAAACGGGGATGAAGACTGTGAGCCCCCCGTGGAACAACCTGGTCACCTTGTAACCTCCCCGGCACTTAGAACAGTGCTTTGCACATAGTAAGCGCTCAATAAATACCATTATTATTATTATTATTATTATTCTCTGGGCCTCAGTGCCCTCATCTGGTAAAAGGGGATTAAGACCGTGAGCCCCACGTGGGACAACCTGATCACCTTGTAAACGCCCCAGCGCTTAGAACAGTGCTTTGCACATAGTAAGCGCTTAATAAATGCCATCATTATTATCATTATTATTATCTGCAGGGAGATGTGCAGCTTGCCATGAGGAACTGTTTTCCTGCTGACTCATGGCTCTTTCCTCTTTTCTTGCCAAAGGCCCAAGGGCAGATT
Organism: Tachyglossus aculeatus; assembly: GCF_015852505.1. Lineage (NCBI taxonomy): Eukaryota > Metazoa > Chordata > Mammalia > Monotremata > Tachyglossidae > Tachyglossus > Tachyglossus aculeatus. The sequence continues at coordinate 45,723,133 of NC_052082.1, forward strand.
GAGTAAGCAACCTGGCCTGAGAGATAGGCAGTCAGTCTAAGCCTGCTCATTCCCCAAAAGATAAACCGGGAGGAATTGCCAAGGGCAAACAGCACGCTCCTCCTCCACCAGCAGCATCTGCGACAAACATAAAGGATGGCCCTGGGCCCTGGTTGGCCACGAAGATCTTTGGATCTGGGCAGGTGGGTCCTGCTAAAATCATCACGAGCCACTGGAACGATGCACTAATCGGACATTGAAAGGCATGAAGGGCATGCGGCACTGCAAGGTTGCCGGTCGGTGCAGTTCCCTTCCAGACCTGCCTGCTTTTTTCAGAGGGTGTATTCATTCAATCGTATTTATTGAGCACTTACTGTGTGCAGAGCACCGGACTAAGCACTTGGGAAGTGCAAGTCGGCAACATATAGAGACGGTCCCTACCCAAAAGTGGGCTCACACTCTGGAAGGGGAATATAGCATAGACTGTGAGCCCACTGTTGGGTAGGGACTGTCTCTATATGTTGCCAATTTGTACTTCCCAAGCGCTTAGTACAGTGCTCTGCACATAGTAAGCGCTCAATAAATACGATTGATGATGATAGCATATGGTACATGCTATGCGTTTCCTCTGTGCCAGGCCCTGTACTAAGTGCTGGGGTAAGATACAAGCTAATCACGTTGCACACGGTTCCCGCACCACATAAACCTCCGAGCCTTCATCCCCATTTTCAGATGAGGGAACTGAGGCCCAGAGAATAATAATAATAATGGCATTTATTAAGCGCTTCCTATGTGCAAAGCACTGGGGAGGTTACAAGGTGATCAGGTTCTCCCACAGGGGGCTCACAGTCTTAATCCCCCATTTGACAGACGAGCTAACTGAGGCTCAGGGAAGTGAAGTGACTTGCCCAAAGTCACACAGCTGACAATTGGCAGAGGTGGGATTAGAACCTAGGTCCTCTGACTCACAATGCCGTGTGGTTTCTACCGTGCCATGCTGCCATCCCTCTGACTGCTTGGAGCAAGTGCCTGGGGGAAGAAGGATCTCAGTCCCCCATTCTCCCCTGCCCCTCACACCTGGGGACAGATGAGGTAACTGAGGCCCAGAGAAGTGAAGTGACTTGCCCAAGGTCACACAGCTGACAATTGGCAGAGCTGGGATTAGAAGCCAGGTCCTCTGACTCACAAGCCTGTGTGGTTTCTACCGTGCCATGCTGCCATCCCTCTGACTGATTGGAGCAAGTGCCTGGGGGAAGAAGGATCTCAGTCCCCCATTCTCCCCTGCCCCTCACACCTGGGGAGAAACTGCCTCTTCAGGGGCTCCCCTTTTGTCCCGAGCCCACCCACTGAGTTGGGTGAAGTGGGCAGCTCACAGCTTCTCTCCTCCACTTGATGGACTAGATTGGGTTGAGAGGGGCAGGAGACTGCCTACATCAAAGAGCTGCCCACAGCTCAGCTGCCCCAAGACAACATGGCTCAGACTCTTTCTCTCCGGCTCAGATGGGCTTTTACAGCAGCATTTCCATTCCTTTGGGTTTTAGGTTTCACAGAGCAACAATAAGTGTGATATGAGTTAAGCGCTCACTATGTGCCAAGCAATGTACTAAGCAGTGTGGCCTAGTGGATAACAATAATAATGATGGCATTTATTAAGCGCTTACTATATGCAAAGCACTGTTCTAAGCGCTGGGGAGGTTACAAGGTGATCCGGTTGTCCCATGTGGGGCTCGCAGTCTTAATCCCCATTTTGCAGATGAGGTAACTAAGGCACGGAGAAGTTAAGTGACTTGCCCAGAGTCACACAGCTGACAGCTGGCGGAGCCGGGATATGAACCCGTGACGTAGAACACAAGCCTGGAAGTCAGAAGACCTGGGTTCTAATCCTGACTCTGCCACTTGTCTGCTGTGTGACCTTGGGAAAGTCACTTAACTTCGCTGTGCCTCAATTCCCTCATCTGCAAAATGGGGACCTGATTATCTTGTATCTACCCCAGATCTTAGCACATAGTAAGCTCTAAACAAATACCGCAGTTCATCATTCATTCATTCAATCGTATTTATTGAGCGCTTACTGTGTGCAGAGCACTGTACTAAGCGCTTGGGAAGTACAAGTTGGCAACATATAGAGACGGTCCCTACCCAACAGCGGGCTCACAGTCTAGAAGGGGGAGACAGACAACAAAACAAAACATATTAACAAAATAAAATCAATAGAATAAATATGTACAAATAAAATAAATAAATAAGTTCATCAGATTGGACATAGTCCCTGTCCCATAGGGGGCTCACAGAGTGAACTGTTCTCTTTTATTAATAATAATAATAGTATTTGTTAAGCACTTACTATGTGCCAAGCAATGTTCTAAGCACTGGGGGAGATACAAGGTAATCAGCTTGTCCCACGTGGGGCTCACAGTCTTAATCCCCATTTTACAGATGACGTAACAGGCACAGAGAAGTAAAGCGACTTGCCCAACGTCACACAGCCGGTAAGTGGCAGAGCCGGGTTCAGAACCCATGACTTTTAGACTGTGAGCCCACTGTTGGGTAGGGACTGTCTCTATATGTTGCCAATTTGTACTTCCCAAGCGCTTAGTACAGTGCTCTGCACATAGTAAGCGCTCAATAAATACGATTGATGATGATGATGATGACGTCTGACTCCCAAGCCACGCTGCTTCGCAACTGGCTTGCCCTACCAGGGCCCCGCTGCTACTTGCAGCGGGTAGTGAAGTAACCTGGACGGGCAAAAGGCGATCAGAGCTTGGTCACCGGCCAAAAGGACCCCGGGATTCTCCCACGAGCTTCATGGCAAATTCTCCTCCGGGTGACATTTCCTCCCCACAAACTGCCAGGGGGGTGAGTCGGCCTAAAGCGAGCTCAGCTCTGTCGGCTGCGGTGGGAGGGCCAGCTCCGGTTGCTATTTACACCCTGATCCCGAGAGACTGGTTAATAATAGCCCGGCCAGTTCAGTCCAGCTTCCAACACCACTTCAGGAGGGGTTGTTCCCGGGAGGGAAGACTTCCCTCTTCGCTTGTCTGAAATGGCTCAGCCAAGGCTGAGGTGAATTTCCCCAGGATATCCCAGAAGCGATTGTATAGGAAAACCCCTTCCAGTCGGTGAGAGCCTGCCAGGGGCCCTGCTGCTGAGCTCCAGGTGGCCTGTTTGGTGGCTCAGTGGGGATGAATGAACTTGAACATGGAACAGCTGTCGGCAGCCCGGGTGCCTTCCGTATTCCTGTCACAAGTCAATGCTGTTCTCTTCTTTGTTTCCAGAAAGAAATATCCACTGAAGGAGCTAACTCAAGATTGTAAACCACTTGTGGGCAGGGATCATGTCGACCAACTCTACTGTTCTCTCCCTTTGCACTGTACCCTTTAAGCACTCGATATTCACCCCGTAGCACTAATGAACATATCCACAATTTAACGTCTGGCTCCCCTAGACAGTAAGTCCTGGTGGGAGGGGACTGTGTCCACCAGCTCTGTTGTATTGTCCTCTCCCAAGTGCTTAGTACAGTGTTCTGCACAAAGTAAAGGCTCAATAAATACCATTCTTTGATTAGTACAACGTTCTGCCCCCAGTAAGCACTCAATAAACACCGCAGATTGAATTCCAACAGAATCTGGCTGAGGCACTCATACTTAGCTCTGCACACAGTAAGCGCTCAATAAATACGATTGATGATGATGATTTTCCTTCCCTGACACGTTGAGAGTCACGACTTCATGGGGTGGCTTTGACACCAAGAAAAGCTCAGGACTCTTGCACTGGGAGAAGCAGTGTGGCCTGGTACAGTCAAGCGCTTAGAACAGTGCTCTGCACACAGTAAGCGCTCAGTAAATACGATTGAATGAATAGTGGAAAGAGCATGGGCCTGAGTCAGAGGACCTGGGTTCTAATCCCATTCTGCGACTTGCCTGCTGTGTGACCTTGGGTGAATTACTTCACTACTCTGTGCCCCAGTTCCCTCAACTGCAAAATGGAGGTTCAATCCCCGTTCTCCTCTCTACTTAGACTGTGAGCCCCATGTGGGACCTGATGATTTTATACTTACTCCAGTGCTCAGTACAGTGCTGGACCTACAGTAAGTGTTTAAGAGATATTATTACTATTATTATTACATTCTTTTACTTGGCTTAGTCATCTACTCTGCTAACACCATGGACCTGCCACTTCCCTTCTTCATGCCTCGGTGTTTCCATCTGTAAAACGGGGACAATCACTTCTTCCCAATGGGCCTGAACTGCGAAGAAACTGAATCCAGTACGGGGAGCTACTCTGACTCTTCACGCTCTCCATCATCACCTTGGGCTGCGGCAATGGGTCAATTCTCAGGAGCCAAAGCCCAGGTTGGTGGCCAGAATCTCCTATATCCTATTCTGGCTACGGGAACAGGGTGAATGTCTCCATGCAAAGAGAAGTGACATTGCCCAAGAAATGCTCCTAACCCTAAAGATATAGGAAACCCCTGCTCCCTTTCAGCAGCCCCCCTCTGCCCTTTCTCCAAAACAGTCCACTGCTCCTAAGGCTTGGGGCTCCTCCGATTTAATCACTTCTCCGCTGTGAAAAACACCCTCTGTCTGCATTTGGGCCACCCCGGAGAAGTGAAGTGACTTGTCCAAGGTCACCCAGCAGGCCAGTGGCAGAGAGGGGATTATAATCAGGGTCCTTTGACCCTTCAGCCAGCGACCACTGGTGGGATTTCTGTTTATCCTGGGGGGCTTTCTTCCCAGCTTGGGGCAGAGGGGAAGGAAACCTCCCCTTGGGGCTTGAAGCCCTGGGCAAAGAGCGGCCGCCCACTGAGTCATAACCGTGCTGCTATTTTGTACTCAGGATCTGAAGGCTCCCAAAGGGCCAGAGGGAAGCGGAGAAATATTTCTGCCACCGGGGCTGTTTCGGGTTTCTATTTCTGAAGTTGGGAAATCAAGCAGACCCTGACTCCCATCATTAAAGGACTGAGTAAAAGCTTCTTCTGTCCTGACCTCCCATTTGAGCGAGGCAGGTCAGGGGGGTAAGAACAAAGCCAGCTCCTTCCTCTAAGGCCAAAATCTACTCCCCCCCGAGTCAGCTTATCTGCACTTTGTTATTAATAGCAGGGCTTGGTTGGCTCCTCTCTGAGGATGATTGCAGGGTAAGGGTACACCAGAAAGGAGGGATATAGAGTTCCCGGGAGAAGGACGATGGGGAGAAAAGGGTGGAATCTGCTTGCACATTTGCAACCTCCAGGTCAGGAGGGCTTGGCTCCCCCATTCTCCACAGACAGTGGTGGAGAACTGGGGAGACTGAGGAGAATCAGTTTTTCCAGGTATTTTGACCTTGTTATTGTTACTATATTAAATAATAAGTGATATTTGTTCACTGGTTCCAGGTGCTGAGTTAAGCGCTGAGGTATGCAAACAGGGTATGCAAACTGGACACAGTCCCTGTCCTACATGGGGCTCAGAGTCTAAGAAAGAGGGATAGCAGGGATTTAGGCCCCATTTTACAGCTGAGGAAACTGAGGCCCGGAGAAGTAAAGCGACTTGCCCAAGGTCACACAGCAGACAAGTGACTAAGCTGGGGTTAGAAGGTGGGTATTCTGACCCCAAGCCCCATTCTCTTGTTGACCTCACTGTCTGTCCTCTCCCTGCATTTCTCTATAAGGGCCCAACAGTGAGGGGTCTTTGGGGAAGCAGCATGGCATCATCATCATCATCATCATCAATTGTACTTATTGAGCGCTTACTATGTGCAGAGCACTGTACTAAGCGCTTGGGAAGTACAAATTGGCAACATATAGAGACAGTCCCTACCCAACAGTGGGCTCATTGGATACAGCACAGGCGTGGGAGTCCGTCTACTTGTCTACTCTGTGCTCTTAAGCAAGTCACTTCTCTTCTCTAGGCCTCAATTCCCTCATCTGTAAAATGGTGATTAAGACTATGAACCTTTGTGTTACAGGGCCTACGTTCAACCCGATTATCTTGTATCTACCCCAGCGCTTAGTACAGTGCCTGGCACATAGTAAGAGCTTAATAAACACCACAGTTATTATTATTATTATCCTGGGCATCTTGTAGACAATCTTGACAAGACCCTTCAATTGTCCTGCTGGACCATAAGCTCATTATAGGCAGGGAATGTGACTGCTAATTCTGTTGTATTGTACTTTCCCAAGAGCTTAATGCAGTGCTCTGCACAAAAAGTAAGCACTCAATCAATAATAAATACCACTGATTGATTGACCATGGACTGAATTTTCCTTGTAATATTCCAATTCCTTCCAGTCCCCCAAGGCAAGCAGACAAGAATGGGTAAGTGTTTATAGGACACTTTATTTTATTTTGTTAGTATGTTTGGTTTTGTTCTCTGTCTCCCCCTTTTAGACTGTGAGCCCACTGCTGGGTAGGGACCGTCTCTATATGTTGCCAATTTGTACTTCCCAAGCGCTTAGTACAGTGCTCTGCACACAGTAAGCGCTCAATAAATACGATTGATGATGATGATGATGACATAGGACCCAGTGCTGAAATAGATGTCACAGGCCACCATTTTTTATGAGCATGAAGGTAGGGCAAGGACCTGGGGAATTTAGGAGTGATATAGTACTTCTGAGCCCCAGGGAGAGAAGTAAGGAGTTGGAGAGGAAAAATGACTACAGTCCCTGTCCCACATGGGGGTGCATAGTCTAAATTTGAGGGAAGAGGATTTAATCCCCAGTTTACAGATGAGGTAACTGAGGCACAGAGATGTTAAGTAACTTGCCCAAGGTCACACAACAGGCAAGAGGAGGCCTTCCCAGACTGAGCCCCTTCTTTCCTCTCCCCCTCGTCCCCCTCTCCATCCCCCCGTCTTGCCTCCTTCCCTTCCCCACAGCACCTGTATATACGTATATATGGTTGTACATATTTATTACTCTATTTATTTATTTATTTATTTATTTATTTTACTTGTACATTTCTATCCTACTTATTTTATTTTGTTGGTATGTTTGGTTCTGTTCTCTGTCTCCCCCTTTTAGACTGTGAGCCCACTGTTGGGTAGGGACTGTCTCTATGTGATGCCAATTTGTACTTCCCAAGCGCTTAGTACAGTGCTCTGCACATAGTAAGCGCTCAATAAATACGATTGATTGATTGATTGATTGAAGAGGCAGAGCTGGGATTAGAACCCAGGTCCTCTCACAGGCCCATGCCTCTTCTACTAGGCCATGCTGCTTCCCTATGTAAATTGTACAAAGTATATTCCATGCCTTTCTCCTACCTGTAATTTATTTTAATGTCTGTCTCTCCACTAGACGGTAAACTCCTTGAGGTAGGAGTTCGGGTGTATGTATTTCACTGTGCTCTCTCTAGTGCTCAGTTCAGTGCTCTGCACACAACAGGCGCTCGATGAATACCTTTGATGGAATGTTGGTCTGACCCTGCTTGGAAGGGGTGTCTAAGCAGTCTCTGAAACTTAGGGGACATCTGCCCTGAGATACGTTTTTCACCACTCCCATCAGCTTTGGGATCCTGCCTATGGTCCAAGACCCGGCCGACAAGCAATACCCACTGAAGCCAGAAAAGTGTTGATTTAGATCGAGCGAAAGGAAACACTTCTTCGTCCAACGGGTGAAAAGAATGAGGAATTAATTCATTACCACTGAAAGTTTAGAATACTAAAGAGGAAAAGCTTGAGCTGAATAATCCCTAAATTATAATGCCTTGTATTTATAGAACTTTTTCCTTCTTCTAAAGCACTTTCCCATCCATGATCTCATTTTATCCTCTTAGCATCCCTTGAGATTGGTTAAGGGATTTGCTGAAATCCATCCTGTTGGTCAGTGACAGAGCTGGATCTGCAACCAAGGTCTCCTGACTCCCATACTCATCCTTTTTCCACAACACCACACTGCCTCCCCAAAATGGGGATCAGTATCCATGAGGGAATTGTTCTCTGTCTCCCCCTTTTAGACTGTGAGCCCACTGTTGGGTAGGGACTGTCTCTATATGTTGCCAACTTGTATTTCCCAAGCGCTTAGTACAGTGCTCTGCACACAGTAAGCGCTCAATAAATACAATTGATGATGATGATGATACCTCCAAGCATCCTGTTGCCACTGGTGGAGACAGAATGTTGGGCTGACTGGGCCATTGGTGTTACCGTCGATGCTCTCTTGTTCTTAATCTCCCCTCTCCCCCAAACCTGATAATAATAATAATGTTGGCATTTATTAAGTGCTTACTATGTGCAAAGCACTGTTCTAAGCGCTGGGGAGGTTACAAGGTGATCAGGTTGTCCCCCAGGGGGCTCACAGTCTTAATCCCCATTTTACAGGTGAGGTAACTGAGGCACAGAGTAATAATGTTGGCATTTAGTAAGTGCTTACTATGTGCAAAACACTGTTCTAAGAACTGGGGACGTTATAAGGTGATCAGGTTGTCCCACAGGGGGCTCACAGTCTTCATCCCCATTTTACAGATGAGGTAACTGAGGCACAGAGTAATAATGTTGGCATTTATTAAGCGCTTACTATATGCAAAGCACTGTTCTAAGTACTGGGGATGTTATAAGGTGATCAGGTTGTCCCACAGGGGGCTCACAGTCTTAATCCCCATTTTACAGATGAGGTAACTGAGGCCCAGAGAAGTTAAACCTGCTCACCTTGTATCCCCCCAGCGCTTAGAACAGTGCTTTGCACATAGTAAGCGCTTAACAAATGTCATTATTATTATTATTATTAAGTGACTTGCCCAAAGTCACACAGCTGACAATTGGTGGATCTAGGACTTGAACCCACGACCTCCGACTTGTACTCCCCAAGCGCTTAGTACAGTGCTCTGCACACAGTAAGCGCTCAATAAATACGATTGATTGATTGACCTCTGACTCCAAAGCCCGGGCTCTTTCCACTGAGCAACACTGCTTCTCTGATGCAGTTCCCAAGGGAATAACCGGGCCTGTTTCCATCTCTTTCTTAGCTTAGTGTCTTAGGTCCGAAGCGGAGGCACCTGCAGGCGTGGATTTTATAGCTTCTGTCACTGCAGGTAGCCTTGGATGCTGAGCCTGGGGGAATAAGTCACCAGATGGTGTCTGAAACCAGGAGTGTCCTTTTACTCATCTGCCATGATTTATTGCCTGGCAACCGAAACCAAATATTTCCAGCCGGTCAGGCAGCCATCCGGCAGAAATACAAATCCGACCTTCTGCTCCCTGTCCCCTCCTGCTACTTCCCGTTTCCAAAGTAAAGAGACAGAATCTAGTTTTGACTATAGCCGTTTCTCGTCCAGAAACGGGAGGTGAAACTCCCAGAAAGCAGATGGGGTTTTCAGCTACCGCGAACAGCTGATCTCCTGCCTGTGGGATCAGCTAACATTTTGATATTTTTTTAATGGTTAATTTTACTGGAAATTTTTTTTTCATTAGGTGCTTACTATTATTATTTGTTAGTATGTTTGGTTTTGTTCTCTGTCTCCCCCTTTTAGACTGTGAGCCCACTGTTGGGTAGGGACGGTCTCTATATGTTGCCAATTTGTACTTCCCAAGCGCTTAGTCCAGTGCTCTGCACATAGTAAGCGCTCAATAAATACGATTGATGATGATGATGATGATGATGTGCCAGGCACTGAGGTAGATATAAAGTAATCAGGTTGGACAAAGCCCACGTTCCACCTGCAGCTCACAGTCTTCGTCCCCATTGTGCAGATGAGGGAGGTACAAAGTAATCAGGTTGGACAAAGCTGCGTCCCACCTGCAGCTCACAGTCTTCATCTCCATTTTACAGATGAGGTAACAGGCTCAGAGAAGTGAAGTGACTTGCCTAAAGTCACACAGCAAAGTAGGAGAGCGGGGATGAGGACACAAGCTCCTCCCGACTTTCAGACCCACGCTCCATCCATTAGGCCACATGTTGATTCTACACTCGCGGCTTTGAGGCCGAGTCCGAGAGGCGAAGCTCTCTGCCTGGATTCTGTCTTGTTCGCCTGGACCGTCATTCCCCTCACGTAGTGAGATGAGATTTTCCGGCAGAGTCCCGGGCCTTCCAGCTTCCCTGACTCAGGGGTGAGATAAGTGCCAAGCTTGTGCAGACCTATTTCAGTGCTCTGGCCTGCGTGCTCTACAATGTGTGTCACGCAAACACCCCTCAGAAGCTGTCCCAGTTATCAGAGTCCTGCAATCGGCTTCTAGGTGGAGCTACAAGTCCCGTGTTTGTGCTGTCGGCATTTCTGCCAATGTGACCTAGTGGAAAGAACACAGGCTTGGCAGTCAGAGGACCTGGGTTCTAATCCTGGCTTCGCCACTTGCCTGCTGCGTGACGTTGGGCAGGTTATTTAACTTTTCGGTGGTGCCTCAGTTTCGTCATCTGTAAAATTCATTCAATAGTATTTAACGGACACCTATTATGGGCAAAGCATCATACTAATTGTTGGGGAAAAGAATAGCAATGCGATTTAGACAAGATTCCTGATCCCCAATGGGCTCACCATCTCAGAAGCACAGCAGCCTCCAAACCAATCAATCAATCACGGGGCTCGTCCTCCTCTCCATCCCCCACATCTTACCTCCTTCCCTTCCCCATGGCACCTGTATATATGTATATATGTTTGTACATATTTTTTACTCTATATATTTATTTATTTATTTTACTTGTACATATCTATTCTATTTATTTTATTTTGTTAGTATGTTTGGTTTTGTTCTCTGTCTCCCCCTTTTAGACTGTGAGCCCACTGTTGGGTAGGGACTGTCTCTATATGTTGCCAACTTGGACTTCCCAAGCGCTTAGTACAGTGCTCTGCACACAGTAAGCGCTCAGTAAATACGATTGATTGATTGATTCATTCATTCATTCAATCACAGGGCTCGTCTCCCTCTCCATCCCCCCCATCTTACCTCCTTCCCTTCCCCACAGCACCTGTATATATGTATATATGTTTGTACATATTTATTACTCTATTTATTTATTTATTTATTTTACTTGTACATATCTATTCTATTTATTTTATTTTGTTAGTATGTTTGGTTTTGTTCTCTGTCTCCCTTTTAGACTGTGAGCCCACTGTTACGTAGGGACCGTCTTTATATGTTGCCAACTTGTACTTCCCAATTGCTTAGTACAGTGCTCTGCACACAGTAAGTGCTCAATAAATACGATTGATTGATTGATTCTATCATATTCATTGAGCACTTATTGTGTGTAGAGCACTATACTAAGCATGGGGTTGTGGGGGAAGTCGTGATACGTTCCCCTCCCACAACAAGCTTACAGTCTAGAGGACTGTAACCAGACTAAATACTTGCCTTGAGGATCACTGAAATTCCTTGAGGAAAGATACTACGTGAAGCGGTTCAGTACAGTGCTCTGCATCCAGGAAGCGCTCAATGATTTCCCTGTATTGATGGATTGAAAACTAAGTCATTAGAGGAATCATGAGTCTCTGCTTCTGCACAGCCTCCCTTCGTTGCTTTCACCATTGGTCAAGATGTTTTCTTCACCCAGACCGGCTTACGTGGGACTCCCTTAAACTAAACCCTGACTTGGTTCTACACAAGATGGGAGGCTGCGTGACGTGGTGGATGGAGAATGGAAGAGTCAGGAGACCCCAGTTCGAATCTTAACTCTGCCCCTGTGTGGCCTTGGACAAATCACTTTAACCTCTCTGGGCCTTAGGTTCCTCATCTGTAAAATGGAGATTAGAAGCTTGCTCTCCTGCGTGTACAATCTGAATATCATGTATCGATCCCAGTGTTTAGTGCAGTGCTTGGCACATAATCAGCCCTTATCGAATACTATTATTAAGATGGCTTCCAGGCTCCCACAGGCCTGGGAGCCAGGGGACGTGGGTTCTAATCCCAGCTCCACCACGGGCCTGCTGTGTGACCTTGGGCAAGTCACCTAACTTCTCTGTGCCTCTATTTCCTCAACTGCAAAATGGAGATCCAATACCTGTTCTTCCTCCTACTTAAACCGTAAGCCCTATGCGGGACCTATCTCAGTGCTTAGAACAGTGCTCGAAACATAGTAAGCACTTAACAAATACCGTTTTTTTAAAGAAAGTACGCTAGTCAGGCCAGATTCAAGCTGGTTCGTGTTATCTTCTCCCCTCCATGAGCGCCAACGATCCCTCCGACTAAGATGGCTCTTAGACTGTGAGCCCACTGTTGGGTAGGGACTGTCTCTATATGTTGCCAATTTGTACTTCCCAAGCGCTTAGTACAGTGCTCTGCACATAGTAAGCGCTCAATAAATACGATTGATGATGATGATGATGGCTCCTCACCTCAGAGTCATCTCTAGAATCCCTGTGGGGGCAAGCTCCAGGCCGGTGAAGGGCTGACCCTCACCGGAGACGCACGCTGCGGGGACCTGGTGTCCTGACGGGGAAGCTGTTTCTTTCTGAAAATAAAAAAACCAGATTTGAAACGAGATGAAATGTGAAACTCGGGTGTTGCTTGTCACCATGGCAACTGGTTCTAGCCCGAGAGCTTCAGGGAGATGTGGGTGCTCCTGGATGCATTGCCATGGAAATGGGAAACCGAATAGACGGAGAAAGCACAAGCGTTCGTTCCTTTGCTCCCTGGGGATAAAAGAGAAAGGGGCTGTAAGGGGAGTGGGGGTGATCATGGGTCGTTTGTTCGCCTCGAGGTTGAGATGGATCATCTTCATTCATTAATGAATATTTGAGGTATCCCTGGGCTCAGTACAGACTATCCAAAGGAGAACCTGGACCGTATTTTCAGCTTCTCCTGGATTCTTTGTGAGAGCACACTGCAACTAGATTGATCAAAGAAGCACAGAGACTAGATTAAGCCAAACCCAACAAACATTCTGGAGGTACACGTTCACTTTGGGAGCCCCCGTTATTCAACTCATTAAACAACCCCCAGGCTGGATAAATGAATATCGCTGGACTTCTGGATGCAGAAACAGAGAAATAGTTCAGAGTAGAGAAGCAGCGTGGCCTAATGCACAGAGCACGAGCCTGGGAGCCAGAAGCAGTATGTTAGAGCTAACTTGCTAATTTTAGGGTTTTGGATGCTAATGCTCATCCAAGACCTAGCAATAGTCACTCCTTATTTGTTGGGTTTTTTAATGGCATTTATTAAGTGCTTACTATGTGCCAGACACTGTACTAAATGCTGGGGTAGATACAAGGTAATCAGGTTGGACCCAGTCCATGTCCCACGTGGGGCTCACAGCCTTTTCCCCAGTTCACAGATGAGGAAACTGAGGTACAGAGAAGTAAAATGACTTGCCCAAGGTCACACAGCAGACCAGTGATGAAGCTTAGAATTTAGGTCTTCTGAGTCCCAGGCCCCTGGCTCTTTCCTGTAGGCCATGCTGCTTTGGTTTTGAGATGAGGACTCAATATGAGGAAAGAGAGACCACACACACAAGTGAGGCAAAAACTTATTTTGAGAGTCAGTTACGCAAAGGGAATCCTCCAGGGGAATATATATATATATATATATATATATATATATATATACTGCATTTTAACAGGGTCAAGTCTTCCCATTATCCTTTGATCCTTTGATTCATGTGGATTCTTTTGAAGGCACTGGTCATACCAACAAGTTGATTCGGAGCATTTGTACCATGATTTCAGTCAACCATGCCAAGGTTAGGACGGATGTGTACATAACCTTAAGCCCACTTTAGCACCAAAATTACTGAGGAAAAGGTATCCATTTTTTTTAAAAAAATTACAATATTCCTATTTGCTATAAAGCTACTTTTTTTTTCAAACCAAAGAATCTTCGCTATTCCTAAGAGGAGGTATGTAGGAGGAGGGTCCCCAGGGAAATCTCCATGAGCTGGAATGTTCACATTTGCTATAAAGTAAATCAGCACCCACAGTCCATTTCTTTCCTGGAAGCGGCCCTGCCTGGAGCAGAACTAGCCATTTGGTGGCCTTGGGCAAACCAGAAATCCATGACTGTGAAAAGGGCTAAATGAGCAGAAATACCTGCCCCTCCAGCAGCTCTGCTCCTTACTTTTTGCCCCTTTCCTCTAGACTACAAGTTCATTGTGGGTATTTTAGACTGTGAGCCCACTGTTGGGTAGGGACTGTCTCTATATGTTGCCAACTTGTACTTCCCAAGCGCTTAGTACAGTGCTCTGCACACAGTAAGCGCTCAATAAATGCGATTGATTGAGTGACTGATTGTGGGTAGGGTACGCGTCTACCAACTCTGCTATGCTGTACCCTCCCAAGTGCTTAGTACAGTACTCTGTACATAGTAAGCGCTCAATAAATACATTTGATCGATTGATTGACTCAGTCCTGGATCCGTCACCCCTGGACATGGAGGAGGCTGTTTAATCAGTCGATGCATTTACTGAGTGCTAACTGTGTGCCGAGCACTGTATAAAGAGCTTGGGAGAGTATAACGGTATTGGGAGGGAGCGTGGGCGGAACCAGAAAGGGACCCCCTCACCAGTGATCAATCAATCAATCAATCGTATTTATTGAGCGCTTACTGTGTGCAGAGCACTGTACTAAGCGCTTGGGAAGTACAAGTTGGCAACATATAGAGACAGTCCCTACACAACAGTGGGCTCACAGTCTAAAAGGCGATCACCTTGCTTCCCCAGCCCCCAAAGCCAGTTTTATGTCTGCCTTACCAATTAATACAGACATTCCTCCCCTTATATAATACTCTTCTCTTAGCATTTTTTTGTGATGGCACTTCTGAGTTGTCATGCCGATATTTCATTACAGTTCTCTTCGCTTACAGAGAGCACTTTGGTTTTCTAGGACACGCGCCGAGCCGTGTATGTGTGTTCTGTGCGTGCATACATGGGCTCACCGGGCAGCGACCCGGCACCGACACATATAGCTTACAGCTGCTCATTGGCATTGAAGTTATGCATATGTTTATTAACATGCAATTACTTAAATTCATAACCTTTTATTACAGGGACAACATATATTGCTATTTGATCGCGTGAGTGAAATGGGTTAAATATGTTGAGCGTTTTTGTCACTGAACATATTTGTACTGTTTTGGTCAATATTTGGGGATCTTGGGAACAAATAATGCACTTGACATTATTTCCTATGGGAAACTATATTTTGTTTAGCACTCCTTTCTCTAAAACTCCATTTCAATATACCAGTTAAAGAAGGCTGAGGTGGATCAGTGTTTTTCGTGTTTCTTCACCTGATTACCCAAATCTGGCCTTGACTAAGATGGAGTTGCTGGTTTTGGAAAATGAAAAACATTCATCTCAATATTCTTCTAGGCTGGGAAACAGAACGACAGAAGAGAAGAGTGTTAGAAGGGGAATATTTCCAGAATAGCAGGATCTAATTTTATTTTCAAACTATCGCATTTCCACGAGGGCTCAGGCTTGCCTTTCTTTCAGAGTTAAGGAGGTCGGAAGATGGACAGACAAGCCAAACTCTCCCCTTAATATTTGAAAACTTTATTTTCTCAAATGAGCACCAACACAGATTGGAACTGACAGAAACAATGCACTTTCCACTAATACTGAATCACTGTGTACCAGTACAGAAAAAGGTGAAGACAAATCATCTGAAAACAATTACCTTTGTTACTGAATCAAGGTGACATGAAAGAATGGCCCCCTCCCCTGCCAACCCCTTAACAATTAACACAATTTGTAAACACAAGAGCATTAACAGATTAAAGAAAATCTCTGAGGGTTGGGAATGGAGAGCGATCCCACTCACCCAAATTCTGAACAAAAAAATTAAAATCGTGAAGAATTTGGTCAGGTGGGAATAATTTATGTCCCCTCCTTCATTACCCCAAGACGCCAACGGGCTTTAATGTATACATTTTAATTTAACCCCATTCCCACTTCTGCAGTGTTTTCTCACTTTGGATAGTGCTGTTAAAGGTGATAGAAGTTCATCGTTTCGAGGATTTGATTTCTCAGGTCTCTTCCTGACCCTGAGGTTTCTGACATTTTAAAAAGCTGTTTACCCGCAGGCATGTGTTCCATAAATGTTCACATAAGGAATACACTCACGGCGCAATTAGAAAACATCTAGGTTTGACTTCTTTGATTTTTACACGGACAACAGATTCCATCATTATGTTTAGAAGTTGTGCACAAAGAAAAAAAGAAAAGAGCGTGCAGCGGCAACGCAACAGAGCAAACGGCTCCACATCCAGCAGAACGCATCCCAATGGTTTGTGCTGTTGGTCCACTTGGAGACAGAGGATGAACAATCAAAAGAGAAAGCAAAAAATAATAATAATAAAGAAAACCTTACTGCTGGAGGTGTAAACTTCACTGTAGCTACCAGAGTGTCCCCTGTGAAAAGGAAAGTGGGAGCCACATCCAAAAATACTTCTAAAACACAGACGGTTAAAAATGAGATTCCAATGTGTCGGAAATTGCCTCAAATAGAGAAAACATTCTGAGTCGCAACTTAATGCATGTCAACAGATTTCATCTTTCTTTGTCTTTTCTAGCCAATCCTGGTGCAAGAGAGAATTCAATGCACAATCTGGCGATGGACCACCGATGTCAGTTCTACTGGAATAAAGAAAGCAGAAGCACTGCTCTTTCGCATCCTCCGAACACAACAACAGCATTAGAGAAAACAGAGTTCACCGGTGGTCGGTGTTTCCCTTAAAACGTCTCTCAAGAAATGCCAAGGATACAGGAGAATTTCAAAACAAAAGAAAAAGTGCTCTCAGGGTATCTGAGAAAACAGCACCAAATATATTATTTAAAAAATTAAATATTATTTACAAAGGTAGATTTCAAAAGCGGGCGTTCCTGTTCTGCACACGTTACCGGCGGAAACTTGCATCGAGAGGACCCGTGTTCGGCAGACCGCTCTCCCAGCACGGGTGACCCGCCTCATTTTAATTTTAGCCCATCCTGTTCCCCTTCGTTTGAGATGCGAGGAGCAGACTCAGGTGACAGGCTCCGGCCCTCAGCGTCTCAGTCCAGGCCGAGGCAGGCCACGAGCGCCCGGTGAACTGAAAACTGGACACTTTTGGTTTGAAAATGAAGGCAGCCATTCCCTTCTTCCCTCTCCCTCCCCTACCTTCCCCCCACAGCTCCACATACTCACTCCAGTGAGCTGGATCTACCAGTGGCCTGTGCGGGTGAGGTCTTTAGTTATACTCTGAGTAGGTTATGGCAGACTGCAAGCTTGTTGTGGGCAGGGAACGGGTCTGCCAACTCTGTTACACTGTACTCTCCCAAGCACTTGGTACAGTGCTCTGCGTGAAGTAAGCGCTCAATAAATACGACTGACTGAAAGAAAGAATGAACTAACTGAGCCCGCCAGCTGATGCCGTTCGATTTCCCGGCTGCGGTCGCCAATGCTTCCTGCACACAGTAATCGCTCAATAAATACGAATGAATGAAGGCTTCCAGACGTTAAATGGAAGGGCCATGGGTGGACCGCGAGTTATAAGAAGCACTTTAGGTTTAGTTGACAAAGGGAAGTAGGCCTAAAGAGGGAGGTTATCTGCATTTGGGACAGAAAGCATCATCCTATTGGCTTTTTAGCACATCGGGCACCCGATAAGCGCTCAATTTTTACAGAATTGGATGGAACAGGAAAGAGAATCTGGTCATTGGCTTGTCAGACTGAAGCAGAAGTCAGGGCCTGCTCCCTCAGGAACTCATGAACAGCAAAACTGGTCTTCCCCTGGACCTCACGGAACTCAAATACACATCCTGACAGCTCCAGTTCAAATTAAATCTCAAAAAATATCCTCAGCTTCCAAACATTTTAACAAAGCAACTCCCAAGGGATCAAGTCCCTTAGGGTTGAGAAAACTCCAGTCCCTGCTTAAGGGAGTCTATGCAAAAGGGATTTTCCTTGAGCAAATCCAGTGGCCCTAATCTATGGGTTGCCCAGTGGGAATAGATGGGGATACGACTAGTTGTGAACGGGGGGGCTCACTCAGAATTGTTGGAGCTTCAAGGGTTTTTTGGATGGGACCGGGGAGCTGATCAGATGGCCAGAAGCTAAAATCCGGTGCCAATCTGTCCATTCTGACAGGATCTACCTCTGGCGGCCAGAACCGACTACTCTCATCTCCCCATGCCTCAGTTTCCCCTGTGAAACTTGCCAGGGCAATTTTGAGACTGGCTGCATTCTGCCCAGTGTTGGAAGAGCACGGAAAGGTGCTGGCATTTTGCTGGGAGCAAATAAGATGCCAGAGACTAAATGCTCTTTCACAAGCCAGCCCAGTCCTACCCTGGAGCAACTCAGCTTCCAGAGCCGATAAAAGTCTCCTTGTCGGTCAGAACTCTATGTTTTCAAATTGATTTTACCACATCTGAGTGAGTGACCAGGGAGACCACCTCCCATTCCTTTACACCCTTCCACTGCCCCCGATCGCCCACCCTGAGTGGAAATCTGATTCCATTCAATCCAGAGTCAATCCTAAAAACTTCTTGAATCCACTGATCTACACATCAGACAGCGGAACATTGGATTTCAGATTCCCACTTTCATCAACACACTATCTGTGACACCGAGGTGGATTTTCCTACTGGATCGATCTACTTGAAGAACGAGATGCTGAGAATCACACGCATTTAAATAATAACAGTAACAAGAACAACAACAGTAACAACAATATTTTTCAAGCTAAGAAACGAACTTAACTCAGTTAAATAAGTTTTATGTCATGCACCAGATTCTGGCTGGATTTGCTGTAGAACAAATTTCACAGTGTTGATAAAACATAACGAACTTCTCTTTCCCTCACGAACCCTCCTCCTCCGTTATCATGGAGTTTGGGGAAAAGATGATATTTGATTTGTTATTTCTAGTTAGTCATCCAACTCACTCACTCTCCTTTGCTGCCCCGATTCACCCGTCTAAATAACAACAAGGGAAATTGCAGGGCTTCATTATTTGATCTTCAATGGCCTGGAAAGACAGGTCTGCAGGCCAAGGGATCCATTCTCCACTGCTGTTTCCATCGAAGGATACCCCACTCTCTGGGAGGAATGCTGACTTCTAGCTCATCCTGGAGTCAACGCTAAGACTAGCTGCTCTCAGGGAGGAACGGGAATGAGAGAACCATCTCCAAATTGGTTTCTCTGACCCCTTTTCGGCCGCGATTTAACCCACCCGAGATCCGAACTGTTCCTGGAGCATCTTCTAAGCTTCCTCTTCAGTCTGGGCTATTCTCTCACCTTCCCTATTTATTGGGCCCCTTGTCCCAGGCTTTGGTCCCCTTCCTTTCTTGGGAAAATTGGGTCTTGGGCGTTTGACGGATGCAAGGCAGTTTTCCCTCTTGCAGAAGGGGCAGAGGAGAAAACAACTCGGGGATTGGTTGAGACGTGAGCAAGTCATCAAAACCCCACGCGCACTCACCACAGCCATTGGTTTCCACCCGGGGAAACCAGCCACCTGCCCCTGAAGCAGGTGAAAGGGACCGGGGCCACAATCGCGCTCAGTTTGATACCCACACACGCCGGTGTCAGGAACAGAAATTTCTGGTCAAAGAGAGAACGTGATCATGAGGTATTTTTTCTTTTGTTGTTTTTTTTGTCCTCACAGACAAGTTGATCTTTTCAAACCTGGACAACCAGGACTTTAGGAGCAACAAAACCTCGTCCTTGCCTCCACCCTCCCACCCCCCAGCCCCAGGATGTTCAGGGGTCTCTTTCCTTCTCCAGTCCCTGTACCACCGCTATCCGGCTCAAATGCTGCCTCCCCCCACCCAGCCCCCGGCGGCCTGTTTCGGTGGGTTCTCACCCCTTCGTCGGAGTGGAACGTGGCCGAGCTTACGGTGCATTCGTTCTTTTTAGCCAACACTAGAACAGAGAGAGAAGCCAGGGTCAACTCACACAACAGACACAAAGCGTAGAGACAGAGAGACGGCAGCTTAGAGGCTAGTCACCAGTCAAGATGGAGTTAGGGTGGGAGGATGCCCCCGGGTGGGGAAAGCCTCTAAATGGGTGGAACCAAACGTTCAGTCACTCTCTCATTCTTGGGTATAATGTTCGGTTGGATGGCATTCGCTTAGACACAGGTTTGGGTGGACTCTGCCTCCGTTCAATCCCAGCCATTATCCTTGATCATGTGCGCTAGTTCAATGATGTATTTGCCTTCTTTATACTTCTGGCTGCTCTCAAAGGCATGTTCCTAGCCAACACAGAGAGAAAAGGGGTTTAGCGACCACAGGACAAGCAGGCTGGAGTCCCTGAGGAGCGGAGGGGTCAAGGAGGTGGTGGGGAGACTACAGTTCCTAGCTGGACCGTGGGCTCGCGGAGAGCTCGAGGCAAATCGCGTCCACCTTTGGGCCTCCGTTGACCGGCTTTTTACGCTCACTGGGCTGGAAATGACTCAGGGCCTGGGACCCTTCCCCTCTACTATCATCATCATCATCAATCGTATTTATTGAGCGCTTACTATGTGCAGAGCACTGTACTAAGCGCTTGGGAAGTACAAATTGGCAACATATAGAGACAGTCCCTACCCAACAGTGGGCTCACAGTCTAAAAGGGGGAGACAGAGAACAAAACCAAACATACTAACAAAATAAAATAAATAGGATATGTACAAGTAAAATAAATAAATAAATAAATAGAGTAATAGATATGTACATACATATATACATATATACTTCCACGGGCCAGTGGGCCTCCAGTGGAGTTCAGTGATGATGATTTGGGATGGATGGAAATGAACCTATTCTATACTACACTAGCCAGTTATATTGTGTCTGGCACTTATTATGCTCATTATCACAGTTGAAACTGCTTTGTACTTCTAGAGGACCAGAATTCATGAAAAAATTTCTGAGGGCTTGTTTTTTTTTAATTATTATTTTTTATGGTATTTGTTATTTGTCAGACACCGTCTCAAGCGCCGGGGTAGGTACAAATTAATTAGGTCGGACACACTGCCTATCCTGCATGGGGCTCAGAGTCAAAGTAGGAGGGGAACAGGTATTTAATCCCCATTTTGCAGTTGAGGAAACTGTGGCACAGAAAATTTAAGTGACTTGGACAAGGTCACATAGCGAGCAATTGGCAGAGCCGGGATTAGAGCTCAGATCTTCTGACTCCCAGGACTATGTTCTATCCATTAGGCTACACTGCTTCTCTTGTTCCCATGAAATGGCCCAGCGTAAGGTCAGTCAGGAGGGCAGGGAGATTTGATGTTTTCTAGAAGGCTGAGACCTTCAGAGGAAAGACACTGACTTGTGATGTAAAGGACTGTGGGAAAATACAATTTGCTAACCATTTCACTTCATTCCTCCTGCCTGGGCCTACCTCTCCAATTCTCCTCTACTGAGTCTCCTGCATCCAAAATGAGGAACTGCCCTATACTAAGAAGAGGGAGAAACTTTCCTGGAGTTTGGCACTGAAAAGTAAGTGTGAGAATAAGCCCATTTTATCTGGACTCTGGAGGGGGAAGAGTCAATTCACAACACCTTACGGATTACTTTCAGAGCTGGGGAGCTTCCTACCGAGAAACTAAGGACTTAACAGTGATTTTATTAATAGCTCATGAAGAATAAAATCTTTGTGGCCTTAATATATACCAGTCGCCAGTTTTTGTGTTTGCCTAAAATCTTAAATTATTAGATCAGTACAATCCCCTCCCTTTCACTCCCTCAGAATTACCAAGGAACAGAATCCCACTGATAATAGGGGGTTGTGAGGGCAGAATTTCTCTGAAATTTGTCCTTTATTCTGGGCCAGGGTGAAGCTGTAGCTCTGGTGCTTTTAGTCTCAGAACAGAATTTCAGGGCTGAGGTGTTTGGCCTTTTGCTTTTAAATCACTTCACAAACCAGCTGGGAAAGCAGGGAATGCTCAGAGCTGGCGGCTTTTTGGTAACTTTCTCGGCCACTCTGCTGTAATAAAGGAAAGTATTAGAGACACAATTGGCTGATGCGTAATTGTGTTTTCAGGATAAAAGGAGGTTACAAAACAAGACCTGGTTAAATGTTCAGGAAGATTTCTCTTTTGCTTTCTCTGACTTTGTTATGCACCCGACATGAAGGAAGTATCAAGGCATAAAGGGTCAAAAAAGGTTGTGAGGCAAAAAATAAAGGGAAAGATTCAGCCATCCTTTATTATTTGTGGTAGTAAGGGAGGAGAAAAACTTCCATAACTGAAATCCACTAATAATTTAAATTTGTGCTAGCCACTGTAGTTTCCCACCACTTACTAAAACCACCAAATTGAAAGACTGTCTCATTTGTTTCGCCTCCTCCTTCTTCGCACATCCCCTGGTTGAAGGTGCTTACTGACAAAGAAGAGATCGGAGGGTGGGAAGGCAGGACAAGTAGTAGGGAACCTGGATAATTCAAAATACCTGGATAATTGAGGAGAGGTTTTATTAAGCTGTTAAGTGGAACAACCAGCATAGGTCTCTTCCACCTCAAGCACTCATCCCATGGGCCGGGTCTGACCAAAGAGACTCAGAACAGATGCCAAGCACCTTGCTCTGTTAACATGGCTCCTAAAATGGGAATTTGTTTCCCCAGTTATTTCAGCGTGGGGTCAAAACATTGATATTTTGCTTGCCGGTGATGCCAATTTCTCAGTCAGTGCTGCTCTGAATAACCCAGTTGGCTTTCACCCCTGTGGCAGACCAAGAGCAATGACTGCAAACTCCCTGAAGGCAGGCCTGTGCCTTTTGCTTCTGATGTACTCTCTTAGGTACAGTGGTATAAACACAGTAGGTGCTCAATGAATGCGTACTATAAATACTGTCTGTACCAAATAAATCAGTGATGTCTATAGACGGGGCCCAGCAGATGCATTGGTGGGATCTGGCTGATAATGGTTCTCTCTTTGGGAGAAGCTCAAAGCACTTAAACACTATAAATCACAGTGGGTAGGAGAGGCTGGGGGAAACAGAGGAATGGGAAGGGTAGGAAAGCTGCTTCTCATACATGCTGACTCCCTCAGAACCCCAGGGGTGTAGGTAGGAGAAAAACATACACAAACGTGCACACATATACACACTCTCTCTCTCTTTCTCGCTGTCTCTGAACATTTGAAACAAATTACTAAAAGTGAGCCAGGAGACATGGGGGAGGGGGAAAGGAAGGGGAATGGTATGATCAAGGCCTCCTCAGACTCAGTTTCCTGCTCCTATTCAGGTTAGATCTACCCACAGAGGTTAGAGGATTCAGCTCTGTCCTTGGCCTCTCCCAATTTGATCCCCCCCAGGATGTACCGGTGGCAACTGCAGCTCAGCTCCTGTCTGAGCCGAGGGGCATGATGACGAGGTGGCCGATCCAATCAATTGCCCCAAGTTCTGCACCTGAGAGGGGGCCTGCCCCTTTCCTGGACTGAACAGCAGAACTCAGACTCTAAACAGTATAAGCTCACTATGGCAGGGAACGTATCCACTAATTCTGTTGCAGCGTACGCTCCCAAGCACTTAGTACAGTGCTCTGCACATAGTAAGTGCTCAAGAAATACCAGTGATCGACTACATTTGCCCTCCGAACCAAAGGTCATGGCCTCAGTTGGAGAGGTGGGAGAGAAAGGGTTGAAGGAGGAGAATTCCTAGAAACTAGTTTCACTCTATAAACTCCCCTCCCTCCCCTCAGTCCAGTGCTATCGGGTTGGATGAGGGAGGAGGGACGGGGAGACACACACACACACACTCACTCACTCTGTTCCTGCCTCCACGTTCAGACTTCACCATACTTACATATTTCCAGCCCAGGGTGGTTTTGCAGTTTTCACAGTAAATATCTGCGACCGCGTGGAGTCCTGTGAGCAACACCCGTTCTTCTGCAGGTCCACAGCCCACATTAACTCTGTGCCAGGGACAGAAAACAGGAGATGGCTGCCAGGTACACGTGACACCCTGAGTCATTCATACTGAGTTGCCAGCAGAAATGAACAGCATGGGTTCTCCAAGAGAACTATTCTGGGGAAGGGATTGGATTCAAACGAGAATAGCCAGAGGCCAATAGTTGAGGCGGCGGTGGGGGCAGGGGGGGAGTGTGGGGAGAAGAAAGGGCTCCATCCACCTGGAAATCTTTCAGGTCAAATGATTTTCAGATCTGCCTATCCTGGACCAACGCTAAAAGGCTAATTTTCTGCCAAGCCTAATGAATGTTTAGAAGGTTTCAGCCTTTTGGGGAAAAAATGATATGTGAGCTGTGAAATCCCCAGCCGAGCAGGGAGCAGCCGGTGGTCAAAGCGGAACTCTACAGATCAAGTCTGGTGGAACGGAGCGGCCCAGATCGCAGGAATGGACTCCGGTCCCCAGGAAGAACAGGGTGCCTGGCTGCCATTAGAAATGGAGAGGCTCCAGTCAGTTCCTGTTCAGGACTCATCTTACCATCCTTTATTCCAGCACTTTCTAAGGAAAATTTCCAATTTTAGAAACATGTCCCCGGGGGGGCCGAGAAAGCTGAGCCTCCGGGAACTGCTGGGTGAGGTGTAAACTCGCAGATACCCTCTCTCTCTTCTTTCTAGCCTTCTTTGCATTACACCCTCTTCAGAACATGCACTCCACCCCAGCCTGGGTCCAGGATTCAGAATCCTCCACTTCTACTCCAATGACAACTCTGAAGCAGTCTTGCTTATTAACAACAATAATAATAATAATTGCAGTATTTGTTAAGGGATTACAGGCATTGTATTAAGTGTTGGGGTGGATACAAGCAAATCGGGTTGGACACAGTCCCTGTTTCATAAGGGGCTCACAGTCTTCATCCCCATTTTATAGATGAAGTAATTGAGGCCCAGAGAAGTGAAGTGACTTACCCAAGGTCACACGACAGACAAGTGGAGCCATGATTAGAACTCAGGTCCTTCTTACTCCCAGGCCCATGGTCTATCCACTAGACCCCGCTGCTTCTCCCACTTATAAACTCACTTCCCCAAAAGAGGCAACTTGGGAGGCTCCCAGCCAGGCAATACGCTAAACTGCACCCTATGGTTACATCATAGTTTGATGGGGAAAGTAGGGAAAGGGTGGGGACGACAGGTGGGATTGTTGTTTTATCCGGGGATAAGAGGGGTCTTGGTTCTTTTGTTAGAAGACCGGCTTCTTAAAAAACCAAAACAAAAACCCCCCACCTGGACCTAACTCCGGAAACAAATCGGAGAATGGAAGTCTGTGGCGTTGGCTTCCTGTTCCCCAGTTTAGGAAACACCCATCAAAAAGGAAGGCAGGTTCTGCTGCTTAATGACTCTCTAGGGTTGCTATCTTGGCCCCCTAAAGCAGCCCCGAACGATCTAATCCCATTTCAGAGCGAGACCACGCACCTAGATCTGTGACCTTTGCACACTGGATAGTCACCCCACCCCTAACCCCACAGCACTTATGTATATATCTTTAAATGATAGATTATAAATTATTTATTTATATAAAAATCAGTCTCCCCCTCTAGACTGTAAGCTAATTACAGGCAGGGAACCTGTCTGCTAATTGTCTCGTATTGTACTCTCCCAAGCGCTCAGTAAAGTGCTCTGCACATAGTAAGCGCTCAATAAATACCATTGAGTGATTGATTGAGACACTCACACTGAATTAAAGAGGTAAGCTCGTCCTTGGCTTCCTTGGAACGACTGAAAAACAAGAAAACAAACCAAACATTAGAGATGAATGGTGCTCCCCCGCGGGGAAACCAGGACCACCTGGACCAGAGGGCACAGAACCAACCAAGTTTAGCCCACTTGGTGTCTGGAGAGGAGGAGGAGGAGGAGAAGGAGGAAGCTCAGTCGAGATCTCATCAAATCCTAGAGCCCTAATGCTAGGAGAAACCCTGAGAGGTCATCAGGTCCAGCCCCCTGCCTCCAGACTGGTCACTGACCAAACCACCCAGGACAAATGGCTAGTACATATTTGAATTTTAAAAAATCGCTAGAGACGGACATGCCACAACCTCCTTCGGTACCCTGCTGAGATATTTTATCACTGCAGTAGTAGAGGACATCTTCGTAAGGGTCCCCTGGGATCATAACTATGTATTCATTTCCTCTTGTTTGGTCCTCAGTGGGCATGGACACGGAAAGAACTAGCTTTTTGTTGTTGTTTTTTTTTTACTGATGTTTATTAAGTGCTTGCTATGTGTCAAGCACCGTTCTAAGCTCTGGGGTAGATACAGGGAAATCACACCAGGTACAGCCCCTGTCCCACATGGGGCTTACAGTCTAAGTAGGAGGGAGAACAGGTGTGGAATTTTGCAGACGAGGAGACTTAGGTACAGAGAAGTGAAGTGACTTGCCCAAGCCAGAACAGCAAGCAAGTGGCAGAGCCGGGATTAGAACTCAGATCCTCTGCCTCCTAGGACCATGCTCTTTCCATTATGCCACGTTGCTTCCCACAGTTAGACAGTTCATGGTGATGGACAGTTCATATTCACTTCATAAAATCCCTTATAAAAACCAAAGACATTCATTAAGGCATCCCTTAACCTCTGCTTCTCTCTAGGCCAAATAACCCTAATTCTTTAACCTTTCTTGGCCGGTTCTGGTTTCCAGCCTTTTATTCATTTTTGACACTGTTCTCTGAACCTTCTCCAGCATCGCTACATCTTTTTAAAAATATGGTGGAGATGAAATTTTTATGAATCTCTGACCAATCTAAGAAGGGTTACTTCTTGACCCTTGTAGGTCACATTCCTTCTGATGGACATTCCACAGCCATGTGGTTTTTACTAGAGGCACAACTATGAAATATTATTTTTCACAGTAATAATAATAATGATGCCTCCAAGTTGTATTCCAAAGTGCCTTCACAATAATTTTCTCATTTTGTTTTCACATCATCTCCGTGAGTGGCTAGCTTTATTAACCCTGCTTGACAGAGGAGGAAAGGCCTAGAGAGGCTAGGCTACTTCCCCAAGGTCACATACCAGGTCAGTGGAAGAGCTGGGATTAGAACCCAGATCCTCCGACACAGACCCGTGCTCGTTCCGTCAGTCCTCAACTGCCTTTGGATGCAGTCTCACATTCGGCTTCTGTTGAACTATGTCCTCCCCCGATCTTTCGGACTATGTTTGATCCCAGCCCATCTTTCTCCATCCTGAATTTGTGCTACCTTGCTTTTTGTCACAAATGGACCATTTGTACTTGTCCCTACAGAATTTGATCATATCCTTGTAATACCATTTTTCCCGGTTTGTCCAAGTCACTCCAAAATCTATCCAGTCTTCCAAAGCGTTTACAGCTCCATCGATCAATTATCTCATCCAGATCATCGAAATGGACTCCGGCTAAGGGCTCCTCCTGGAGAATACTGTTGTGTAGGTGACGTCAGTTGACACCAACGCAATTAGGACTAACCACCTAAGAGTCGTAGATAATCAACGAACCAATGGCATTTTTTGTGGGCAGAGGATTGTTCTAAGTGTTTGGGAGAGTACAATACAATACAGTAGATAGACAGGATCCCTGCTCATCAGCGGCTTACAGAGTAATTCCCAAATTTGGTGATGAGAGTACCCTGAATTTATGTAGCAGTTTTCTTTTCCACAGCCTTTCAGATCACTTTTCTCATTTTATTCTCCTAAGATCCCCATGAGAAAGAGAAAGACAGATATTATCCCTGTCTTTTTAGAGAGACGGGTGACTTCCTGAGGACACGCAGCAGGCCAATGGGTGAACTAGAACCCGAACCCAGGTCTTCTGACTCTCAGATCCAAGTTCCTCTCACTGGGACAGGTTGCCTCCCATGTGGGAAAGAATCCCAAGTTTACTGAACTCTAGCAAGATTGTGTCTATTGTTTCTGTCCTACCTATGGGTTTCTGTCACTCACAAAGAAAAGATTCCATTTGTCTGGCACCATTCGGTCTTCCCACAGCTGTGTTGGTTTCTTCCTAGTACATGGGGCCCTTATTATTACATATTATTAATATATAACAGTAATAATCATCATCATGTTCGTGGTATTTGTTAAATATTTACCACGCATTAAGCACTGTAGTAAGTGCTGAGGTAGATAAAAGATAATCAGGTTGGATTACCCCCTGTCCCGCATGGGGCTCACAGTCTAAGTAGGAGGGATAAGGGGTATGGAATCCCCATTTTACTGATGAGGAAACTGAGGTAAGGGGAAGTTAAGCAACTTGCCCAAGGTCACACTGCAGACAATGGTGGAGTCCCAGTCCCCTGACTCCCAGCTCCGGGCTCTTTTCACTAGGCCACAGTGGTTCCCTTAGATGGTTGCAAATTAATCTTAGTATAGTCATAGTATCATTTATTGAGCGCCTACTTGGTGCAGTGGTTGAGGAGTACCGAATAAAGAAGTGACATGTTCCCTGCCCACCAGGAGTTTATACTCTAAATGGGAAGACAGCCATAAATTCGTTGACTAAAATAGATTAAATATTTGAGTAAGCAGACATGAGTACATATCTATTCTATTTATTTTATTTTGTTAGCATGTTTGGTTTTGTTCTCTGTCTCCCCCTTTTAGACTGTGAGCCCACTGTTGGGTAGGGACCGTCTCTATATGTTGCCAACTTGGACTTCCCAAGCGCTTAGTACAGTGCTCTGCACATAGTAAGCGCTCAATCAATCAATCAATCAATCGTATTTATCAAGAAATACGATTGATGATGATGATGATGACTGTCTCTATATGTTGCCAACTTGTACTTCCCAAACGCTTAGTACAGTGCTCTGCACACAGTAAGCACTCAATAAATACGACTGATTGATTGATTGATGAGAACATAGGCTGCGAGTACAGAAGTTTGCAGATGCTACAGCTGGCTCAACGATTGCTGGGAAATTAATCAGGGAAGGCTTCTTGGAGGAGATGAGATTTGGGGAGAGCGTTGAATGTGGAGAGAGCTAACATCTTCTCCAGTATCACTGTTACACTGACTGGCCTAGAATTAGTGGAGTTTTCCCATTCCTCCTTCCTCCAAGCAGGCACAGTATCTGCCCTTGTCCAATCCTGAGGGTTTTCTCCTTTCTTCCAGAAGCTCTGAAAAACAACAGCTGGCAGGTCCGCAGTGACCCCCAACACTTCCTCTGAGGCTTTTTCCAGTTCCCCTTGGGTATAGATAAAATGAAAGAAAATCTAAACCTTATTAAGGCCTCCTGTGTCTCCCCCGCCTCATCACCAACTCGTCCCTGATCTCATTTCCTTTTCATGTAGCCTGCCAGTGGATTACCTTGTCGCCGCTATACGGGCCAAGGAAACCAGTCGGGTAGTTTCACTTCCTATTTCTCAGACTGCAGCACTTGGAGCCCAGAGCTGCAGAGGAAGGGTTGTTCATTTCCTAGCAGCGTCGAAGTACACTAGCCCCACTATACCCCTTGAAGCCCTTCCCCAACCCGTCCCAAACTGCGGAACAGCCCGTTACAGTGCTGCCCTACGTCCCGACATGTTTCACTTCACCGTGGGAGGTTCTCCCTTGTGGCAGCGGGGAGCTGAAACCAGAGTCTGCAATGCAATTTGGCATCTCCGTCAAATAGCTCAACGTCCTCCTGGTCGGATTACACTGCAACATCTCGCAGCCACAAGCCGGTCAGTGTTCTGCATTGCCGCTTGCATTTTTAAGGACCCGTGACAACCATCCTTTGAATTAAACATTCGGTCCAGCCCAGGGACAAGGCAGACCTGTCCACGTGGCCTCGTTGGAAGGAGCGCTGGGTGATTACCGAATGCCTGGAGGACAATCACTGGCAATCAGCTAATCAGTGGTATTTACAGAGCGCTTACCGTGTGCAGAGCACTGTACTAAGCGTTTGGGAGAGTACGATACAATGGAATTGGCGGGCCCATTCCCTGCCCACAACGAGCTTACAGACCAGAGAGGGAGACAGACATTAATACAAATTACGGACGTGAATGGCTGCACACACAATACTGGGACTGGAGGAGGAGGAGAGAGAGACACGAGTCCTTGCTTTTGAGAAGCAGCGTAGTCTATGGAAAGAGCACGGGCCTTGGAGTCGGAGGGCCTGGGTTCTAATCCCGGTTCTACCACTTGCCTGCTGTGAGAACTTGGGTGAGTCGCTTCACTTCTCTGGGCTTCAATTCCCTCATCTGGAAAATGGGGAGTAAGACTGTGAGCCTTATGTGGGACAGGGACTGTGTCTAACCTGATTATCTTGTATCTAACCCAGTGCTTAGTACATAGTAAGCACTTAACAAATACCGTAATACAAATACAACCCCCGCAGTGTCGCTCAGATATCTACGACAGACTTCCCTTCATCCAGAAGGGAAACAGCTCAGTTAAGGGCAGTAGAGAAGCAGCATGGAGTAGTGGATAAGAGCGTGGGCCCGGGAATCAGAAAATCATGGGTTCTAATCCTGGTTCCACCGCTTGTCTGCTATGGGATCTTGGGCAAGTCCCTTCACTTCTCAGTGCCACAGTGACTTCATCTGTAAAACAGGGATTGAGACTGTGAGCCCACGTGGGGCAGGGACGGTGTCCAACCCAATTTGCGTGTATCCACCCCAGCGCTTAGTACAGTCCCTGGCACACGGTAAGTGCTTAACAAATATCACGGTTATTGTTATTATTACCAAGATCGCTTCTTCAAGAAGGAAGCTCTTCAGCTCCCAAACAGAGGGCATGGACAACACGCAAAGAGTTACCACGGCCATTAGAGCGAACTCTGTCTCTGGGTTTCACAAACTACTTGGGGAGCCAGAGACGCTGGACAATTCCCAAGCGCTTAGTACAGTGCTCTGCACACAGTAAGTGCTCAATAAATACAATTGATGATGATGATGACAAGAACAAGCACCACATCTTCTTTGGAAGCTGGCTAACCAGCTGAGATGGTGCTTGCAAATGGCCTTAAGCAGCATACAATCCCAAAGCCCCAGGGGTAAAGCCTCAACAAATGAGGGGCTCAACTCTTATCAATTAATCAACCAGTGGTACTTATTGAGCACTGCGTTGAAAGCACTGTACTGATCAGTCATGTGACTTGCCCAAAGTCACATAGCTACGTGGCGGAGTCGGGATTTGAACCGACGACTTCTGACTCCAAAGCCCATGCTCTTTCCGCCGAGCCATGCTGCATTAATGTCTGTCTCTCCCTCTAGACTGTAAGCTTGTTGTGGGCAGGGAAATGTGTCTGACAGCTCTTTTGCATTGTACTCTCCCAAGTGCTTAGAGCAGCATAGCTCAGCAGAAAGAGCCCGGGCTTGGGAGTCAGAGGTTGTGGGTTCTAATTCCGGCTCCGCCACTTAAGTGTGACTTTGAGCAAGTCCCAACTTCTCTGTGCCTCAGTTACCTCACCTGTAAAATGGGGATTAAGACTGTGAGTCCCACGTGGGACAAACTGATTACCCTGTATCTACCCCAGCGCTTAGAACATTGCTTGGCAAATAGTAAGTGCTTAATAAATACCATCAGCAGCATCACAGAGTAAGCACTCTATAAATATGAATGACTGACATAGATAGACATGAGGGGAAGCAACTCCTGGATAGTTCTTCTTTCAGGCTGGGCTACTGCCGTTCTGGGGTCATTTGCCAGGGCCACCTGACAGGGGACTTCGGCAATGAGGGAGCCAGCAAGGCCATGGAGAAAGCAATCGGATAGCAAAGCAAACAGAATTTCAGCTCTGGAAATGGCAAACAGACCGGCAAACACATTTGTTTGCTGTCAATACTGCCAGGCAACAAAGGCGGCTCCAATCCCTGTTGTGCATCAACTTGGGCAGGTTTTCAGGCCTCCAGGAAAGGATTTTTTAGACCTTAAAACTTTTTGCCCTTTAAAGTAATAGCTCCTGGCACAGCCCTTCCAACCAACTCAAAGGAATGGAAAGGACTTGGGGTTTCTTGCCTAACAGCCAAGTTGCCTTTTTTTTGGTCATACGGAGCCTGGCTGGAACAAGCCTCTCGAACAGCAGCGGGGTATTTAAAAAGGGTCTGTTTTTCAACTTACAATGATGCGGGTGGGGTGGGAGGGAAGGAGGGGCAGAAAGTGGCGGCCATCCTCTTCCCCGCTAGCAACAGGCACCGCAAACCCTTTTCACGCTTCCACCCCTAGCAGATCCTTGCTCCGAGGAGGCCTCGATCCTGGAATTCCCTGGCTACTTGTCAGTCAGTCAGCCAACTGTATTTACTGAGCACTTACTGCGTGCATAGCACTGTACTAAGCACTTGAGAAGGTACACTGTAACAATATAACAGATACATTCCCTGCCCACAACGAGCTTACAGTCTAGAGGGTGACTGCCAATTAACTCCAGGCCAGGGTCCATTATTCACCAGGGAAGATCAAGAGAGCCCTGCTGCCTGAATAATTAAAATAATGGCATTTGTTAAGCACTTACTATGTGCCAAGCACTGCCTGAAGGCCATTGAAACTAGGCTTAAAGACCTCAGCTCCCAAATCCTCCCTAGAGGCAGGAGGATGGACACAATGGCCACAGTGGTTTCTAACTAGCCTTATGCATTTATGACTGACTCACAGGCTAACTCCAATCCACTAGCCAGATGGTTGGGAAGGAGTGCAATCAACTGATCAATCGTATTTCTTTAGTGCTTACTGGGTGCAAATCACTGAACCAAGCAAGCGCTTGGTGCTTACAAAAGTGGCCGGCACATAGCAAACACTTAAGAAATACCATAATTATTATTCCAATTCAACAGCATTGGTAGATGCATTTCCTGCTGCCATCAAGCTTACAGTTTAGCAGGGAGACAGACAGGAATATACACAAATAAACTGCGGATTTGGGCATAAGTGCTGTGGGGCTGAAGGAGAGATGAATAGAGGGAGGAAGTGCAAGGATGACGCAGAAGGGAGTTGGAAAAAGGGAAATGAAGGGGTAAGTCGGGGAAGTCCTCTTGGAGGAGATGTGCCTTGAATAAGGCTTTGAAGGTGGGGAGAGCGATTGTCAGATATGAGGAGGGAGGATGTTCCAACCAGAGCAGGATATAATAATAATAACAATAATGGCATTTGTTAAGCACTTACTATGTGCAAAGCACTGTTCTAAGCGCTCAGGTTGCCCCACATGGGGCTCACAGTCTTAATCCCCATTTTACAGAAGAGGTAACTGAGGCTCAGAGAAGTTAAGTGACTTGCCCAAGGTCACACAGCAGATATGTGTAGGAGAGGGGATTTGATCCCATGACCACTGACTCCAAAGCCCGGGCTCTTTCCACTGAGCCACGCTGCTATATGGGCGAGAGGTCAGTGGTGAGATAGCCGAGATCGAGGTACAGTGAGTACGTTGCTATTATGATGATGATGTTGGATGCAATGAATAGATGCAATTAATTAGTAGAATGCTTAACCGGACAGTTTCTTCTCATTGGTCATGGAGGCCATTACTTCTTCTGATACCTTTCTTTTTTTTATGGTATTAGTTAAGTGCTCACCCTGTTCCAGGCACCGCACTAAGCACTGAAAGTACATTTGAAAGCACATCATTTCATCGGAAATGCAAGGAGCAAGGGTACTTCTCTTGACAAAACGCTTATACTTCCTTAAAGAACAAGAGGCAGGGAAAACGAGGAGAGATGCTCCAATCTCCTCTGTCCCCTACATCCTGCCTATCAATTCACTGTCTCATACTCAGTTCACTTAGGCAGCTTTAGGCGATGATCACAGCTTTGGGGAAGGCTTACCTAAGTGATGATGAAGGAGAGAGAAAGCAGTCTCAGTCAATCAAATCATATTTATTGAGCACTTTCTACGTGCAGAGTACTGAACTAAGCGCTTCGGAAAGTACGATACAACAGAGTTGGTAGACAAACTCCCTGCCCACAATGAGCTCACAGTCTAGAGGGAGAGACAGATATTAATATAAGTAGAGTACAGTTTTGCATGTCAGTGCTGTGGGGCTGAGGGAGCGGTGAATAAAGGGAGAAAATCAGGGTGATGCAGAGGGGGTGGGAAAAGATGAAATGAGATCTCCTCCAGAAGGATAGGGCCTTTTCCTTGGGTCTGATCTCTTGGCCTCACTTATCCACATAATAATAATAACAATGGCATTTATTAAGTGCTTACTAGGTGCAAAGCACTGTTCTAAGCACTGGGGAGGCTACAAGGTGATCAGGTTGTCCCACGTGGGGTGGGGGCTCACAGTAAATCCCCATTTTACAGATGAGGTAACTGAGACACAAAAAAAGTGAAGTGACTTTCCCAAAGTCACACAGTTGACAATTGGCGGAGCCGGAATTTGAACCCACGACCACTGACTCCAAAGCCCATGCTCTTTCCACTGAGCCATGCTGAAGCTGCTTCATCAAGAAGCAGCATAGCCTAGTGGGTAGAGCAGGGGCTGGGAGTCAGAAGGACCTGGGTCCTAATCCGACACCTGTCTGCAGTGTGACTGATTCATTTCACTTCGTGCCTCAGTTACCTCATCCGTAAAATGGGGATTAAGACTCTGAGCCCCATGTCGGGCAGGGAGTGTGTCCAACCCGATATGCTTGAATTCACCCCGGAACTTAGTACAGTGTCTGGCACACAGTAGGTACTTAGCCAATACCAAAATTACTATTATTATTATCCTCAGTATTTATACTGTGTTACAACCTTAAGGATTAGGGAGATGGGGTTGGGTAGATTGGAGGGGCGGGGGGGATTCTTCAGAATCTTATCCCCCAAAGCAAAGAGGTCAATTAAATTCATGCCCAGGGCCCACTCCCACACGATAGCCCAGGGACCAGGCCTACCTCATCTCCAACTCAGACAACTTTGCCAAGAGCTGAATTGGGGGGTAGGGTAAAACTCCCCCAGCTGCGAGAACCTGGGAGGGAAAACCAGAACAAGCACACAGCCAGCGGGCAAGAGATGGGTCCAAGTCCCTGACCACATTCTGCTCATTCTCGGAGGTCACCAGGTGAGAAAATTAAACAAGGCAGGTGCCTCCCACCAGAATTAAAAGAGAAAAAAATACTCTCACCCCATCAAGAGCCCCTTGAAGCCAGAGAAGAAAGGTGGTTTGTAACCCTTTTAGATGGATCAGGAAGCTATTTATAACAGCTTAATGGAACTGGAAAAAACAAATCGATGCTTGCTGTCGAGTGCTCAGAAAACCCAGCCCCAGATTTGGTTCTGAGTTGGGGAGGCGAAGGAGGAGGGAAGAAACAGGGAGGATCGGGGTAATCATAGCAAGCCAAGAGAAGGAGAACCATCGCTATCTTAAGAAGTAGAAATTACAGGGGAGATTCTGGCAGGGTTATATGTTACTTTGGACAGGGGTGTGGGGAAGGAGGCAGTAAATAAGGTGGGAAGTAGGCTGAAAGGGCATAGGAAGCTGACGGGATTTTATATACACACATATGAATTACTGAGTCAGAATCCAGCCTCTGATCCAACTTAGGTCACAGTCTTTAGAGAAGTGAATGCTTCAGTGAATAGAGATGACACAAATCTTCCAATTCAGAGTGGGGACTCTTCTTGCCTTTTAACACTTAAAATGCTCACCCCACAGGCTGAAACCTTAATTCCCTCCCCATATTATGGGGTTCACTAACTTCCCCACCCTAAGGGAAATGTCAGTCACCCCACCCACCCCCATTATGTGGGCATATGGCTTCCAAGCCTGGAGAGCCAGTAATCCAGAAGAAGTAAGTCTTCTCCCACTACCCTGGCCCTGGTCACACAAGGGTTCCCTTCAGCAGACTCTTTTTGAAAAAGATATTTCTTCCCAAGCTTTCTCTGAGGCAGTGAGGTTCTGCCAACAATAACATTCGGCTGTCCTTCTTCTGGGGTTGCTGGGAACGGCCATGACTGGGCACCTCACTGAGCCAGGACCAGCAGATCTGGACTTCTGAGGGTGGCACTTGACTTGGGGGGGAATTTGGAAGTGAGAACCAGCCGGGCGGATACCCGCACACTCTTTCTCAGTTGCACAGATGTGCTCTCCACGATTGTGGGGTTCACATTTGCTGGGTCACTCGGATCAGACACAATTCCTTGTCCTTCATGGGGCACACAGTCTAGGGAGGAGGAAGAACAGCACTGAATCTTCATTTTACAGGTGAGGAGCAGTGGCCTAGTGGATAGAGCACAGGCCTGGGAGCCGGAAGGATTTAGGTTCTAATCCCAGCTCTGCCACTTGTCTGCCGGGTGACCTTGGGTGAGTCACTTCACTTCTCTGGGCCTCAGTTACCTCATCTGTAAAATGGGGATTGAGACTGTGAGCCCCATGTGGGAGATGGACTGTGTCCAACCTGATTAGCCTGTATCTACCCCAGTGCTTAGTACAGTGCCTGCACATAGTAAGCCCTTAGCAAATGCCATTTAAAAAAAAAAGGAGAAATTGAGGAATGGAGAAGTGAAGTGACTTGCCCAAGGACCCATAGCAGACAAGAGGCAGAGCCAGGATTAGAACCAGGGTCCTCTTTCCACCGGGCCTTGCTGCTTATCACATCCACCACTCCCAGATTTGGGGTCCATGCTGGAAACACTGGCCACACCACTGCCTCTCACTAGTGGTTTGTGGAGGCAGAATCCTGAACCACAATAGGGAGGAGCTGTCTGAGAAGGGAGAGGCTCATTAAGAGTTTCAAAATGAATGGGAAAAACAATTAGTTGTCCCCAAGCAAATCCCAGAACTCTCGTGTGGACGGACTGGCTCGTTGTCAGGGGTCCCTGCTCCCAGCCAAGTATCTGTGATCAGGACTAGAGAAGGAACTCAATTAGCAACGGGGAAACGAGAAGGCCATTTCAGAGAGGAAAGGTCAGCTTCTTGCGAGAGCATTTGCTATCGGCCAAGCAGGAAGTGCTGCTCAGAACTATTTTTAATAAGAGCCTTGGGCTCAGGCTCCAGGGACGTTATTCCAAGACAAACACTTGATCGTTATATTTCTTCTTTTTTTTTTTTAAATAAAGGAAGTCTGCTCCTATGGCTTCAACACTGACTCATGCACTTGGGTTTCTCAGCTATCCTATTCTTGTTAACTCTCTCTTCTGACTATTTGTGAGGGTGCTAATTTTAGATGCCGGGGTTCACTGGTAGGATGGGGGACTGTGGGAGGCTGGAGGTTTAGTGGCACCTCACGCTCCACACTTCCTGCCATTTTTCTCAGCTAAGTCCATCCGTCGCTTTGATCAGCTCGCCCGGGTGTTCACCTGCTGACCGGACGGCGGGGGTCGGCTTAGTGGCCGGGAAATCCTAAGATCAACAACCCACGGTCTGTGGGAGTGGACCGAGGAACACGATACCACCCATCCTGAATCAGCTGCCCTGTCATCTCAGGCCGGGCTGGTGAATGAGGCCTCCATAAATCGGGTGGAAGATGAGCGTGGCCTGGGCCACCTATGAGGATCCAGAGGCTGACCCCATCGGCCCTGGGGGCCCTGCTCCTGACCGCACCCTAAGCATTGTGCTTCCTTGTCACTCAGCACTCGGGAACCTCCTAGTCACACCCTAATCATAATAATACTTGTGGTATTCAGTCAGCGTTCATTATGTGCGAGGCACTGTTCTAAGCACGGGGGTGGATACAGGATAATCGGGTTGGACACGATCCCTGAGCCACATGGGGCTCCATTTTATAGATGAGGGAACACAATAAGTGCTCAATAAATACAACTGAGTGAATGAATGACAAGTGGCCTGGATCCGGGATTAGAGCCCTGGTCCTTCTGACGCCCAGGCCCACGCTCTACCCACTAGGCCACACTGCTCCTCATTAATGTAAAGCTTTGTCCAGGCTCCAATCCTCCAGAATGGAAGCGTCAAGGTCAGCCCTCCACTTGGTCACTTCTCAAATCCCCTGCTGCCACTCACGCCACCCAAGAGAAATGCACAGATCTTCAAGGGCCCCATAGCCTGGGTGACAGTCAGACATCAACTCCTTCCACCCCATTCCTGCCCTAACATGTTACCAGACACCCTCCTGTCTGGTAATACGTGAAGAGCTGAGGCTGATGGACATCTACAGGAACGCTCTGGCCGAGGGCATGAAACAGGAGCAGGGCATTTGGAGTGATTTAGTACCAGGAGAGGTCTGAGTGGAGAGCAATGCCTGGACTAAAGGTCAGAGCCTCGCCTGGGTTCAAGAAGCAGACTGAGAACTGCAGAAAGTTGAGCGGGAGTAGAAGAGGTTGAGGAACTGTAAGTGGAGCCTGAGGAGAAGCTGAAATCTCCCTTTTTACCCAGGAGATCTGGCTTCTTCTGAACTGGGATCCTTGCATCCCTCGAGGCAAAAATTCTTCAGAGAGGGCAGCATCTTAAGCTGTATGTCCCTTTGGGTTCCTCTGTTTTAGGATGAAAGTGAGGTAAAAAGTAAACAGCGAAAAGAATAATTCCAGTGCTGGTCTCCCTCCTCTTCTCCCCACTGGGTGAGCCCTTGAAACTGGAAATCCACGAAGAAACCTTGAGAGGTGGGGTGAAGGGAGGAGGTCCAGACACAAGGGAGGTGGTTCTAACCGAAC
Source organism: Tachyglossus aculeatus (assembly GCF_015852505.1). Taxonomy (NCBI): domain Eukaryota; kingdom Metazoa; phylum Chordata; class Mammalia; order Monotremata; family Tachyglossidae; genus Tachyglossus; species Tachyglossus aculeatus. The sequence goes on from NC_052082.1 coordinate 45,761,349, forward strand.
AGGGAACAAGACCACAGGAAAAAAGAAGTCAGATAACCACCCAGTTTGTTACTTGTCAATTTCAAAGGCGAGCAGAAGAACCAGCCCTGTTAGTTAGGACTTTACAAAAGGACAAAACAAATGACAAAGTGTGGTTGGGCTGGTTTCTCTGCCACTGGTCAATGGGTTTAGCTGATTAAAACCCATCAAGGTCTGTAAGCTTCCCCATTATCAGTTGTTTTTCTTTTTTTGCTAATGGCATTTAAGTGTTTACTATATGCTATGCACTGTACTACGCATTGGGGTAGATAATAAGAATAATAATTAAAAAATTAACCTATTTGTTAAGCGCTATGTGCCACGCACTGTTCTAAGCCCTGGGGTAAATACAAAGTAATCAGGTTGTCCCACGTGGGGCTCACAGTCAGAGAAGCAGCGTGGCTCAGTGGAAAAAGCCCGGGCTTGGGAGAGGTCATGGGTTCGAATCCCGGCTCCACCACTTGTCATCTGGGGAAGTCACCTCACTTCTCTGTGCCTCAGTTACCTCATCTGTAAAATAGGGATTAAGACTGTGAGCCCCATGTGGGACAATCTGATTACCTTGTATCTACCCCAGTGTTTAGAACAGTGCTTCGCACTTAGTAAGTGCTTAACAAATACTATCATTATTATTATTAATCCCCATTTTACAGATGAGGCACAGAGAAGTTAAGTGGCTTGCCCAAAGTCCCACAGCAGACAAGTGGTGGACCTGGGATTAGAACTCACATCCTCTGACTCCCAAGCCCATGCCTTTTCCATCAGGTTGGCTCACAGTATTAGTCCCCATTTTAAAGATGAGGTAACTGAGGCACCAAGAAGTGAAGTCACTTGACCCAGGGCAGTAGACTAGCGGAGGGGGTCAGGATTAGAACCCAAGTCCTTGTTACTCCCAGGCCCACGCACTATCCACTAGCTTTCATGTAATCCCTACTCTGGCAGGGAGTTACTCACGGGGTTAGCTGGTGGCCTAGGAGAGAGGTGATTTCATGCAGGACAAGTTCCAGCAACAAACACTTGCTCTGCCGAATCCCAAAGCTGGGTGTTCTGCCTGCACAATCACCTACTAATGAAAATTTTATGCATCAATCAATCAATCAATCGTATTTATTGAGCGCTTACTATGTGCAGAGCACTGTACTAAGCGTTTAGCATCACTGAGCAAGGCCCTACTGCAACATAAGGGATGCAGAAAACGCATGTGACGCCCTTAGGCTTGCCCTGTCGGACTCCTCCGGGCTACCGTACAGCCAACTTAAATTCCTTCGAACTTGCTTCTCCCTGCAAAAGTAATGGAAACGCTCAAGAAAACGGAGTGGCAGCCGCAAAGCTTTCCCAAATAATAATAATAATTCAGCGAGTTCGCTACGCTGGATCAGTTTGAGAACTGGCTGATGTGATCCACCTCAGGACGAGCCCCGACCGAGGGAAACACCAACAGAAGGGTCTGGGTGGGGGAAACCCCCCAAAAACCTCCCACCACCCCCAGCCTGGAGCTGCTTAGTCTTCACGAGCAATGTGCCTGACACCCTTATTTAGACGGTGAGCTCACAGCTGAGGCATTGAATCAGAATCTAGATTCCATGTGATACCTCGTTGTCATGCTTCTCAAATTCTGACTGGACCCTCCATTGGGTTTGACCGCAGACACTGCTTATCTTTGAAACGAAAAAAAACCAAACCCACAGTCCGCATTGGTTTGGTATTACAGAGTTTTTTACCTCCCGGAAATCACACTACACTACTGTGACACTTTGCTACTCTGTGGGAACTGGCCTCCATCACAAGTTTACAGATGTGTTTTCTGGGAACAGAAGCTGTGAGCCCCGTGTGGGCCAGAGACTGTGTCTCACCTGATTGTCTTTATCTACTCTAGCGCTTGGTACAGTGCTTGGCACATAGCACTTAACAAATACTATCTTAAAAAAAAAAAAATAGCCCAGGGAGGAGGGGAGCAGGAGAGGCTTCCAGACTGCAAGCTTGCTGTGGGCCCAGAATGTGCCTTTTTATTGTTATATTGTACTCTCCCAAGCGCTGAGTACAGTGCTTTGCACACAATAAAGCACTGAATAATAATAATAATAATGGCATTTATTAAGCGCTTACTCCGTGCAAAGCACTGTTCTAAGCGCTGGGGAGGTTACAAGGTGATCAGGTTGTCCCACTTGGGGCTCACATTTAATCCCCATTTTCCAGATGAGGTAACTGAGGCACAGAGAAGTTAAGTGACTTGCCCAAAGTCACACAGCTGACAAGTGGCGGAGCCAGGATTTGAACCCATGACCTCTGACTCCAAAGCCCGGGCGCTTTCTCCTGAGCCATGCTGCTTCTCGAATAAATAAATAAATAAATAATAAAGAATAAATATGTCTGAATGGATGAATGAATGAAGGCAAGACCCTCCCTCCTTCACTCTGCCTTGCTTCGTTTCCCTGATAGCTTGATGATGAGTTCTGAAGGGCCAATGGAGTGACGGCCTGTTGAGGTATTTCACTGGTGCTTGCTGTTCTAAAATAATAACAATAATTATGGCATTTGTTAAGCGCTTACTATGTGCCAAGCACTGTTCTAAGCACTGGGGTAGCTGCAAGGCAATCAGGTTGTCCCACGTGGGGCTCACAGTCTTAATCCCCATTTTACAAATGAGGGAACTGAGGCACCGAGAAGTTAAGTGACTTGCCCAAAGTCACACAGCTGATAAGTGGCGGAGCTGGGATTAGAACCCACAACCTCTGACTCCCAAGCCCAGGATCTTTCCACTAAGCCACGCTGCTGATTCTGATCCTCCCAGACCCTAAATCCAGGAGGTCTTTTTGCTTTGTAGTTTTCGGACTGTGCCTAGAGGTGAAGCAGAGACATGTCCATTCCCTTCCCCCAACCAACCAGGACAAGGGATGATGATGATGATGTTGGTATTTGTTAAGCGCTTACTATGTGCCAAGCACTGTACTAAGCGCTGGGGTAGATACAAGGTCATCAGGTTGTCCCACATGGGGCTCAGTCTTAATCCCCATTTTGCAGATGAGGCCTAGAGAAGTTAAGTGACTTGTCCAACATCGCACAGCTGACAAGTGGCGGAGCCGGGATTAGAACCCACGACCTCTGATTCCCAAGCCCAGGCTTTTGCCACTAAGCCACGCTGCTGATTCTGATCCTCCCAGACCCAAAATCCAGGAGGTCTTTTTGCTTTGTAGTTTTTGGACTGTGCCTCGAGGTGAAGCAGAGACATGTCCATTCCCTTTCCCCATCCCCATTATTATTTATCATTATATTTATTTTATTTTGTTAGTATGTTTGGTTTTGTTCTCTGTCTCCCCCTTTTAGACTGTGAGCCCACTGTTGGGTAGGGACTGTCTCTATATGTTGCCAATTTGGACTTCCCAAGCGCTTAGTACAGTGCTCTGCACATAGTAAGCGCTCAATAAATACGATTGATGATGATGATCCAGGGCAAGGGATGCAAGAAAGCTCTGGTTTCAGTCAATTTCTGGGCTGAGCAGCTCACTGAATTCTCCCACTGGCCCAAAAGCTAGCTGCTGGCTCATTTCAAGGTGACCACGGCTACCCAGGAGTTTTAGGTTCCAGCCCTCTGGATTGCATTTCCAAGCCTTCATCTTATCTCATTCCTTCTGCATGTGTTGACACAGCTCCCTCGGCTCAGTGGATCCGGCAAACCGGCTGGACGGAGTGTGGGGGGAAATTTTGGAAAGGCCTCTTTTCCTAAACTACACCTTCCAACTGCAGCTCTGCAATATCCGGGCTCCTGTCCAATCAGCCGTGACGCAGATCGCAGGGGAATCTCCCCCATTCTCCCCATCACTGGGGAAACTCTCCCCAAGGAAATAATAGTAAACAGTAATACAATCACGGACTTTGCGAAGCACTTGCTGTGTGCCAAGCCCTGTGGTAAACACAAGATAATCAGGTCAGACAGTCCCTGTCCCACATGGGGTGCTCTCAATCTGATGGGGAAGGAGAGTGCATCTAGCTTTATTTCTATTTATTCTGATGACTTGACACCTGCCCACATGTTTTGTTTCGTTGTCTGTCTCCCCCTTCTAGACTGTGAGCCCGTTGTTGGGTAGGGACCGTCTCTGTATGTTGCCAACTTGTACTTCCCAAGCGCTTACTACAGTGCTCTGCACACAGTAAGCGCTCAGTAAATACAATTGAATGAATGAAAGGGATTGAATCCCATTTCTAGACTGTGAGCCCGTTGTTGGGTAGGGACCGTCTCTTATGTTGCCAACTTGTACTTCCTAAGTGCTAAATACAGTGCTCTGCACACAGTACGTGCTCAATAAATACAATCGAATGAATGAAAGGGATTGAATCCCATTTCTAGACTGTGAGCCCGTTGTTGGGGAGGGGCCGTCTCTATATGTACTTCCCAAGTGCTTAGTACAGTGCTCTGCACATAGTAAGCGCTCAAAACATACACTTGAATGAATGAATTTTCCAGATGGGGAAACTGAGACACAGAGCAGTCCCAGCCTGTGTTCCTTCCAATCATCATCAATCGTATTTATTGAGCGCTTACTGTGTGCAGACCACTGTACTAAGCGCTTGGGAAGTACAAATTGGCAACATATAGAGACAGTCCCTACCCAACGGTGGGCTCACAGTCTAAAATAGGCTATGGGATCTGTTTTGGCCCTTAAAAATAAGGTGGGCGGGGGTGGGGGGGGGAAATGACACAAAGCTATGGTTTGATGAGGGACTGGATGGAAGTCCCCATGCGTCAAACCAGTCCCACCCCCTAGGCTCCTTTTTGAGCCCAGAGAGGGTGAGCCTAAATGTCAGCTTTTCCAGGCCAGGGCAAGGGCATTAAACAGGGGGAAGGAGCAAGGGCTAAGAGGCTTTCAGTGTTTTTGATAATAAATGAGCGGCACACCACAGGGGTTGTAAAACAATACTCAAGTGAGCATTGCTTATGTTTTTCTGCACTCGAGGCACTTTTTGTAATAGAGCTGCAGCCCCGGCGGACAGCTCAAGGAGACAGTTCTTGGCCGCCTCAGGATGCACTGCAGCAGTCCGTCTGCCTTCTGGAGGTGCTGGCAGCTCCTGAACCTGCCTACTTCATCATCATCATCATCAATCGTATTTATTGAGCGCTTACTATGTGCAGAGCACTTTACTAAGCGCTTGGGAAGCACAAATTGGCAACATACAGAGACAGTCCCTACCCAACAGTGGGCTCACAGTCTAAAAGGGGGAGACAGAGAACAAAACCAAACATACTAACAAAATAAAATAAATAGAATAGATATGTACAAATAAATAAACAAATAAATAGAGTAATAAATATGTACAAACATATATACATATATACAGGAGCTGTGGGGAAGGGAAGGAGGTAAGATGGGGGGGATGGAGAGGGGGACGAGGGGGAGAGGAAGGAAGGGGCTCAGTCAGTCAGTCAGTTACTTAGCCCTGGCACTAACTAGCCCTGGGACCGTGCAGAAAGGACCTGTGCTGGAGGGGGCACCCTTCTTTTTTTTTTTTTTAATGGAATTTAAGCTCTTCCCAAGTGCCAGGCACTGTATTAAGCCCTGGGCCAGACACAAACTAGATCCAATCCCTGTCCCACATGGGGTTCACAGCCGTAATCCCCATTTTACAGATGAGAGATCCGAGGCACAGAGAAGACAAGTGATCCACCCAAGATCATACAGGAGACAAGGGGCCAAGCCGGGATTAGAACCCACGTCCTTCTGATTCCCAGGCCCGTGCCCTTTCCATTAGGCCACACTGCTTCTCTTCGTCCCATCTACTCTTCTTCCCATCTACTTTAACCCCAGGACCACGTGGTGGTGTGTGTGTCTGGTGATATAATAACCTTGCTTCTCAAACGATGGGGTCAAGCAGGTAGGGTGAAGCAGTAAGGGGGAAGAACTCATGAGACCTGTGGAGGACAGCTCTGGTTTAGTTTAATTTTAAACTGAGGAAGCTCCTTCTAGACTGTAAGCGCTCCTAAAGCAGGGATCATGATTATCAACTCTGTTGATTGTACTCTCCCAAGAGCTTAGTTCAGTGCTCTGCACATAGTAAGCACTCACCACTGATGATGTCTCCTCTAATATAAAGAAAAAGATCACTCACGTCAGCGCTTTCCCTTTCATATATGCTGCCATTTTCCTCATTTGTAATTTATTTTAATATCTGTCTCGCCCTCTAGACTCTATGCTCCTCTTGGGCAGTGACTATGCCTACCAATTCTGTTGCGGTGTACTTTTCAAGTGCTTAGTATAGTGCTCTGCACATAGGTGTTCAAAAATACTATTGATTGGTTACAGTGCTCTGCCCACAGTAGGTGTTCAATATTACTGATTGACTGCATAGAGTAGCTGCTCAATAAGCACTATTGATTGCAGTGCTCTGCTCAGAGTGGGAACTCAGTTCAATTGATGGATGGATGGATGGATGGATGGATGGATGGATGGATTGACTGACTGATTGAAAGAGGTCTTCTCCCCCCATGCCTGGCACGGAAAGTCAGCCTCCGGCATACCCTTCAGCTCGTTCTGGTCTTGCTTCCACAGCCCCAGGATGAGCTGATTTTTACTGTTTTCTCCTTCCCCACCCCACAGCCATCCCACAAGTGAAGGCCTTCTAACGGCAAACATCTCGAACTGGCAAAGTGAAATCCCCGGGTCCTTGTTCCAGCTCAAGGTAACGGTTCCTTTTGGTATTCTAAACCACCAAACAGCTAAGATCAGATTTGAACTGGTTCCTGCTCCGGTTGCTTGCGATCTGCAGCACGAACACAGATGAGTCACCAGCCCGCCCCTGGCAGCTCCCTCGATAATAAATTGGTGAGATATTTCACTCAGGTCCAGATCATTAATTCTCTCCCAGAACATGCAACACGGTGAGACGGTTCCTGCCTTATTCAAAAGGGAACAAAAAAATTTTTTTAAAAAAAGTTTCCAAATCAAATCCACTGCTTTGGAGAAGTGATCTCCATCCAGAATTCATTTCCTCTTATTAGGTAACTAAGGAGACGTAGGGAATTATCTGACGATCAACAAGCCTTTGACTCTGTCTCCCCAAACACCCACTCGACAAAGTAGAGCAAGCCACTGTATAGCCACCTCAACTAAAAGGTTCCTGGTCAACTGGAGTGTCAAGGGACCAAGTCTTCGGCACAATTCGATTCTCCTTCAAAGTGCAGATGCCCTGGCTCTGATGGGGTCAAAAGCACAAATCAACATTTGCTGAGTCTGTGTGTGTGTGCGCGCACATACACATACACACATTGCAGCCTACACAGCACTCAGCACATCCTTAAAGAGATTTCCTTTCATTTACCTTCAGTGACTCCAGGTTGGAGGGAAGGAACTAAAAGATGGAAAGGGCAAACTGCCTAGGAGTAGGAGGAGAAAGCTATTCCTTCATTTGACTCTTTCTCCAGGAAGAACCTTGGATTCACGGCACCGAGAGGCCTCTAGCAGGCTGCTTCCCAAGGGGCTCCCAGACGTGAGAAAGTGGTGGTTTGATTTTGGTTTTAGACTGTGAGCCCACTGTTGGGTAGGGACTGTCTCTTTATGTTGCCAACTTGTACTTCCCAAGCGCTTAGTACAGTGCTCTGCAACAGTAAGCGCTCAATAAATACGATTGATTGATTAATTGATTCACACTCTTAGACTGTGGGGAGAAGGGGGCAGAAGGCAGCATCAACTTCTTCCCCAGCTGCGAGTCAGACTTTTTTAGGATCCCAAAGCAGCATCTCTCTTCTCATTACCCATCCATTCACTGGCCAGGTGAAGTCTAGTAACTGGTGGGTTAGGTTTTTAAAGCTGAAAGCCCATTTGCTTCTACCACCCTAAAATCTGGGCTTTTCTAAATTATCTAGAAGGGATAGAATCAAAGCATTAAAATTATATCAGCAGTGAACTATCTCTCTCCAAGGCAGGGCACAAAACCTTAACTAATCCACCTTCCTGGAAGAGGTATTTTGAGGGGAAGTGACCCATCCCAGGTTATATGCACCTCACTGGCAGAATCAGGAATAGTAATAATAATAATAATGATGATAATAATAATAGTAGCAATAATGAATGGTATTTGTTAAGCACTTACTAAGTGCTAAGCACTGCATTAAGCACTAGGGTAGATACAAGATAACCAGGTCAGAGACAGCCCCGTCCCATATGGGGCTAATAATCTAAGTACAAGGGAGAACAAGTACTGAATCCCCATTTTAAAGATGAGGAAACTGAGGCACAGAAAAGTGACCCGCCTGAGGTTGCACAGCAGGCAGGTGGCAGAGCTGGGATTAGAACCCAGGTCCTCTGATTCCCAGGCCCACGCTCTTTCCACTAGACAAAGCTGATTCCAATCAGGAGAGGATCCAAATGCTAAGAACTAGAGACATTTTAACTGGCGGATTAAAAACAAAACAAAAAACAAAACAGTAATCCTGTCAACACAGAGTCACCGTTCCAAAACCTTCTCTCACAGCTGAACTAAGCGCTGGGGTAGACACAAGCTAATCAGGTTGGACACAGTCCCTTTCCTATGTGGGGCTTGCAGTTTTAACCCCCATTTTTCAGATGAGGTAACCTAGGCACAGAGAAGTTAAGTGCCTTGCCCCAGGTCAATCAATCAATCAATCGTATTTATTAAGTGCTTACTGTGTGCAGAGCACTGTACTAAGCGCTTGGGAAGTACAAGTTGGCAACATATAGAGACGGTCCCTACCCAACAGTGGGCTCACAGTCTAAAACGGGACTGTGGGGGGAAGAGGGCAGAAGGCAGTATCAACTTCTTCCCCAGCTGCGAGTCAGACTTTTTTAGGATCCCACAGCAGACAAGCGGTGGAGTCAGGACTAGAACCCAGGTCCTCTGACTTCCAAGCCTCTAGTCCTTCCACTAGGCCACACTCCTTTTCATGTACTTCTCCCTCCCTCCCATCCCTGTAAATGGCATCTACCTGGGCTGACCAATGGGTGCAGGTGATCATCATCATCTTTGGCATTTACTCATGGTCTGATCTGGGAAGATCACTGTACTGGGCACATACAATCCAGGCTGAAAACCCCTGGGGAATTTTCAGCCTAATGGATGATGGCATGGGGGCCGGTTCCTTCAGCAGCCTGGGGACAGGCAGCCCTGTCAGGCCTGCGGGAGGAAAGAAGGAAGGAGGAGCGAGGTTAAACAAGGAGCTGAGGCAGTTGCCAATCTAGAAACACAGAAAGCTGCCACAGTTCTCTCTTCTGGAATCAACCAAAAGATGATATTTATCGAGTGCTCATGTGTGCGGCGCACCATACAAAGTGCTTGGAGAGCACGATGGAATAAGTAGGCACTTGCGTGGAGCTTACAATCTAGAGGAAGATTTCTCTTCCCAACTAAAGACCAGTAACCCTGCTGTGCTGCCCATTCCCCAGTGGTATGATTCATTTGGCGCAGGGCCTGGGCCAATCGCCCCATTAGCTAACCCCTTCCTCTGGCCTGTGCAACTCAAGAGGAGGAAAAAGCAGTGGCTGGGCCTACATTTTCCCATGGCCAAGCCACATCTCAGGAAAACTTCCAAGCCAGAGGGTTGAAATACAGCAGGTGGACAGACTGCCCCACAGCCCTGAGACAGGCCCTCTCCTGTCAGGAAATAAGGCTGGAGGGCAGCTCCGGTCCCCAGGGCCCAATTTAGGGATACCACACGCTAGCGTTGGGGGCTGAAAATCTGAGGGGGCGGAAAAAAAAAAGACACAAAGGTTGCCTACTGATCAGCTACATTCTCTGCAATGTTCCCGAATTTTTGTCATGTAGAAAGTGAAACTGCCTGCCTCCTGCTTCTCTCTCTCTCTCCCCATCCCAAAACACTTTCCAGCAAACCTGGATGGCAACTGAGGGCAGGGGAGGGACTTAAAAATATCTTGAAGGAAATCTATGGCAGTGGCAGGTTGCCGGGAACCCTAAACAACAAGAACAAGCTACCACACGGCGTAACTTGCCCTGCTTGAAAGCCAAAGCCCCATGTGCAGTAACTAACCTCTGTGGCTGGGACAGTAAGAGACAAAGACTGGTCAACAGACCAGGGTAGCACGTGCGACCCAGGTGGGTGGGTGGGGGGCAGGGGTGAGAGAAAGTCTTTACTTGCCGAATCAATAACCAAACTGTGCTCACTCTTAGAGCCAGCCCTTCTCCAGGGCCACCTGCTTGATGGCAAATTCATGAATATCTATATATTTTTAAATTATGCTAAATAATAATAATAATAATAATAATAATAATGGCATTTATTAAGCACTTACTATGGCAAAGCACTGTTCTAAGTGCTGGGGAGGTTACAAGATGATCAGGTTGTCCCACGGGGGGCTCACAGTCTTAGTCCCCATTTTACAGATGAGGGAACTGAGGCACAGAGAAGTGAAGTGACTTGCCCAAAGTCACACAGCTGACAATTGGCAGATCAGGGATTTGAACCCAAGACCTATGATTCCAAAGCCCGTGCTCTTTCCACTGAGCCACGCCAGATGTTGAGGGTAGCAAGCAAGAGGGCAGCCAACTAAAATGATAGCTAGCATAATTCATGGTCAGAGAAAACCAGTTTCTCCTCACTGTATACAATGGTAGCCAAAGGGATTAACAGAATATTGAGATGGTGGGAAAACTATGGTCAGGGAACCTGTATTAGCCAAAAAGATATATATATTAAAAAAAATCCCAAATCCATTACTCCATATTGTAAACATTAGGAAATAAGACGACACATTAAAGAAACAATTTTGTCAGTTTTTTATGGTATTTGTTAAGCTAAATGACTTGCCCAAGGTCACGCAGCAGACAAGTGGCAGAGTTGGGATTAAATAGCCAGGTAGTTGGCCGGGGGTGGGGAGAAGAGTATAGGTATGGAGTTGAGAAATGTTTGGTAGTATACGACCAGCAAGTCCAGAGAGGTGGCCACCGTTTCTCTGCTACCCGATAACATAGCAGCATTCTTTCTGGCCAGTCTTAGGGCAGTAGGCATAATACAAAGGACAATCTCTTGAAGGGAGGGCATCCGTCCCCAACCCAGGACCATGCGGTTGAATATTGGGGACCATCTACTGTCACTCAGAGGATGGAGCACATTTGTCGCCTACTCAGGCAGTAGAGTGAGGCTCCCTGGATACCACCAAATGAACACTCCCAGCCCAATTAATATCCTCTTGGGAGCAATTCAGGCACAAAAAAGTCAAATAGCTTTCTTCCACAAAGCTCAAATGAGAAGAGACTCACCGCACCTCCAAGCCAGAAACCAGGGAGGTCCCGGAGAAAGGATATTTTTAGGTTGTTACGTCGATAATGAAGATCCAATCGGCTCAACTGGATCCCCGGGGTTTGGGACTTCCCCTCATTGTGTATGTGCCCTGCATGTTACGAAACCATCTTTCCTCCAAGAGCGAAAGTACTAGTCTGGTCTTTGATCTCCTGGAACAGAGTCCCAAAGGCATCGCCAAGCCTCCCTCGGAAAACCGTCCAACCTATTGCATCCTAAAGGGGACACTCCACTGCTCTCCTAGGCTATTTATCCTGAAGCCTCTAAAAGATGCCCTACTGCGACCGGGGCAGGTCTTGGAGGAGGAAAACGGGCGCCAAGTTGAATGATCATGTTTCAGAGTTGGCAGGTCGGGTCCACTGCTATAAGGCTTGTTTAGATTGTTCTACTTACTCTGGGCAGCTGGTTTATCCCGTTGAAGCTATTATTTTAACAATCCTTATATTAGGGCTCACTGTAAAGGAAAAAAAGACCAATGTGAACATTATCTCCTGCCAACTCCACATACCACTGCCCTGCATCGCCTCCAACATGACTACCACAACATCCCTGGAGGAAAGGGCCACGAGACGCTTTCAGCACATTCCCAAAATATTTCCGTCATCAATCCAGGGCAATTGTGCGTTCCCATCAGTTCACCTCTAGACAGACACAGCCGTGGGCCTGAAAGACTGCAGTCATATGGTGGGTTTGGGTCTTTCTTGTCCGTCGGCCTCGGTATACGTTGGCATTGGGGTTGATGGGAAACCTTACAGCTTAGGTGGGATTTCAACATTTTGACCCCTGGAGTGATGGGGCGGGGTGGGGAGGGAACAGACCCTAGTATTATATCTGTGTAAGTTAAACACTTCAGTTACCGGAATGGGAAAGAAGGCTGGAGTCTGAAATCTCTTCCTTGCCGTCTCCTGGGAAAGGACTCCCCATGAGACCTTGAGCTAACGGCTTCGGTTTTTCTGGGCCTCCATTTTCCCATCTGTGCAACGGGCCTACATCAACCAGGTTTTTTTTTTTGGCCAAACAATTTCAACTCCTCAGATGAAAGGACCTATTAAAAGTGCAAGAATTATTTAATTACACTGCTTCAATCACCGGCTTCCCAGCTCCTACCTCCCACAGGACGGTCCGTGAAACCAAGTAGGGGAATAGGAGATGAAGGAAGAAAAGCGGGAGGGGCGTTGGCTAGAAGAGCTTTCTAACGTGGATGAGAAAAGATGCAGGCTTCCCATTTTCTTTCCATGAATTAGATCTGCAGAGGAATCTACGGATTCTGTTCGGCTGGGGGTGGCCATGGAAAGGAAGAAAGGAATCTTTGTAAGATGCCAGGCAGTTTCCTACTCTTTAACAGCCGCCAGGCATTCAACTCGACTTTCTCAAAGTGCGGCTTTAATGCACCCCATCTGTCCACCCTTCTTCGCCCTGGAAAGAGCAGTGAAACTGAAGCATGTGCTAAATTTGGCCCCTGCTTGGGAACGCAGCCTTCTGCGGGGAAGCGAGGAGGAGAAGGAGGAGGAGGGAAGAGAGGAGGCCAGCGGAGCTGAGGTTCAAAGAGCAAAAAAATCTGGGGCTGCTGTAGGGGGTGTGGGCTGCTCACCCCACCTATCCTTGTTCACTCCCTTCCTCCCGAGCCTCAAAGGGAAGAGTTGTGCCAGATGTTAAATTTAGGATTTTTAAAAAATTTTTTTCCAAAACTGTGGTTTCTCCTTGCAATGTACAGGATGCTAGTCTCTCTTTCAGGAAAGGTTGAAGGACACGTCCAGCAGGACACGCCTTGGGAGGTGTGGGGGAGAAGAAGTGGTCTGGAGGAGGCTGGACCACCAGTCCTGTGGCTTCCCTGGCCTTGGGAAGGGAGTTGTTATGGAGCCTTCTGTGGCCAGTCCAGATCCACAGGCCCAGGTTCTTATCTTTGGGCTATAGTTTACTCCCTTATAAAGATCATTGGATCCGGAGTCCCCAACCTTAGTGAGGTTCCTGACCCATCAGCAGAGATACCTGGCATCCTGAAGAGCAGGGGAAACAGTTCAGGTCCTAGCCAAAGAGTAGAGGCAAAGAACCATCTCCATGTTCCTCAAGTGGTAAGGGCCAACACGGTGTCTTCTTTCAAAGCAGGCTGGGGAGCCCATACGTTACAGCCCCCCACAGCTCTGAATTTGGGCAGAGAGGCAGCGAAAACCTGCCAAAAGCCAGATACCACATTAAGCCCTTGGTCGGTTTCACTTGATCTAACTCAAGGTCCAACAGCCGTATTCTCAGTCCACTCAGGCAGATCCCTTGGCTAAAAAAAAACCCCTGCGGCACACGGCCACCGGAAAGGCCGAAGCCACTCATCTAGCTGTGAGGCCATGGTCGGTTTCTCTGTCCCACTGCTGTGGCTGTTGAGGGGCAGGCTGAATCCAGGAGAGAGTCTGCGGGGCATCTCTGGAGAACCTGGTGGTGCCCAAATCCTAGCCCGAATATTTCCCTTCAGGCTGGGAGTTTTCCTTGCAGAGCCCAAGCTGCTCTGGCCTCACCGCCTGCTCCCTTCTCCCTGACCTCTTGTGGCTCTGAGGGCAGAAGAAAAAAAAAGGCAGAGCTTTATCTTTTGCTTCTGAATCCAGGGCTCCTCCAATGTCATGGCCCAAGGATTTCACTGAGAACTGGAAGTTGAACTGGGACAAGTTGGTCTTGGGGGTGGGGGAAGGGATGGGGCCAAAGGCTTGTTAACCACACGAGGAGGAACTAAAGCCAAGAAAACAGTAGCATGGTGGCTGGGGGCAGGGTGGGGGAGAGGGGGAGAAGGGGTGTGGGGGGCAAGAGAGAGAAGACCTGACAGAGGAAGAGCCTAGGAAAAGCCAGAGTGAGCGCTCAAAGGACCAGAAGACAGAAGAGCCTCCAGGCTTAGTGGATAGAGCCCAGGCCCGGGAGTTCTGCTACAGGCCTGCTGTGTGACCTCGGGCAAGTCACTTAACTTCTCTGGGCCTCAGTTACCTCATTTGTAAAGTGGGGATTAAAAGTGTGAGCCTTATGTGGGACAGGGACTGTGTTCAACGTGATTAACTTGTATCTGCCCCAGCATTTAAAACAGTGCTTGGTACACAGTAAGTGCTTATCGAGTACCATAATTATTATCGTTAGCTCCCCTCCCTGGAGATTCCGAGGGACCGGCAGTAGGAAACCCTGCCTCTTCCTATCAGGATGTCACTGGATTTCTCCAACTCAGCGCAGCAGGGACCAGTTACAGGAAGTGACGCCAAGTGCCTGGCCAGGGCCATTTTCCTACCACGGTAATAGCAGAAACCAAGCCCCAGGTTTCCAAGTCCCACCTCAAACCTGTTTTTCCCAACTTCAGCTTCCACAGGACCCACCTTCGCTTCTTGTCAAATACCTGGTGTTCGTGGGGCTGCTCACCGGCTCCTTTGTCCCGTCTCCCCTGTGGCTACACGTCTGCAGAAGGCAGAGTGGGACTCTTTGGAGTGCTTAGTCTTACTTTGGCCAAGAATTTGAACTTCACGATCTGGGTTCCACAGCCCTGTTGTCCCCTCCGAATGGCTTCTACTCTGTGGATCTTAGTTCCATCCTTACTGGGGTTCTGCAGTCTCAGGAACGAAAAGCCCCCCAGACTTCTGCCCAGCTCAGCCACCAAGATCTTCAGGTATCCCGTCCCACCTAGGCCCTGCTCCTGAAACACCATCTCCCGTCTCTCAGAGCTTTTGCTCAGAATCCCCTTTTCTGCCACCACAATCAACCCCCATCATGTGGCTACTAAGCTTCCTCTAGAAGCAGAGGATTTTTCCACCTAGCCCAGTCATAACAGTGAGGCTCTGCTAATCTATCTGACCGTGTTCAAGGAAGAGCTGTGTTTCACAAATGTTCATCCCTCTCTTCCTTTACCCAAAGACTAGCCAAGTCCTGTTCAACATGAAGGACCCTTGGATGAACAGTGCCTAAGTGGAGATCCTGCAATACTTTCAAAAGTTGGAAGAGGTATAGTTGCAGGAGGAGGACAGATTCCTAGAGGAGCAGCATGGCTCAGTGGACAGAGCCCGGGCCCGGGAGTCAGAAGGACTTGGGTTCTAATCCTGGCTCTGCCACATGTCTACTGTGTGACCCTGGGCAACTCACTTCACTTCTCTGGGCCTGAGTTACCTCATCTGCAAAATGGGGATTAAACATGTGAGCCCCAGGTGGGACAGGGACTGTGCCCAACCTGATTAGCTTGTCTCTACCCCCGCGCTTAAAACAGTGCTTGGCACATAGTAAGTGCTTAACAAGTACCACAGTTATTATTATTTTGCAGGGAGATGTTTTGGATTACCTAAATGACCCAGTTCCCCAAGAGCTGCATGCCCCCAACTGGAAGTGGTTCTGCCTTTAGGATCCTCAGCCCCAGTTCGAAGAAGCAGGGCTTCTTGTCATCATCATCAATCGTATTTATTGAGCGCTTACTATGTGCAGAGCACTGTACTAAGCGCTTGTCCCTTTCCTAGACGGGATCAACAGAGGTGCCACTTTCTGGGTGCCTTGGCTCTCCCTGCAGGTGGCCCATTTTGGAAGCTCAATTGCCCCGACGACCCATCCCGAGATCCCCGGAAGCATCAACCTCTTGCTTTTTTTCAGGCCTGGTACATGGAGCAGCCTGGGCCTTTGTAGCCACTATCTGCCAACCCGGCAGAGGTGAGGTGGGAGACTTAATCCCTGCTCCTACCCCTGCCCCAGGGCCTCAGCCAACCCAGAGAAACTCAAGACCTTTCTGTCCGGTCACCCCAAACCTCTGCCTGACTCACAGATCCCCGAGTCTCCCAGGGAAACAGTCTCTTTACGGTCATTCCCCTGGGCTGACACTGAATTTCCAAAGCAACAAATTAAACTCAGAGCACTCCTCCCCTCCCCGCCCCCAAGTTCTCCCTCAGTCAAACCAGAGCGGAAATGAGGATCAGCTTGTTTCCCCCTCCCGCCAACGCCGTGGAGCAGAGCATTCCCCGTCCTCCTGGGTGAATTCCCGGCCGCCCCCGGCACCCCACGAAGCCGACGAGGAGGGGCTGGGGGCAGCACGTACCTTGGAAATGAGTTCATCGTGATTTGCCAGGTGAGCCCTACAGTGGATGCAACTGTAGGTGCGGTGGCAGGAAGGCAGGTAAGCCTGGAAAGTCTTGGATCTCGTCATCTTCACCATTGGCGCCGCCGAATGCTGAGGGAACTCAGGGGCGGCCCAGGAGGCGTTCCCACAGGACGGGTCACACGGGAAACACCGGAAGACGCAGGTAAAGGCCGTGATTTGGCAGGTGGCGGGTGTGGGGCAGGCTCCACACACTGGTTACTTCTTCGGAGGAGACAGATGCCCGGGTGGAAGTCTGGGGCAGGTTCTCAGCAGCCTGTGGTTCCAAGACAGAGAAGAAAAAAAAAAAAAAGAATTAGCTGGGAAACGAGCGCTTCTGACTCATAAGCAAGCGAGCGGCGCGCCAGACACAGATGCCGCCGATGAAGAAATTAGGGCACAGCTGCCTCTCGAACTGAAGAAAGACTTTAAGCCAAACCAAATCTACTGCAGCCCTAAGAGATCTAGTTCCTAAGAGCCAGCCCTGCCCTTTCTGGAAACAAAAATCAACAGGCAAGGGATTTTTTTTTCCCCCTCAGGAGTGATGGGCTTCCTTCTCAGAGGATGAATCATAATAATTACGCTTCTTGTGAAGTGCTTACTGTACTCCAAGTGCTATACTAAGATCTGGGGTAGATATGAGATAATCGGGGCAGACACAGTTCCTGCCTCATAGTCTAAGTCAGAAGGAGAACAGCTATCGAATCCCCATTTTACAGGAGAGGAAACTGAGACAAAGAGAAGTTCAGTGACTTGCCTAAGGTCACAAAGCAGGTGCGCTACGGAGCCTATATTAGAATCCAGATCCGGGCTCTTTCCACTAGGTAACACTACTTCTCAACACCCAAATGGCCCTCTAGGCAAGGTCACAGCTTCCAAGTTTCCCACAGGGAATTCTACATCCAAATTCAACAAGTTGGAACACTGTCACCTTCCCTGCAATGCCATTTCTCCTAAACTGGGAAGGAGTAGCTTGAAGCTAAGGCTTCTCATTGAAAAACTCTTGAGGTGATCTCACAGCCCCATCTCATCGTAGGAGATGGCCCAGAGAGTTGGCTCATCATCATCAATGGTATTGGAGCACTTACTATGTACAGAGAGAGCACTGTACTAAGTGCTCGGAAGGGTACAATACAACAGAGTTGGTAGACACATTCCCTGCCCACACTGAGCTTACAGTCTAGAAGAAGAGCCCCAGAGTGTCGATATACCAACTGATGACAGAGTCTCCTGTCGAGACCATGGATGGCCCTCGTCCTGAGCCTTTAGGAAAGACAACCTGCGGGAAGGAATTGATTGTAGTGCTAATGGTTTGCACACCACTATTTACCACCCGCAGTCCCTGCTAGAAGGATTCCCACTGAGTCACGCAACAGCAGTGAACGAGAAGGCGGGTTGGGTGCAGCAGACTTGGACATGCAGGTACACAAATGTTGTCATGTTCAGGACCCATGTACTGACGCATAATATAGAAACTTCCCTGATTCTGTGCTGAAGGAAACGGTTGGTCTTCCAGGTCATCTTGATGCCTGGCTGCTCAGCTGCCTCTTGTTAAGCAATCCCTGCTGTTCAGGGCAGCATATGATACAAGGGGCTGCATTCCCTTCCTCCTGAAACCCTCACACACACCCAGCCCCCAAAATTGCTGGGTGCTGAGCTCAACACGTAACCTAAAGAAGCCCAGTCTCCTCTTACTCTTGGGAGGCGCAGGGAAAGGAGGTTGTTTAAGGCCGAGTACCTTGGAACACGTCAAAGAGAGAATGTGTATGCGGGACACAGAGATGGAGGTCTCTGGAGTCCTAAACCCAGCACAGACTGGGATTGTCTCTGAGTTCTCGTAAACCATGTGCTAACTGTAACCTGCTTGTTCATCCATTCAATCATTCATTCAATTATATTTATTGAGCGCTTACTATGTGCAGAGCACTGTACTACTACTACTATTAATAATAATAATGATGATGGTATTTGTTAAGCATTTACTATGTGCCAAGCACTGTTCTAAGCACTTGGAAAGTACAATTCAGCAACAAAAAGAGACAATCCCTGCCCACAATGGGCCCAAAGTCTAGAAGCGGGGAGACAGACATCAAAATAAGTAAACAGGCATCAATAGCATCAATATAAATAAAAAGAATTACAGATATATACACATCATTAATAAAATAAATAGAATTCAGGTTTCTTTAATCTCGGGTGCTTTTTTTTTAAAAAAAATGATATTTGTTAAGCACCAAACTACGTGCCAGACACTGTGCTAAATGCTGGTACAGATACTAATGAATCAGGTTGGACACAGTCCATGTCCTGTGTAGGGCTCACAGTCTTAATCCCCATTTTCCAGATGAAGGAACTGAAGCACAGAGAAGTGAAATGACTTGCCCAAGGTCACAGAGCAAACAAATGGGGGAGCTGGGATTAGAACCCAAGTCCTTCTGAGCCCCAAACCCATCAACTAGGAACACTGTTTGTCAAGGGTGTTCTCATTTGCCTACCTCCCAGGAGAGAAGGTAGTGTTAAACTCGTGACTTGCTTTGAAGATAAAGTTATTTCGGGGGCGGGGGAGGAAGACAAACAAAAAAAAATCAAATCTTTACCAAATGATCCATCTGGTGTTTAGAGAAAGCTTACGCTTGTACTCCTTGGGTCCTTGCCAAACCAAATCACGTGAACAACACACTTTTCCAAACAAAGGCGGGCTCCTCCGCCATGGTCCTCGCTCTCCTGGAGCCTGTATAAATTAGTCAAAGGGAGTGATGGATCCGTTTCCACCTTAATGCCAACATCCAACTTGCAGAGAAGCAGTGTAGCCTCATGGCTAGAGCACGGGCCTCAGAGGCAGAAAGACCTGAGTTCTAATCCCGGTTCTGCCACTTGTCTGCTCCGTGACTTTGGCCAAGTCATTTCACTTCTCTGTGGCTCAGTTACCTCATCTGGAAAATAGGGGTTAAGGCTGTGAGCCCCATGCGGGACACGGACTGTGACCAACCTGGTTGGCTGTACTTAACCGAGTGATTAGTACAGCAGCTTAACAACCACCATTAGGAAAAACAAAAAACAAAAAAAGTCTCAACCAGGTTTTTAGGAGCAGAAAACCCTCCCATCTCCTACCTCCATCTCATGTTCCTGAGTAAAGAAAGGCTTGCTACGACTAGGTTGAGGCTTAAGTACAACTGAGCAGAGGGAATGTACGGAAAGGCAGGATTTGATAGAAAAAGGAAGGCTTGCGGTGGGGGGGGGGGGGGTGTCAATCCATCACCCTTCAGGGGTTTTAAAAAATGGTATTTAAGTGCTTACTATGTGCCAGGCACTGTACTAAACACTGGGGTTGATACAAGTTAATCAAGTTGGACACGGTCCATGTCACAATCTTAATCCCCATTTACAGATGAGGTAACTGAGGCACAAAGAAGTGACTTGCCCAAGGTCACACAGCAGACAAGTGGCGGATTCAAGATTAGAACCCAGATCCTTCTGCCTCCCAGCCCTCGGCTATATCCACTAGGTCACACTGCTTCTCTACTCTACTTCTCTAATTAAAACTCATTGTTTTCAGCTGGAAAAGGCCAGTGACCCACTCAACATTTCCCAAGTCCAAACCAAGCCTGCAGCCTTAAAGACCCAGCTTCCAATTCATTCATTCATTCAATCGTATTTATTGAGCGCTTACTGTGTGCAGAGCACTGGACTAAGCGCTTGGGAAGTACAAGTCGGCAACATGTAGAGACAGTCCCTACCCAACAACAGGCTCACGGTCTAGAAGGGGGAGACAGACAACAAAACAAAATCTGAGATTTGGAAGTGAAAGGTCAAGGACCGTTTCCATATGTTGCCAATTTGTACTTCCCAAGCGCTTAGTACAGTGCTCTGCACACAGTAAGCGTTCAATAAATACGACTGAATGAATGAATGAATGAATAGCATCTCCTTCAGTCAAATGCTCCTGAAACCTCCCGGCTCCCACCCAGAACCAAGGTACTCTGAAACTGGCCCATCTTATGCAAACACTCTACGAGGCAGGAGTGGGGAAAAAAGAAAAAAAAGCAAACCTTTTGGCATCAACTCTAGGTTCATACAGCAGACTGCAGAGTCTGTTTTCTCATACACGAGGCATCTAAATTATGCATGCAGCAGGAGAAACAGAATTTCCTCCCTCGCTTCTTTTCTGTAGGGGAAAGACCGACCATAAATCTTCAATCTAAAGGGAGACATATTCTGGTTTTGCTCAGTCTGGGGTCCTAAAGTAAACTCAGTTTTCCCGACCTGAGTGATGGGCCAAGAAAAAGACAGGCTTCTCACTGCAGCATTGGAGGAAAAGCAGCCAGGACTCCGGCACACAAGCAAGGATCACAGACAGCCTTAACTTCTCCAGGCACCGAGTTTCCTCAACTGTAAAATGAAGATACCTGTTCTTCCTACTTAGACTGTGAGCCCCATGCAGGACAGGGACTTTGTCTGACCTAATTAACTCGTAACTACCCCAGCACTTAGGAAAGTGACACATAGTAAGCGCTTAAATACCATGAAGGAAGGAAGAGAGACATTGTTGTGGCCAGGGAAGGTATATAACAACTCGGTTCTATTGTACTCTCCCAAGCGCTTAGTATGGTAAGGGCTTCCCTAAGCCCTCTTTTCCTCTTCTCCCATTCCCTTCTGCCTCATCCAGACTTGCTCCCTTTCTCAGTCCCCCCTCCCAGCCCCCAGCACTTATATTCATATCTGTCATTTATTTATGTCTGTCTCCCCATCTAGACTGTAAGCTCATTGTGGGCGGGGAAGTGTCTGTTTATTGCTATATTATACTCTCCCAAGCACTCTGTTCAGTGTTCTGCACATACTACGCGCTCAATAAATATGACAGATTGATTGCTTAGATAAGCAGCCTTTTCTAAAAGTCACCAGGCACCTTCCAGCCCCTATTCAGGTGTCAGGAGCCCAAACTGTTCCTGAAATCCATTCCCGGGTACAAAAAAAAACCCAAACAAAAAACCACTGGTATCTGTCCTCAAGGAGAAAAATAAGGGGCAAGATAATTTTTTGTGCTGAAGAGCAGAAAGCTGCCCCAACCCTACTGTTTGGCCTGGAAGGGGAAAAGAGGAAAGAGTTACGAGTAGACTGTGAGCCCACTGTTGGGTAGGGACTGTCTCTATATGTTGCCAACTTGTACTTCCCAAGTGCTTAGTACAGTGCTCTGCACACAGTAAGTGCTCAATAAATACGATTGATTGATTGATTGATTGAGTAGGCCTGTTTGGTTAGAAGACAAAAAAGTGAATAGGTGAGGTGTAAAAAAACACCTCAACAAAAGGCCTGCACGGAGTAGTGGATAGAGCACAGGACTGGGAGACATAAATCATGGGTTTTAATGCCGGCTCCACCACTCGTCTGCTAGGTGACCTTGGGCAAGTAACTTGACTTCTCTGTGCCTCAGTTACCTCATCTGTAAAATGAAGAGCGAGACTGTGAGCCCCACGTGGGATGGGGACTGTGTCCAAACCAATTTGCTTGTATCCACCTCAGTGCTTAGTATAGTGCCTGGCACACTGTGCTTAACAAATACAGTTATAATTATTATTACTGCAAAGGATCTTCCTTTTTCATGGGGCTTTGGGAGGGATAGAGAATTATCTGGATTGTGCTAAAGGATTTTTTTTATAGAGAATTATCTGGATTGTGCTAAACGATTTTTTTTTTGAAATCCCTTTCTGGAATGTAATTCCATCCTCCACCATGACCATGTATTAGAATCTGACTTGCAGTGCTGGGAATATCACAAATGTGATACAGAAGTTAGAGGGAGAGGGCAATAAGTGTCTTATTGCAAATACAGCCTTTCCGGGAACAGAAAGGTTTCCACAACCTAGAAAACCGAAGCCCGAGGGTCTCTCTATTCCAAATCTGAACCTTTTACACTGCCTCTTTTGACTTTTGAAAAAAGAAAAACCAAAGACAATGGTACGTTCTTTTTTTTTTCAAAAGATAAATTAATCATTTATTGAGTGCTTACGTTGTTCAGAGCACTGTATTAAGCACTTGGGAGAGTACGATGTAACAGAATTGGTAGACATGCCCACAAAGGGCTTACAGTCTAGAGGGGAAGATAGACATTCATATAAATAAATAAAATATGAATATTCCTTCATTCATTCAATTGTATTTACTGAGCGCTTACTGTGTGCAGAGCACTGTATTAAGCGCTTAAATACTATGTTCTTAAATACTATTCTCAAAAAACAAGAAACCACCTCAGAGGAAAACATTTAACTCAGGAAATAAAACAGACCCACTCATCCCTGAATGGCATGAGACTTGGTCTCCGTTTCCACAAAAGTCCCCAAATCCATCACAAAGGGATTGATAACTCTGCCACCTAAGTCCGAGGCCGTGTATCCAGCTGTGAAATCTCATTTCCGAAAGGCCCTGGTTTTCAGGAAAAAAAGAAAAAGTATCGGGAGCTGAATCCAGCCAGCTCGATGCAACCATGGCACAGGCAAAGAGCTATTGCAGACGTGTTTTCTGGCCACCGATTAGTCAGCCCGGGGAAGTGAATGTGTTTACTCCATGCCTATTCAGTCACTGATTTTTCCTGGGACATCCTCCCACCTGTGGCTTGCAGCAGTCAATCAATCAATCAATCGTATTTATTGAGCGCTTACTGTGTGCAGATCACTGTACTAAGCACTTGGGAAGTACAAGTTGGCAACATATAGAGACAGTCCCTACCCAACAGTGGGCTCACAGTCTAGAGGGGGGAGACAGAGAACAAAACCAAACATACGAACAAAATAAAATAAATAGATATGTACAAGTAAAATAAATAAATAGAGTAATAAATATGTACAAACATATGTACATATATACAGGTGCTGTGGGGAAGGGAAGGAGGTAAGACGGGGGGGATGGAGAGGGGGACGAGGGGGAGAGGAAGGAAGGGGCTCAGTCTGGGAAGGCCAGTGATTGATTCCCCGGAAGCACCCAATGCCTGCATCTAACAGAAATATTCGAATTGTTTATTCGTGGCTCACTCTGGTGGTTTGTTTTTATTTGTTGTTTTGTTTTTAATTGTATTTGTTTTTGTTGTTTTTAATTGTATTTGTTAAAAGCACTTACTATGTGTCAGGCACAAGCCCCGGGGTAGATCCAAGTTAACTGGACTGTGTCCAATGTCCCACATGGGGTGCACCGCCTTAATCCCCATTTTACAGATGAGGTCACTGGCACAAAGAAGTCAAATAATATAATAATAATGATGGTATTTGTTAAGCGCTTACTATGTGCAAAGCACTGTTCTAAGCGCTGGGGAGGTTACAAGGTGATCAGGTTGTCCCGGGGGGGCTCACAGTTTTAATCCCCATTTTACAGATGCAGTAACTGAGGCACAGAGAAGTTAAGTGACTTGCCCACAGTCACACAGCAGACCAGTGGCAGAGCCAGGATTAGAACCCAGATCCTCTGGCTCCCAGGCCTGTGCATTTTCCACTAGGCCCCTCTGCTTCCCTGGTGGTTGCTGGAAGGCCGCTGTGACCTGAGATTTCTCCTCTGTTGGTTTTGAAGCTGTAGAGAGGCTACACTATTTTACGAAGGACAGGGCTCTGGGACCCCAAAATGGTTTCTGGCTAGAGAGGCTATCTTTCTTATAATAATAATAATAATAATAATAATAATAATAATAATGGCATTTATTAAGCGCTTACTATGTGCAAAGCACTGTTCTAAGCGCTGGGGAGGTTACAAGGTGATGAGGTTGTCCCACGGGGGGCTCACAGTCTTAATCCCCATTTTACAGTTGAGGTAGCTGAGGCACAGAGAAGTGAAGTGACTTGCCCAAAGTCACACAGCTGTCTAGTGGCGGAGCCAGGATTTGAACCCATGACCTCTGACTCCAAAGCCGGGGCTCTTTCCACTGAGCCACGCTGCTTCTCTCTAATCTCCTTACCTAGTCAGTCTCCGCGTTTACTGGAGCAAAATTGGGAGTGTGTGGAAGATGCATATCGTTAGCCCTTTCTAAATGTTAAACACCACACGACTTCCTGCTAGTAGACCCAGCCTGGGGTTGGTGATCTGGAATCACCGAGATCGGCAGATTGTGCCCCTCAACACGGAGTTGAATAAACAATCTTTACTCAGCTTTGCAGGTACATCATCCTTTTTACCGCCACCGAGATCGTCGTCATTCAGCTCTGCAAGAGGCCTGATCACTGCAACTAATCTTTGTGGCTTGTAGGCAACCACTGCAGTGGTGGTAATAATACCAAAAATAATAATAATGATAACAGTACTTGTTAGGCGCTTACTATATGCCAAAGCACGGTTCTAAGTGCTGTTGGTAGATACAAGTTAATCAGGTTGGACACAGTCCCTGTCCCACAAGAGCCTCACACTCAATCCCCATTTTCAGATGAGGTAAAAGGGGTCCAAAGAAGTGTAGTGACTTGCCCAAGGTCACATAGCAGACATATGGCGGAGCATGGATCAATCAATCAATCAATCGTATTTATTGAGCGCTTACTGTGTGCAGAGCACTGTACTAAGCGCTTGGGAAGTACAAGCTGGCAACATAGAGAGACAGTCCCTACCCAACAGTGGGCTCACAGTCTAAAAGGGGGAGGCAGAGAACAAAACCCAACATACTAACAAAATAAAATAAATAGAATAGATATGTACAAGTAAAATAAATAAATAAATAGAGTAATAAATATGTACAAACATATATACATATATACAGGTGCTGTGGGGAAGAGAAGGAGGTCCTTCTGACTCCCAAGCTCATGCTCTATCCACTATGCCACGCTTTACTTTCTGGGAGACCGGTTTCTGGGAGTCTACTGGGACTTCCTGAAAGACGCTAAGGTTCTCCAGATTCCCTTCGAATAGGTGACTCCTTTATCCGTCCTTGATTGACAAGGCAGAAACAGCTCTCGTGATCTTCCCGGGCCTCCTGGTCTAGGAAAGGCCAAATATTTAACCTTGGCTCAGGCTGGGCATAAGAGGAAAGCCTCGTCCCCCTTAACTCTGTGTTAAAAGGAGCACTGACACTTGTCTGCTGTGAGAACTTGGGCAAATCACTTCCCTTCTCTATGCCTCAGTTACTTCATCTGCAAAATGGGGATTAAGACTGTGAGCCCCATGTGGGAAAGGGATTGGGTCCAACCTGGTGAGTTTGTATCTATCTCTCTGATTACTACGGTGCCTGGCACACAGAAAGTGCTTAACAAATACCCTAAAAAAGGAGGGGGCCAAAGATATAGTTTTCATTTACAATTATATTCTCCAGTTCCTTTTTGCATAGGGCCAAAGGGAAGCCAAGATCAAGATGATTTTTAATGGGGGTTGGTTCAATGATCAGAGAGGTGAAAAGGGCCCTACATCATTGAGTTTATCCTAGGACAAGCCAAAGTGAACAAAATAAGCAGTTTCAAAGAATGTCAGAGAAGAGAATCTTCAAGAGTGGAATAAAAGGCAGCACTCAGTCACCCTCTATAGCTAGAGGACCACCATAGATTTTATTTTTATTAGATTTATTAGATTTAGATTAGATTAGATTAGATTTATTAGACTCGGTGAGGCCGAAACCGGGCCGGGGCTGCCGGGGACCCCAATTAATCAGAAATTAATCAATCAGTAGAGAAGCAGCGTGGCTCAGTGGACAGAGCCCGGGCTTTGGGGTCGGAGGTCATGGGTTCGGATCCCGGCTCCGCCAGCTGTCAGCTGGGTGACTTTGGGCAAGTCACTTAGTATGTCTGGTTTTATTCTCTGTCTCCCCCTTTTAGACTGTGAGCCCACTGTTGGGTAGGGACTGTCTCTATAGGTTGCCAACTTGGACTTCCCAAGCGCTTAGTACAGCGCTCTGCACATAGTAAGCGCTCAATAAATACGATTGATGATGATGATGATGATTTTTTTTAAGCACTTGCTACATGCCAGGCACTAAACACTGGGGTAGACACAAGATTGTCAGGTTGGACGCAGTCCCCGTCCTGCAAGGGCCTCACAGTCTTAACCCCCACTTTCCAGATGAGGTAACTGAGGTCCAGAGAAGTGACTTGCCCAAGGTCACACAGCAGACAAGTGATGGAGTCAGGATTAGAAGCCAGGTCCTTCTGACTCTCGGACCGGTACTCGTATTCACTAGGCCACACTGCTCATCTACCACGATCTACCCGGGGAGACAGACATTACAATAAATTACAGACAGGGAAATGGCAAAGTGTAAGGATATATACTATTAACAAGGAAGAGAAAAAATCTAATTGATTGGGAAGGAAGGCAGGTCAAAGGCTAGTCTTTTCGGTCACGGATACCTTCAGCAAACTCTTTAAACACAAAGGATCACAATATAGATCGACAAAAAACTACTGAATCAGCCGCCGGTCTTCACTGTACCCCCTGTCCCTTTCCCCTCAGTCCACCCTCCATAATGTTTTGTTTTGTTGTCTGTCTCCCGCTTCTAGACTGTGAGCCCGTTGTTGGGTACGGACCGTCTCTATAAGTTGCCAACTTGTACTTCCCCAGCGCTTAGTACAGTGCTCTGCACACAGTAAGCACTCAATAAATATGATTGAGTGAATGAATGAATGAATGGTTGGCAATAACTGAGGGTAATGCTGTGATACCACGAAATGAGCCTGGGAAAAAACCACTCCCTAATGCAGCCCAAGCAAGTGGCAATTTCTCTGGGAAAATGGACCAAATGTTGAGTCCATTCTCCTTGCCACTAATGGGGAAAGTGAAGTAGGAGGGACAAATGGGTGAGCAGGTAATTTTTTTTTAATAGGGGCAGCTATTTAATGAGCTTCCAGTCAATAATTAACGATAATAATTATGGTATTTGTTAAGTACTTAGTATGTGCCAGACACTGTACTAAGAGCTGGGGTGGATACAAGCAAATCAGGTTGGACACAATCCCTTCCCCCCAGGGGTTCACAGTCTCAAACCCCGTTTTCCAGATGAGGTAACAGGCACAGAGAAGTGAAGTGACTTGCCCGAGGTCACACAGCAGACAGGTGGCAGAGCTGGGATTAGAACCCACGATCTTCTGACTCCCAAACCCGTACTCTATCCAGTATGGCATGTGGCAGATGAGAGAGACAAGGGACCAGAAGTTGGGAGCCGGTACTTGCTACAATCTTGAGAAATGCAGATACTCCACAGGCTCTGCTGAGAAGCCATCCGCCCTGAATCTACCGGCACAACTGAATTAAGCAGGTGTCAAAACCCATTTTGCACATCAGCAAGTCACACTGGGCATATTGCTCCACTTCAAAGAAACCAAAAAACAGCAAGACAAGGAGAGACACAATGGTACGTGTACCCTTTCCATAAATGCAATCTAGAGTTGAAAGATTAAGACAGAAAAAATAAAAGGGAGAGGAGCAGTCCACCTTTAAAAATGAGGTCTTTGCCTAATCTTTCAACCATCTCACATGCCTAATGGCTTATTTAATGAGCACTCACTGTGTGCAGAGCACTGTACTAAGTGCTTGGGGAGTACAACAGAACAGAGTTGGCTAAGTTCATTCTTTCATTCAATCGTACTTATGGAATGTAAAGTGCTGTACTAAACGCTTGGGAGTGTACAATACAATAAACAGACGCACTCCCTGCCCACAGTGAGTCTACAGTGAGGCTTACAGTCTAGAGGGGGGGTTCCTGCTGTTATTGACACAAACAAGGAGGTTTGACAAAGCATTTATCTTGGTTTCCCCTCTCTGCCTAAGATGGGCAGACGTCACTGTGGATAAAAGTATTTTGTCTTTTCACACAAGCTCTTGCAGGTTTTGGCAAATCTCCACCGAGCTACTGCGCCAGAAACACACACACACAAAAACAGCTGCCACGCTCCTACTAACGTGCGTCCGGAACAATACCAGAATTGCAGGTGTCTAGGACGTGGGGTGACTGTCCCAGGATCTTTGTCCTCATGGGGATCGCCTGTGGTCAAAGGTCCGTCCCCAACCAACAGTTGCCAAAACTAAAGCCCTGCCTCAACCACTGCTTTGGGTGCAGAATTACCCCAAAAGTTTAGGGAAGGAATGTGCAAACCACCTGCCTTTAAACATATGGTCCAAGAAGGGTGGGGGGAAACTGTTAGCTGGCTGTGGGCAGGGAATGTGTCCGTTTATTGTTGTATTGTACTCTCCCAAGCGCTCAGTACAGTGTTCTGCACACAGTCAGTGCTCAATAAATAGAACTGAATGAGTGAAATGTTTTTGACGTGGGAGCTCGTGTTGGGCAAAAAACTAAAAGGGGTTATTGCTCCCACAGCCACCAAATGCAGTTGAATTAGTCCAATCAGAGTCATTCCTGGGTATTTCTGGCCCTGCTGAAGCGATGAACGAACCTCCAATTAACTGACCCAAGAAGGGCTAGCTAGTTCAGGCAATGGGAGCTAAGGCCACCAAGAAGCAGCACAGCCTAGGCTTGGGAGTCAGCAGGTCATGGGTTCTAATCCTGACCCCACCACTTGGCTGCTGTGTGACCTTGGTCAAGTAACTTCACTTCTGTGAGCCCCAGATACCTCATCTGTAAAATGGGGATTGAGGCTGTGAGCCCCACGGGAGACAGGAACAGTATCCAACCTGAGTTGTTTGTATCTACCTTAACGCTTAGAACACTGCTTGGCACATAGTAAGTGCTTAACAAATACCACAATTATTATTATTACTCAAAGAGCGGAGGTGGTTGGGGAGCCTCTCTTCCACCCCTCTAGACTGTAAGCTCATTGTGGGCAGGGAACATGTCTACCAACGGTTACATTGTACTCTTCCAAGCGCTTAGTACAGTGCTCTACATACAGTCGGCACTCAATAAATACCATTGGTAGACTGATGCCACTCTCTCCTATTACTGCCCTTTCTACTCAGGGAGTGATGGAGAGCAACAGCTAGCGAGTCATACTGTACTCTCCCAAGCGCTTAGTGCAGAGCGCTTAGTACAGTGCTCTGCACACTGCAGATGCTCGATAAATACCACTGACTGATTCATATCTCTTTCCAGCTCCCTTTCTCTCCTCCTCTGGGTCTCTGACTCGCTCTCTCCTGAGTCTTTTTGGCCTCACTCCCAGGCCACCTTGAGGACCAGAAATCTGGTTACCGTGGGGGTGAGTAGGACACAGAAGTAGAAACTTGAACCACAAGGAGCTGGAAGAAAAATAAATTCTTCCAGCTGTATTTACCATCCTCTAGAAACCTCCCCCTAAGGTCTTTTGCTCAAGCCAGAAATCCAAACCGTATATACCTGTTACCCCTCGTTTCTGCAAATCCCTCTCCAATCCCGCCGTGACGTGTCAGCAGTAAATGCAGCAGAAGGGACAAGGTGTATATGGGCCTTCCCTGCTCTGAAGTCTTTTAAAAGACACATTAAACTGGAGTTTGAGAAGCAGCATGGCCTAATGGAAGAAGCCCGGGCTTGGAGGGCAGAGGAGTTGGGTTCTAATTCCAGCTCCACCCCTTGTCTGCTGTGTGACCTCGGACAAGTCACTTCACTTCTCTGTGCCTCAGTTCCCTCATCTTTAAAATGGGGATTAAGACTGTGAGCCCTAAGTGGGCCAGGGACTGTATCAGACCTGGCAGACTTGGATTCACCCCAGTGCTCAGTACAGTGCTTGGGATGTCGTAAAGCGCTTAATACTAGAACTATTATTATTGTTATTTTTATTAGAATTGATTCTGCTACTGGGTCCAAGGGGAAAGCTCACTGGGTGGAAATTTTACTTATAAATGACTTTGATGCAGAGATATTTTACTGGCTAAAGATGGGTAAATACCAAAAGCCCCAACCAGCCTGAGCGCCTCAAAAAGGAAGCAGCAATTGGGTGATGCTACTGAAACGGTAATTACTTTCTGATACCGATCACAAAGGGCTACTGTTCCAGCTGAATAAAAATCATCTTCTCCAAAGCAAGTAGTTCTGTTCCCTACTGGCATTAAGAAATTCCCGACTTCCCTGAAGCCTGGAGAATTCAATTCTGGACTAAAAACTACACGCTTGGTGCTGATCATTTGCCTCCCTAGTCATCCCATTAGTGGGAAGGATGAAAGAGGGAGATAAGTGGACAACCACAGCCTGGTTTCAGCCTAGGCAGGAGGCCGGAAAGACAGATCAGTGACATTCTCTCAGGACCCTGGACAAGATCTAAGTTCCCTCCCTGCCCATGGACCTCTCTCTAATCCCTACAGGATCACGGAACACCACTGATCTGACTGGAGTTTGGGGGAGACTTTCCCAGGTTGTGACCATTTCTCTCTGTCCACTCAAGCAATGTCACTGTCCTTGAGCAAATCAAAGTCAACATCCCAGCAGCGGGGCCTACTGGATAAAGCACGAGCTTGGGAGTCAGAAGGACCTGGGTTCCAATCCTGCCTCCGCCACTTGTCTGCTGTGTGATCACTTCACTTCTCTGGGTCTCAGTTACCTCATCTGTAAAATGGGGATTAAGACTGTGAGTCCCATGTGGGACTGGGATTATTCCCTATCTGATTTCCTTGTATCCACCCTAGAGCTTAGTACAGTGCCTGGCACCCAGTAAGCGCTTAACGAATACCACCATTACCACATTATTTAGGCCAGAGGATCCTGGAGGTGAAGTCGGAGAAGGAGGCAGATCCTGCCTCTGCCATATTAGCAGTAGGATGAGAAGTATATATATATATATATATATATATATATATATAAGAAGTGTTATGTTGCCAATTTGTACTTCCCAAGCGCTTAGTACAGTGTTCTGCACATAGTAAGCGCTCAATAAATACGATTGATGATGATGATGATGAAGTATTTATTGAGCACCCACTACATGCGGTGCACTGTACTGAGTGCTTGATAAAGTACAACATGAGCACTGGGCATGTTCCTTGCCTGCAAGAAGCTTACATTCCTTTGGGGGAAAAATAGGCTAAAAATATCGACAAATGTACTACTAATAATTAATAAGCTGAGTGGACCATCCTACATACGTATACATAAGTGCTGAGGGAAGGTGTAACTAACATGAAAGTAGTAGAGATGACAAATGGGTTAATGTGATTTGGATTGTTGGAGTTAACTGGGGAAGGCTTTTTGGAGGAGGTGGGATTTTAGGAGGACTTTGAAGGTGGGGAGAACTATGGTCTGTCGGATTGGGGTCGGGGGTAAGGGAGGAAATTCCAGGCGGGCAGAACAGGGCGAGGAGGGGACAGAGTCAGGAGAGTCAGGAGTGAAGTGCAGCCTAGAAGGGATACAGACAATGAGATAGAGAGTAGCAGGTGAAGAGAGCTGAAATGTAAGGTGGGTAGAGTTGAAGGAAGAGTTTTTACTTGAGAAGAAGGGACATGGGAAGCCATCGAAGGGATCTGAGGAGAGGGGAGATGAGGGAAAAGCAGCGCTTCAAGTTGCGACTAGTGTATATTGGCCAAGGGAGAGGCTGGAGGCAGGGAAACTAGCAGGAAGGCCGATAAAAATCACCCAGACATGATAGGACAAGAGTTTGGACTAATGTGGGTTGATCTGGGAAGAGAGGAATGGAAGGATGTGGGAAATGTGTGGAATAAACCGGCAGGCTTGAATGTGAGAGTTGAAAGAAAGTGAATCCAAGATTACGCCAAAGGTGTGGGCTTTTGGTGGGGTCATAGACAGAGATGGAAAAGTTGGGAGAAGACGGTTTACAATAGAAGATGAGTAGCTCAGTTTTGGAAGTGTTAAACTTGATGTGCCAGCAGAATACTCAGGTGGGGATGTCCTAGAAGCAAGAGGAAATGTGAGATTGTAGGTAAGGTGAGAGGTAGATTTGGAAGGCACTCACACAGCACGGTGGCTGAAGCCTCGTGAATGGATGTTGTGTTAAAAGAATACAAAACAGAGCACTTAGTAAGTGTTCTGCACACAGTAAGCCCTCAAAAATACCACTGATTAATAATAATAATAATTACAGTATTTGTTATGCGCTTACTCTGTGCCAGGCACTGTACTAAGCGCTGAGTGGATACGAGCAAATTGGGTTGGACACAGTCCCTGTCCCACGTGGGGCTCACGGTCTCGATCCCCATTTTTCCAGATGAGGCAGCTGAGCACAGAGAAGTGAGGTGACTTGCCCAAGGTCACCAGGCAGGCAGGTGGCAGAGCCGGAATTAGAACCCATGGCCTTCTGACTCCCAGTTCCGTGCTCTGTTAGGCCACGCTGTTTCTCCAACAGATCCAACAGAGCTCGGAGCCGCGAGGCAGAAGAGGAGCTAGTGAATGGGAGTGAGAAGGAGCAGAGAGAGAGGATGGAGCCAGGTTAGTACGGTGTCAGCTAAACCAAAGCCTGATAGTGTTTCAAGGAGGAAGGAACGGCTCACTGTGTCAAAGGCAGCCGAGAGGTCAAAGAGGATTTGAGCAGAACAGAGCCCATTGGAATTGGCCACAGGGAGGTTGCTAGTGACCTTAGAGAATGCAGAACTGGGGAATTTTAAACCGTTTTTTCCTAAGGAAATATGCTTGCCTACGGTCCTGCTTTCTAGTACAGCACAAAGCCTTCTCCAGTATCACTAGCCTAAACTACTTTCCTTTGAGTCTGGATCTTTGCCAACATCCTAAGAGCAGAAACACCCTTGACAAGTGTGAGACTCTCGGTCCGATTTCATATTGGGAAAGCTAGGGTAAATGATCTTGTTTTTGAGAGAGTGCTTTTGGGGTGGGTGTGGAAACCAAAAGGCTGTGCATTTACTTATGTGTTGTCCCGCAATGAGCTACAGCCTGAAGCCAGCAGGACACACTCCGGTGGATCTGGATACAGAGCGGGGAATGAAAGCTTCCAAGTGGTTTGGGGGGTTTTTCTGGGGACTTTCCAGACAGAATTGCTGTCTTCCTCTCTTCCTTCACCGCTTCCTTAACTCTCAATCCCTTATCTATCCAGCCCACCCCTCTAAAAACACATCTGTTTGGAGTCAGACGGATAGAATGGGTTGAGTAGGGGGCTGGGGAAACAGCAGAGGGAAGCTAGGGAGGACCCAATTCAGTGAGGAAAGTTCCTAAAAACAGAAAAAAAAAAAGGAACCCTTCAAATTTTAAATTTAAAAAAACAACAACAACCACACCCCTACACAAGTAAATGCCCTTTTCTAACTTTCTCTGGGCAAATCTGTCATGAATCTTGGGTGTTCAAGGCCTCGATAGGACAAGCAACCTCGGCTATGTTGGATTAGCAACGGGTAACCCTTGGAATCCAGAAATTCATTCATGCATTCAATCGTATTTATTGAGCACTTTCTGTGTGCAGAGCACTATACTAAGTGCTTGGAAAGTACAATTCGGCAACAGAGACAATCCGTACCCAACAACGGGCTCACAGTCTAGAAGGGGCGAGACAGACAACAAAACAAGTAGACAGGCATCAATAGCATCAATATAAATGAAAAGAATTATAGATATATACACCTCATTAATAAAATAAATAGAATAATAAATATGTACATATACACCCAAGTGCTGATCAGAGGTCAACCCACACAGTTGAGTATTCCGGTTTGCACACTCATCTCACACACAAATTGGGGCCCAGATCATTGTCAATCAATCAATCAATCGTATTTATTGAGCGCTTACTGTGTGCAAAGCATTGTCAGGGAGTACCAGGTCACCAGTAAAAAGGGAGCAGAGGAGGAGATTAATCCTACGTGAGTTTCCACTCACATAAGGCAGTGGTCAGGTCAGGGAAAACTCACTCAAATTAAAATGCAGGGTTTGAGAGAAAAATCACCTCAGTCCCAGGCCCTGAAACACTGCTACATCCTGCAAATGTAAACGCACAGCCTCCCATCCCCTCAGCACATATGCATATAGTTGTCATTTATTTATGTACATTAATGTCTGTCTCCCCCTCTAGACTGTGAGCTCATTATGGGCACGGAATGTATCTGATTAGTGTCACTGTACTCTCCCAAGCGCTCAGTACAGTGCTCTGCAAATAGCAAGCGCCCAATAAATACAACTGAATGAATGAATGCTACAGAGAAGAATACAGAGGACGGCTCCAAGCTAAATGTGGATTACAGCAAAAAGCAAACCTAAGAGGCCTCTGGGGAATCCTCTCCTTATCCCTTCCCCAGGTTACAGAGTCTAGAACACATATTAAAACATACCAAGCCAACATTCTTCCAGAAATTGTTAATAGCCCTTGGCATATCATTATTTAAACAACCGGCTTCCTGCCACAGATGGTGGTGTTACAGAAGACGATACAGAGTGGACAAGCAAGCCAACCAGGTGTACATGCTATGTATTATATGGGGATTAAGACTGTGAGCCCCACGTGGGGCAACCTGATCACCTTGTAACCTCCCCAGCACTTAGAACAGTGCTTTGCACATAGTAAGCACTTAATAAATGCCATTGTTATTATTATTATCATTATTATTTAGGGCTCTGGGCAGCCACATTGTTATTATTATTATTATTATTTAGGGCTCTGGGCAACTTCACTGTAAACAGTGCCACATGCTCAGACCAAGGGGTAACAGCAGAGTAGTGAAGCGTAACCACAGGCCACAGACCTTGGTTTTCTGGATTCATTTTCTTTTTTGGCGGGGGAGGCACTCCTGTGTCCGACTCAATAAATGAAAGGCCATAGGTCCGGCCTTTTGAGAAACAGCGTGGCCTAGTCGATGGAGCCCAGCTTAGAACAGTGCTTTGCACATAGTAAGCGCTTAATAAACGCCATCATTATTATCATTATTATAAGGACCTGGGCTCTAATTCCAGGCTACTCCGCTTGTCTGCTGTGTGACCTTGGGCAAGTCGCTTCACTTCTCTGGGCCTCATAATAATAATAATAATAATAATAATAATGGCATTTATTAAGCGCTTACTATGTGCAGAGCACTGTTCTAAGCGCTGGGGAATTTACAAGGTGATCAGGTTGTCCCCCGTGGGGCTCACAGTGTTAATCCCCATTTTACAGATGAGGTAACTGAGGCCCAGAGAAGTTAAGTGACTTGCCCAAAGTCACACAGCTGACGAGTGGTGGAGCCGGGATTTGAACCCATGACCTCTGACTCCAAAGCCCAGGCTCTTTCCACTGAGCCACGCTGCTTCTCTAAGCAGAAGCAGCTTCTGCTTCTCCTCATCTGTAAAATGGGGATAAAGACTGTGAGCCCCGTGGGGGACGGGGACCGTGTCCTACTCGATCTGCTTGTATCCACCCAAGCACTTAGGAAGAGCTTAACAAATACCGCAATTATTATTAGGAGTGATCGTCATACCTCCATGATCATGAAGTTCAAGCTTTTTCACCTCCTCAGTCCTAACCCCCAACAAAGGAAGCCAGAGAGACATCCGTCCTCACAACTACTTTTACAACCAGGGAAAATAAAAATAAAAAAAGACCTTTCGGAGACAACTGGCTACAGGGCCAAATGAAAGAAAGAAAACATACCTTCTCTCCCCCTCCCACCGCCAGGTCCACCAGATTTCACTCTTAGGTTCAGGGAAGGCCTAGATTTTTGCAAAGAAAGGTCATGCCCGGAAAGCACAAGATTGCCTTTCCCTTCCCCACCCAAGAAGTGGCTCCTTTGGCATTAGATTAGAGGTAAGCAGACCACTTCATTTTTAGCAGAAACTTCCTCTTCCCTCTTGGTGGAGTGACAGCCCAGGAGAGGGTGGGAAATGGTGTGGTTTAAAAAAAAAACAAAACAAAACCACAACTAACCCCGAATGTTGGGAAACTTTAGTTCCAGAATGCTCTAGGACCTAAATCGAGCATGGACAAAGGCACGCTCCAGTACAAACGTGGAAATCTGAGAGTTCAAGATGAAAAGCACAACAGCAGTTTCAGCCACAGGATGAGTGGGCTGACCAAGTCATCTGGAACATTTGTGCTCAACTCAGTTACCAAAAATCCAGGATCCTAACAAAGTTAGGATGTCGGTGGGCAACGGAGGAGGAAAGTGTTAATAGCGATTTTCCACATTAGGCTGTCGCACAAAGAAGGAATTTCAGCTCCCAGAACTGTCACAGGAAGTCTGGCTGCCCCAGAACCAGACACGAAGAGCAAAATGAAGTTAAGTTTTCTCCCTGGAAGGGCAAGGCTAGCAACCCATTACCACCAGGAAAAAACCCCCCACAGAAACAAAAACCTTCTACACAACCAAAGCTAACGGAATGTTGGCACTGAAACCCGCCCAACAACAATACATAAATAGCCCAAGTGAAAAAGCGTATTAAGAAATCCAAGAAGTCCACACATAAGGGGTGGTGACAATGGGGATTGAATCTCTGTACCAAAAGAAAGGGCTATGAAACTGTAGCGGGGCTAAGAGTGAGACGGGGCTTGGCCCAAAAGGCACTTCTGACTTTTCCGGGTGTTTCGTCGGGGTCACCTACAAGTCGGGTCTTAACCTTAAACACCACTTTCGCATTTGAAGACAGGCAGAACAGACAATGAGGGCCTGCACTAGGGACTATGGACCAGCACCAAGGAAAGGATGACCGCAGCCGGCATTACTGGGTAGGATAAATGAGGAGAAAAGACAATGAATAGGAGGGGAGCCAGTCCGCTCCCAGAGGGTAAAATGGGGCATGTGGAAGCAGGAAGAGCAGGAGGACACTTTAAGGCAATAATAATAATAATAATGGCATTTGTTAAGCGCTTACTATGTGCAGAGCACTGTTCTAAGCACTGAAAATGGAGCATTGTCTTAAAACTATGTGATATGTAAGCTCCTTGAGGGACAGGGTTCATGTCTGCTTCCCACCTGAACACTCTTTCCCGGCACTTAGTACAGTTCTCTGCACACAGTAGATGCCCATTATGTCCCATTAAAACTATTTACTGGTGAGAGGATGTAGCCGGATGATGCAGAGCAAACTGCAAATCATATTTATTGAGAGCTTACTGTGTGCAGAGTGTACTATGTGTACTATTAAAGAATACATCATCATCATCAATCATATTTATTGAGCGCTTACTGTGTGCAGAGCACTGGACTAAGCGCTTGGGAAGTACAAATTGGCAACATATAGAGACAGTCCCTGCCCAACAGTGGGCTCACAGTCTAATAGTACACTATTGTGTACTGTGGGGCAGTGGATAGAGCACAGGCCTCAGAGTCAGAAGGTCATGGGTTCTAATCCTGGCTCTGCCACTTGTCTGCTGTATGACCTGGAGCAAGTCACTTCCCTGAGCCTCAGTTACCTCATCTGTAAAACGGGGATTGAGACTGTGAGCCTCACGTGGGACAGGGACTGTGTCCAACCCGATTTGCTTGCATCCACCCCGGCGCTTAGTATAATATTTGCACATAGTAAGCGCTTAACAAATACCAGTTATTTTTATTATTAAGCACTTGGGAGAGTACAATAATCCAGCACTTAGAACAGTGCTTTGGCACAGAGTAAGTGCTTAACAAATACCATCATTATTATAATGGAGTTGGTAGACATATTTTATTACTAAAAAACATAATAAGAATAATAATAATGGCATTTATTAAGCACTTACTATGTGCAAAGCACTGTTCTAAGCGCTGGGGGCGATTTAAGGTGATCAGATTGTCCCACGGGGGGCTCACAGTCTTCATCCCCATTTTACAGATGAGGGAACTGAGGCCCAGAGAAGTGAAGTGACTTGCCCAAAGTCACACAGCTGACAATTGGCGGAACCGGGATTTGAACCCATGACCTCTGACTCCAAAGCCCGGGCTCTTTCCATTGAGCACAGGTCCTGCTTCCCTCAAATGGCAGGGAGAGGGAAAAGGGGGACCACTTGGTTAGCTTCATGGGTATAGTGTGCAAGACAGTCTCTTGGTAGAATTCACCCTCATCCCCTCTCTCCCTAGCAATCATCAATCAATCAATCATATTTATTGAGCGCTTATTATGTGCAGAACACTGTACTAAACGCTTAGCAGCAGCAAGTTCAAACCAAAGAGTAGCAGTCTCTAATGGATTGCTGAAATAACAGCAGCAGGAGCAGACCAGCTTTGGGTTTGGCAGTGGGAAGCCATATGGCTTTCCTTACCTACAGGTTAAGGAAAGATAATAATAATAATAATAATAATGACATTCATTAAGCACTTACTATGTGCAAAGCACTGTTCTAAGCACTGGGGAGGTTACAAAGTGATCAGGTTGTCCCACGGGGGGCTCACAGTCTTCATCCTCATTTTACAGATGAGGGAACTGAGGCCCGGAGAAATGAAGTGACTTGCCCAAAGTCACACAGCTGACTAGTGGAGGAGCCGGGATTTGAACCCATGACCTCTGACTCCAAAGCCCAGGCTCTTTCCACTGAGCCACGCTGCTGCTCTGTGTCTCTAATGACACCAAGAGACCCATTCTATATATGTTCTCTCTCCTACTTAGAACCAGCGCTACCAGCGCCTAGAACAGTGCTTTGCACATAGTAAGCGCTTAATAAATGCCATTATTATTATTATTATTATTATTATTACTATTACTTAGACTAGGAGCTCCACCTAGGACAGGATCTATGTCCACCCTGCTGGTCTTGGTTCCACCCCAGTGCTTAGCACCTAGAAACACTTAAAAACACCACAATCACGACAAACACAGAGTGTGGAGGCAGTGGTGGTCCTGAAAGGATACAATTTCAGTCAGTAGGATTAAGAGAGACTGTTGTGGATTCATTCATTCAATCGTATTTATTGAGCGCTTACTGTGTGCAGAGCACTGTACTAAGCACTTGGAAAGTACAATTTGGCAACAAATAGAAACAATCCCTACCCAACATCGCAGGTCGTAAAAAAAACCCCTCTGCCCAGACAACATGGAGCTAAGAGTGGTAACCACAATCTTCCCTTTTACTGTAAACTCCTTGTGGGGAGGGACTGTGTCTACCCACTCTCCAACTGTACTTTCCCAGGCGCTCAGCACACAGTAAGCGCTCAATAAATACCAGCGATTGATAGAGGAAATATTAAAGTTCTCTCAGCCCTGGGATTCCCCATCCATCGCTCTTCTTCCCCCACAACCAAACGCTCCAGGAGAACAGAGAAAAGCGTGGCTTCCCTTCTTCCCTGTTTTTTGAGGGGACGTTTTTTTGCCTACTGTAATAATAATGGTATTTGTTAAGCGCTTACTGTGTGCCAAGCACTGTACTAAGCGCTGGATAGCATCACAGTGAATAAACAAGCAAGTTGAAGCAGCAAGGGGATGAAGAAAGTATAGAAAGCAATGGAGGAGGGGATGGAGGAAGAAGGGAGATGACCCTTTGCCATTGCCAATTTGTACTTCCCAAGCGCTTAGTACAGTGCTCTGCACATAGTAAGCGCTCAATAAATACGATTGATGATGATGAGGAGGATGATGATGACCCCAGCCCCAGGCTGAGCTGGTGGGGAGGCTCGGGGGGACCCAGGAAGGCCCGGGCTCCATCCCAACTGCAGCAAGCCGGACAGAGGAGAGACTCCGAGGCCTCAGGACCGGCCGGCGGCCGCAGCTGAGCCTCCGGGGAGGAACCGTCCGAGGAGGCTCCGGGCCCGGCTCGGGGCAGAGCGGAAGCCTGAGGATGCATGGATAATAATAATAATAATAATGTTGGTATTTGTTAAGCGCTTACTATGTGCCAAGCACTGTTGTAAGAGCTGGGGGTAGATACAAGGCCCTACTGAGAGCTCACCTCCTCCAGGAGGCCTTCCCAGACTGAGCCCCTTCCTTCTTCTCCCCCTCGTCCCCCTCTCCATCCCCCCCATCTTACCTCCTTCCCTTCCCCACAGCACCTGTATATATGTATCTATGTTTGTACATATTTGTTACTCTATTTATTTATTTATTTTACTTGTACATATCTATTCTACTTATTTTATTAGTATGTTTGGTTTTGTTCTCTGTCTCCCCCTTTTAGACTGTGAGCCCACTGTTGGGTAGGGACCGTCACTATATGCTGCCAATTTGTACTTCCCAAGCGCTTAGTACAGTGCTCTGCACACAGTAAGCGCTCAATAAATACGATTGACGATTTATTTATTTTACTTGTACATATCTAGTCTATTTATTTTCTTTTGTTAGTATGTTTTGTTTTGTTCTCTGTCTCCCCGTTCTAGACTGTGAGCCCACTGTTGGGTAGGGACCGTCTCTAGATGTTGCCAACTTGTACTTCCCAAGCGCTTAGTACAGTGCTCTGCACACAGTAAGCGCTCAATAAATACAATTGATTGATTGATACAAGCAGCGTGGCTCAATGGAAAGATAGAGGGCTTGGGAGTCAGAGGTCGTGGGTCCTAATCCCGGCTCCGCCACTTGTCAGCTGTGTGACTCTGGGCAAGTCACCTCACTTCTCTGGGCCTCAATTCCCTCCTCTGTAAAATGGGGATGAAGCCTGTGAGCCCCACGGGGGTCAACCTGATCACCTTGCATCTACCCCCAGCGCTTAGAACAGTGCTTGGCACATAGTGAGCACTTAAGAAATACCAACCTTATTATTATTTATTATTATTACAAGGTGATCAGGTTGTGTCCCACGATGGGCCCACGGGCTTCATCCCTATTTTCCAGAGGAGGGAACTGAGGTCCAAAGAGGATGCATGGATGGATTTCCGCACTTAGAACAGTGCTTGGCACACAGTAAGCGCTTAACAAATACCAACATTATTATTATTTATTATTATTACAAGGTGATCAGGTTGTCCCACAGGCTTCATCCCCATTTTCCAGAGGAGGGAACTGAGGTCCAGAGAGGATGCATGGATGGATGCATGGATCTCAGAGCTTAGAGCAGTGCTTGGCACATAGTAAGCGCTTAACAAATACCAACATTATTATTATTTATTACTATTATTGCAAGGTCAACAGGTGGGCCCACAGCCTTCATCCCCAGCGTGGCTCAGTGGAAAGAGCCCGGGCTTGGGAGTCAGAGGTCATGGGTTCAAATCCCAGCTCCGCCAACTGTCAGCTGGGTGACTTTGGGCAAGTCACTTCACTTCTCTGGGCCTCAGTTCCCTCATCTGTAAAATGGGGATGAAGACTGTGCGCCCCACGGGGGACAATCTGATCACTTTGTATCCCCACAGCGCTTAAAACAGTGCTTTGCACATAGTAAGCGCTTAATAAATGCCATCATTATTACTTCACTTCTCTGTGCCTCAGTGACCTCATCTGTAAAATGGGGATGAAGACTGTGAGCCCCACAGGGGACAATCTGCTCACCTTGTATCCCCCAGCACTTAGAACTGTGCTTTGCACATAGTAAGCGCTTAATAAATGCCATCATTATTACTTCACTTCTCTGTGCCTCAGTGACCTCATCTGTAAAATGGGGATGAAGACTGTGAGCCCCACAGGGGACAATCTGCTCACCTTGTATCCCCCAGCACTTAGAACTGTGCTTTGCACATAGTAAGCGCTTAATAAATGCCATCATTATTATTACTTCACTTCTCTGTGCCTCAGTGACCTCATCTGTAAAATGGGGATGAAGACTGTGCGCCCCACGGGGGACAATCTGATCACCTTGTATCCCCCCAGCACTTAGAACAGTACTTTGCACATAGTAAGCGCTTAATAAATGCCATCATTATTACTTCACTTCTCTGTGCCTCAGTGACCTCATTTGTAAAATGGGGATGAAGACTGTGAGCCCCACAGGGGACAATCTGCTCACCTTGTATCCCCCCAGCACTTAGAACAGTGCTTTGCACATAGTAAGCGCTTAATAAATGCCATCATTATTATTACTTCACTTCTCTGTGCCTCAGTGACCTCATCTGTAAAATGGGAATGAAGACTGTGAGCCCCACGGGGGGACAATCTGCTCACCCTGTATCCTCCCCAGTGCTTAGAACAGTGCTTGGCACATAGCAGGCGCTTAACAAATGCCATCATTATTATTTTGCAGAGGAGGGAACTGAGGTCCAGAGAGGCTGCATGGATTGATCTCAGCACTTAGAACAGTGCTTTGCACATAGTAAGCACTTAACAAATGCCATCATTATTATTATTATTATATAATAATATATAATTATTAGTAGTAGTAGTATTATCTTCTAGACTGTGAGCCCACTGTTGGGTAAGGGCTGTCTCTACATGTTGCCAACTTGTACTTCCCAAGCGCTTAGAACAGTGCTCTGCACACAGTAAGCGCTCAATAATTACGATTGATTGATTGATTATTATTATTTTGCAGAGGAGGAAACTGAGGTACAGAGAGGCTGCATGGCTGGATCTCGGCGCTTAGAACAGTGCTTTGCACATAGTAAGCACTTAACAAACGCCATCGTTATTATTATTATTTTGCAGAGGAGGGAACCGAGGTCCAGAGAGGCTGCATGGCTGGATCTCGGTGCTTAGAACAGTGCTTTGCACATAGTAAGCGCTTAACAAACGCCATTTATTATTATTTTGCAGAGGAGGGAACCGAGGTCGAGAGGGGCTGCACGGCTGGATCTCGGCGCTTAGAACAGTGCTTTGCACATAGTAAGCGCTTAACAAACGCCATTGTTATTATTATTATTTTGCAGAGGAGGGAACCGAGGTCCAGAGGGGCTGCGTGGATGGATCGCGGTGCTTAGAACAGTGCTTGCACGTGGTAAGCACTTAATAAATTCTATCATTATTAGTTATGCGACCCCCCGATAGCTCTCTTCCTCCTTTCAAAGCCCTACTGAGAGCTCACCTCCTCCAGGAGGCCTTCCCAGACTGAGCCCCCTCCTTCCTCTCCCCCTCCTCCCGCTCCCCATCCTCCCCGCCTTACCTCCTTCCCCTCCCCACAGCACCTGTATATATGCATATATGTTGGTACTTATTTATTACTCTATTTATTTTACTTGTACATATTTATTCTATTTATTTTATTTTGTTAATATGTTTTGTTTTGTTGTCTGTCTCCCCCTTCTAGACTGTGAGCCCGCTGTTGGGTAGGGACCTTCTCTATATGTTGCCGACTTGTACTTCCCAAGCGCTTAGTCTAGCGCTCTGCACACAGTAAGCGCTCAATAAATATGACAATGAATGAATATTTATTCTATTAATTTTATTTTGTTAATATGTTTTGTTCTGTTGTCTGTCTCCCCCTTCTAGACTGTGAGCCTGCTGTTGGGTAGGGACTGTCTCTATATGTTGCCGACTTGTGCTTCCCAAGCGCTTAGTCCAGCGCTCTGCACACAGTAAGCGCTCAATAAATACGACTGAATAAATGAATATTTATTCTATTTATTTTGTTAATATGTTTTGTTTTGCTGTCTGTCTCCCCCTTCTAGACTGTGAGCCCGCTGTTGGGTAGGGACCGTCTCTATATGTTGCCGACTTGTGCTTCCCAAGCACTTAGTCCAGCGCAATGCACACAGTAAGCGCTCAATAAATACGACTGAATAAATGAATATTTATTCTATTTATTTTGTTAATATGTTTTGTTTTGCTGTCTGTCTCCCCCTTCTAGACTGTGAGCCCGCTGTTGGGTAGGGACCATCTCTATAGGTTGCCGACTTGTGCTTCCCAAGTGCTTAGGCCAGTGCTCTGCACACACTAAGCGCTCAATAAATATGACAATGAATGAATATTTATTCTATTTATTTTACTTTGTTAATATGTTTTGTTTTGCTGTCTGTCTCCCCCTTCCATCATCATCATCATCAATCGTATTTATTGAGCGCTTACTGTGTGCAGAGCACTGAACTAAGCGCTGCGGAAGTCCAAGTTGGCAACATATAGAGACAGTCCCTACTCAACAGTGGGCTCACAGTCTAAGAGGGGGAGACAGAGAACAAAACCAAACATACTAACAAAATAAAATAAAAATAGAATAGATATGTACAAGTAAAATAGAGTAATAAATATGTACAAACATATATACATGATTCCGCTGATGGGTAGGGACCGTCTCTATATGTTGCCGACTTGTACTTCCCAAGCACTTAGTCCAGCGCTCTGCACACAGTAAGCGCTCAATAAATACGATTGAATGAATGAATATTTATTCTATTTATTTTGTTAATATGTTTTGTTTTGCTGTCTGTCTCCCCCTTCTAGACTGTGAGCCCGCTGTTGGGTAGGGACCATCTCTATAGGTTGCCGACTTGTGCTTCCCAAGTGCTTAGGCCAGTGCTCTGCACACAGTAAGCGCTCAATAAATATGACAATGAATGAATATCTATTCTATTTATTTTATTTTGTTAATACGTTTTGTTTTGCTGTCTGTCTCCCCCTTCCATCATCATCAATCGTATTTATTGAGCGCTTACTGCGTGCAGAGCACTGAACTAAGCACTTGGGAAGTACAAGTTGGCAACATATAGAGACAGTCCCTACCCAACAGTGGGCTCACAGTCTAAAAGGGGGAGACAGAGAACAAAACCAAACATACTAACAAAATAAAATAAATAGAATAGATATGTACAAGTAAAATAAATAAATAAATAGAGTAATAAATATGTACAAACATATATACATGATCCCGTTGATGGGTAGGGACCGTCTCTATATGTTGCCGACTTG
Source organism: Tachyglossus aculeatus (assembly GCF_015852505.1). Classification (NCBI taxonomy): domain Eukaryota; kingdom Metazoa; phylum Chordata; class Mammalia; order Monotremata; family Tachyglossidae; genus Tachyglossus; species Tachyglossus aculeatus. Next base: position 45,806,100 of record NC_052082.1, read on the forward strand.
TACTTCCCAAGCGCTTAGTCCAGCGCTCTGCACACAGTAAGTGCTCAATAAATACGACTGAATGAATGAATATTTATTCTATTTATTTTGTTAATATGTTTTATTTTGTTATCTGTCTCCCCCTTCTAGACTGTGAGCCCACTGTTGGGTAGGGACTGTCGCTATAGGTTGCCGACTTGTGCTTCCCAAGCGCTTAGTACAGTGCTCTGCACACAGTAAGCGCTCAATAAATACGATTGAATGAGTGAATGAATGAAGAGTGAATGAATGAATGAATGAATGAATGAATGAATGATGTCAGCCGTCCGCCGGCGGCCCGTGTTTGTAAACAAGCCGGTCACGTGGCGCTGCGGCCGGGCTGCGGTCCCTCCCCTCCCCGGTGTTAAGAATAATAACAATAATGATAGCATTTATTAAGCGCTTACTACGTGCAAAGCACTGTTCTAAGCGCTGGGGAGGTTAACAAGGTGATCAGGTTGTCCCACGGGGGGGCTCACAGTCCCCATTTTCCAGATGAGGTCACTGAGGCCCAGCGAATAATAATAATAATAATAATAATAATAATGGCATTTATTAAGCGCTTACTATGTGCAAAGCACTGTTCTAACCGCTGGGGAGGTTACAAGGTGATCAGGCTGTTCCACGGGGGGCTCACTGTCTTAATCCCCATTTTACAGATGAGGTCACTGAGGCCCAGAGAAGTGACTGTGAGCCCACTGTTGGGTAGGGACTGTCTCTATATGTTGCCAACTTGTACTTCCCAAGCGCTTAGTACAGTGCTCTGCACACAGTAAGCTCTCAATAAATACGACTGATTGATTGACTGAAGTGGCTTGCCCAAAGTCACCCAGCCGGGATTTGAACCCATAATAATAATAATAATAATAATGATAGCATTTATTAAGCGCTTACTATGTGCCAAGCGCTGTTCTAAGCGCTGGGGAGCTTACAAGGTGATGAGGTTGTCCCACGGGGTGTGGGCTCACAGTCTTAATCCCCACTTTACAGATGAGGTCACTGAGGCCCAGAGAAGTGAAGTGACTTGCCCAAAGTCACCCAGCCGGGATTTGTTGTTGGGTAGGGACCGTCTCTATATGTTGCCACCTTGTACTTCCCAAGCGCTTAGTACAGTGCTCTGCACACAGAAAGCGCTCAATAAATACAATTGATTGATTGATTGATTGAAGCCACGACCTGTGACTCCAAAGCCCGGGCTCCTTCCACTGAGCCACGCTGCATCGCGGCCAATCAATCAATCAATCGCATTTATTGAGCGCTTACTGTGTGCAGAGCACTGTACTAAGCGCTTGGGAAGTACAAGTTGGCAACATACAGAGACAGTCCCTACCCAACAGAGGGCTCACAGTCATCTCCCTCCTCCATCCCCTCCCCACAGCACCTGTATATACGTTCGTACGTATTTATTGCTCTATTTATTTCTTTTATTTGTCCATATTTATTCCATTTCTTTTATTTTGTAAGAGAAATAAATGTTTTGTTAAGTGTTAAATATTTGTTAAATATTAAATAAATAAATGTTTTGTTTGTTTTTACACTGTGACCCCACTGTTGGGTAGGGACCGTCTCTATATGCTGCCAACTTGTACTTCCCAAGCGCTTAGTCCAGTGCTCTGCACACAGTAAGCGCTCAATAAATACGATTGATTGATTGATTTGATTGGTTTTGTTGTCTGTCTCCCCCTTCTAGACTGTGAGCCCGCTGTTGGGTAGGGACTGTCTCTATATGATGCCAACTTGGACTTCCCAAGCGCTTAGTCCAGTGCTCTGCACACAGTAAGCGCTCAATAAATACGACTGATTGATTGATTGATTGGTTTTGTTGTCTGTCTCCCCCTTCTAGACTGTGAGGCCGCTGTTGGGTAGGGACTGTCTCTATGTTGCCAATTTGTACTTCCCAAGCGCTTAGTCCAGTGCTCTGCACATAGTAAGCGCTCAATAAATACGATTGATGATGATGATATTGGGTACGGCCCGGCTCTCTAGGTTGCCCACCTGGACTTCCCAAGCGCTTAGTCCGGTGCTCTGCACACAGTAAGCGCTCAATGAATTTATTTTATTTTGTTAGTATGTTTGGTTTTGTTCCCTGTCTCCCCCTCTTAGACTGTGAGCCCACTGTTGGGTAGGGACTGTCTACGTTGCCAATTTGGACTTCCCAAGCGCTTAGTCCAGTGCTCTGCACATAGTAATTGCTCAATAAATACGATTGATGATGATGATGATGAATAAATATGAATGAGTCGCCCTTCGCCCCCCCCGGGGGGTGCGGCCCCCTCGCTCACCGTGCGCCTGGTCCTGCGGCTGCGTTGGCTCGGGGTGGGTGATGGGGGGGTGATGATGATGATGATGATGGTGGGGGGGTGATGGTGGGTACCACCAACTCTTCTTCCTCCTCTTCCTCCTCTTCTTCCTCCTCCTCCTCCTGTCCGTCCTCCGCGCTGCGCAGCGCTGCGCTCCCGGGCCCAGCCGGGGCCCGCGCCGCCCCGTGATGGACAGCCCGCTCCACCAATCCCCGCCTCTCCCCCCCTCCCGGGCCCTAGCAACACGCCCGCCATTGGCTACGGCCGGATACACCCATCCAGGACCGGCCAATCAGAAGCCAGGACGGAGCCACGCCCCCCCCCAACCCGCTCCTCCGCCCCGCCCCGGCAGGACCGGCCCCTGCGTGGAAACGGAGGCTCGGGGGCTCAGTAATAATAATAATAAAATACTACTACTAATAATAGCAGCATTTATTAAGCGCTTACTATGTATATATGTTTGTACATATTTATTACTCTATCTATTTATTTATTTTACTTGTACATATCATCATCAATCGTATTTATTGAGCGCTTACTATGTGCAGAGCACTGGACTAAGCGCTTGGGAAGTCCAAGTTGGCAACATAGAGAGACGGTCCCTACCCAACAGCGGGCTCACAGTCTAGAAGGGGGAGACAGAGAGCAAAACCAAACGTGCTAACAAAATAAAATAAATAGAATAGATATGTACAAATAAAATAAATAAATAGAGTAATAAATATGTACAAACATATATACATTTATACAGGTGCTGTGGGGAAGGGACATATCTATTCTATTTATTTTATTTTGTTAGTATGTTTGGTTTTGTGCTCTGTCTCCCCCTTTTAGACTGTGAGCCCACTGTTGGGTAGGGACTGTCTCTATATGTTGCCAACTTGGACTTCCCAAGCGCTTAGTACAGTGCTCTGCACACAGTAAGCGTTCAATAAATACGATTGATTGTTTGCTTGATTCATCCTCCAGGAGGCCTTCCCAGACTGAGCCCCTTCCTTCCTCTCCCCTTCGTCCCCCTATCCAGCCCCCCATCTTACCTCCTTCCCTTCCCCACAGCACCTGTATATATGTATATATGTTTGTACATATTTATTACTCGATTTATTTATTTATTTTACCTGTACATATCTATTCTATTTATTTTATTTTGTTAGTATGTTTGGTTTTGTTCTCTGTCTCCCCCTTTTAGACTGTGAGCCCACTGTTGGGTAGGGACTGTCTCTATATGTTGCCAACTTGTACTTCCCAAGCGCTTAGTACAGTGCTCTGCACACAGTAAGCACTCAATAAATACGATTGATTGATTGATTCATTCATTCATCTCCATTTTACAGTTGAGGGAACTGAGGCCCGGAGAATAATAGTAATAATGATGATAGCATTTATTAAGCGCTAACTATGTGCAAAGCACTGTTCTAAGCGCTGGGGAGGTTACAAGGTGAACAGGTTGTCCCACGGGGGGCTTACGGTCTTCATCCCCATTTTACAGTTGAGGGAACTGAGGCCCGGAGAACTGAAGTGACTTGCCCAAAGTCACACAGCTGACAGGTGGCAGAGCCGGGATTTGAACCCATGACCTCTGACTCCAAAGCCCGGGCTCTTTCCACTGAGCCACGAAGCGCTTAACAAGTACCATCATTATTAGAGAAGCAGCGTTGCTCAGTGGAAAGAGAATGGGCTTTGGAGTCAGTGTTCATGGGTTCATTCAATCGTATTTACTGAGCGCTTACTGTGTGCAGAGCACTGTACTAAGCGCTTGGGAAGTCCAAGTTGGCAACATAGAGAGACGGTCCCTACCCAACACTGGGCTCACAGTCTAGAAGGGGGAGACAGAGAACAAAACAAAACATATTAACAAAATAAAATAAATAGAATAAATATGTGCAAATAAATAAATAAATAAATCCCAGCTCTGCCATATGTCAGCTGTGTGACCTTGGGCAAGTCACTTAATCAATCAATCAATCGTATTTATTGAGTGCTTACTGTGTGCAGAGCACTGGACTAAGCGCTTGGGAAGTCCAAGTTGGCAACATAGAGAGACGGTCCCTACCCAACAGCGGGCTCACAGTCTAGAAGGGGGAGACAGAGAACAAAACAAAACATATTATCAAAATAAAATAAATAGAATAAATATGTGCAAATAAAATAAATAAATAAATCCCAGCTCTGCCATACGTCAGCTGTGCGACCTTGGGCAAGTCACTTAATCAATCAATCAATCGTATTTATTGAGTGCTTACTGTGTGCAGAGCACTGGACTAAGCGCTTGGGAAGTCCAAGTTGGCAACATAGAGAGACGGTCCCTACCCAACAGCGGGCTCACAGTCTAGAAGGGGGAGACAGAGAACAAAACAAAACATATTATCAAAATAAAATAAATAGAATAAATATGTGCAAATAAAATAAATAAATAAATCCCAGCTCTGCCATACGTCAGCTGTGCGACCTTGGGCAAGTCACTTAATCAATCAATCAATCGTATTTATTGAGCGCTTACTGTGTGCAGAGCACTGGACTAAGCGCTTGGGAAGTACAAGTCGGCAACATATAGAGACAGTCCCTACCCAACAGTGGGCTCACAGTCTTAAAGGGGGAGACAGAGAACAAAACAAAGCATATGAACAAAATAAAATAAATAGAATAAATATGTGCAAATAAAATAAATAAATAAATCCCAGCTCTGCCATACGTCAGCTGTGCGACCTTGGGCAAGTCACTTAATCAATCAATCAATCAATCGTATTTATTAAGCGCTTACTGTGTGCAGTGCACTGTACTAAGCGCTTGGGAAGTACAAGTCGGCAACATATAGAGACGGTCCCTACCCAACAGGGGGGAGTGATTGACTATAGACAGTGCATGAGCTTGGCCACCTTGTCCAGATCATACTATTCATTCACTGATTAAGTCGTATTCATTGAGCTCTTATTGTGTGCAGAGCACTGTCCTAAGCGCTTGGGGGAATACAATATAACAATAAACAGACACATTCCCTGTCCACAAGGACACAGTAAATCCACAGTAAGTCCACAAGGGCTTACTGCACACAGTAAGCGCTCAATAAATACGATTGACTGATGATTGATTACAGTCTACAGGTGGAGACGGACATTAATCTAAATAGGATCATGAGCCCAAAGGTAGAGTCCACTGTATTTTCTGCACTATTTCACAAGGGTGAAAAACTCTTGTCAGCCCAAGCCCCATCTCTAGCCCAATCTTAAGAGCTGACCAGGGCAACGATGAATTCAAAGTCAGAAATGGCTAAAATGGAGGCTCTTTGGGGAGTTAACAATCCTTTGGGGGGTTCAAACCGATTACAAAGCTTGAAGACCCTTTTTGGTCATAAGGAGAAGCCAGAGAGGAAAGCACATTAGAGAAGCAGCGTGGCTCAGTGAAAAGAGTACGGGCTTTGGAGTCAGAGGTCATGGGTTCAAATCATTGTCAGCTGTGTGACTTTGGGCAAGTCACTTCGCTTCTCTGGGCCTCAGTTCCCTCATCTGTAAAATGGGGATTAAGACTGTGAGCCCTACGTGGGACAACCTGATCACCCTGTATCCGCCCCCCAGCGCTTAGAACAGTGCTTTGCACATAGTAAGCGCTTAACAAATGCCAATTATTATTATTATTTGGGCAGGTCACAACTTCTCTGAGCCTCAGTTACCTCATCTGTAAAATGGGGATGAAGACTGTGAGCCCCCCGTGGGACAACCTGACCACCTTGTAACCTCCCCAGCGCTTAGAACAGTGTTTTGCACACAGTAAGCGCTTAATAAATGCTATTATTATTATTATTATTATTATTATTATTATTATATACTAGGTAGCGTGAAAACAACAGCAACAACAAAACCCACATTAGTGTTATTGTGTAACAAGATTTGTTACAGTTTCCAGCCCGGGTTGTTTCTCCAAGAGAGCTCTGGAGACCCCTAGAGGTCAATCGTGGTAATCAGAGAGGTTCGGGGAGAGGATCAATCAATCGATCAATCAATCGTATTGATTGAGCCCTTACTGTGTGCAGAGCACTGGACTAAGCGCTTGGGAAGTCCAAGTTGGCAACATAGAGAGACGGTCCCTACCCAACAGTGGGCTCACAGTCTAAAAGGGGGAGACAGAGAACAAAACCGAACAATATTAACAAAATAAAATAAATAGAATAGATATGTACAAGTCAAATAAATAGAGTAATAAATATGTACAGACATATATACATATATACAGGTGCTGTGGGGAAGGGAAGGAGGTAAGACGGGGGGATGGAGAGGAGAGTGAGGGGGAGAGGAAGGAGGGGGCTCAGTGTGGGAAGGCCTCCTGGAGGAGGTGAGCTCTCAGTAGGGCCTTGAAGGGAGGAAGAGAGCTAGCTATGAACTAATGGAAAATGCCTGGACCTGGGAATCGGAGGTCCTGAGTTCTAATCCGCAAACTGCCAATTAATAGTAATAATAATAATAATAATAATAGCGTTTACTATGTGCAAAGCACTGTTCTAAGCGCTGGGGAGGTTACAAGGCCTATTGCTTCTAGACTGTGAGCCCGCTGTTCGGTAGGGACCGTCTCTATATAATAATGATGGTATTTGTTAAGCGCTCACTATGTGCAAAGCACTGTTCTAAGCGCTGGGGTGGTTACAAGGTGATCAGGTGGTCCCATGGGGGGCTCACAGTTTAAATCCCCATTTTCCAGATGAGGGAACTGAGGCCCAGAGAAGTGAAGTGACTTGCCCAAAGTCACACAGCTGACAATTGGCGGAGCTGGGATTTGAACCCATGACTTCTGACTCCAAAGCCCGGGCTCTTTCCACTGACCACACTGCTTCTCTATATGTTGTCAACTTGTACTTCCCAAGTGCTTAGTACAGTGTTCTGCACACAGTAAGCGCTCAATAAATATGATTGAATGAATGAATGAAAGTGTCAGCTTCTCAGGGCTTGACTTTCCTCAACTGTAAAATAGGGATTCAATACTGGTCCTCCCTCCTACTTAGACTGTGAGCCCCACTTATTATTATCGTTACTATTAATCGTATTTATTGAGTGCTTACTGTGTACAAAACACTGGACTAAGTGCTTGGGAGAGCACAGTATAACATCAACATCGAGTTTTACTTCTATTTATTCTGATGACTTGACACCTGTCCACATGTTTTGTTTTGTTCATTCATTCATTCAATTATATTTACTGAGCGCTTACTGTGTGCAGAGCACTGTACTAAGCGCTTGGGAAGTACAAGTTGGCAACATACAGAGACGGACCCTACCCAACAGCGGGTTCACAGTTTTGTTGTCTGTCTCCCCCTTCCAAAATCCTGAGAGTTTCTGCAGAGGAAAAGCAATTTCTTCTGCTCCAACACCTCTTTCCTAAAAATCACGAATAATAATAATAATTATTATTATTATTATTATTATTGGGGCTCACAATCTTAATCTCCATTTTACCAATGAGGTCACTGAGGCACAAAGAAGTGAAGTGATTGCCCAAGGTCACATAGCAGACAAGTGGCAGAGCAGGAATTCGAACCCACATCATCTGACTCCCAAAGGCCGTGCTGAATTAGCAGTGTGGGATTCTTTGGCAGCAGTCAATTGTAGATGACACCTGACACAAGGTCATTGCACAGTGTCAATCTATCAGTGGTATTCGCTGAGCATTTACTGTGTGCACAGCACTGTACTGAACGCTTGGGAGAGTACAACAGAGGTGGTAGACATATTTCCTGCCTACAACGAGTTTACCATCTATAGGAGGAGACAGACATTAATATACATAAATTAAGAATATGTACAATATAACCAGGGGCATGGTAATGATTAGGGAATCAGGGGCAGAGTAGTAGTAGCAGCAATAATAGTAGATTGCCTATTTGTACTTCCCAAGCGCTTAGTACAGTGCTCTGCACACAGCAGACGCTCAATAAATACGATTGAATATGTATTAAGTGCTTATTGTGTGCAGAGCACTGTACTAAGGAGGTGTGAGAACCCGACATGAATATACATAAATTAAGAATATGTACAATATAACCAGGGGCATGGTAATGAATAGGGAATCAGGGACAGAGTAGTAGTAGCAGCAATAATAGTAGGTTGCCTATTTGTACTTCCCAAGCGCTTAGTACAGTGCTCTGCACACAGCAGACGCTCAATAAATACGATTGAATATGTATTAAGTGCTTATTGTGTGCAGAGCACTGTACTAAGGAGGTGTGAGAACCCGACATGAATATACATAAATTAAGAATATATACAATATAACCAGGGGCATGGTAATGAATAGGGAATCAGGGACAGAGTAGTAGTAGCAGCAATAATAGTAGGTTGCCTATTTGTACTTCCCAAGCGCTTAGTACAGTGTTCTGCACACAGCAAGCACTCAGTAAATACGATTGACTGAATGAATACGTATTAAGTGCGCTCAGTAAATACGACTGACTGAATGAATATGTATTAAGTGCTTATTGTGTGCAGAGCACTGTACTAAGGAGGTGTGAGAACCCGACATGAATATACATAAATTAAGAATATGTACAATATAACCAGGGACATGGTCATGAATAGGGAATCAGGGACAGAGTAGTAGTAGCAGCAATAATAGTAGGTTGCCTATTTGTACTTCTCAAGCTCTTAGTACAGTGCTCTGCACACAGCAGGCGCTCAATAAATACGATTGAATATGTATTAAGTGCTTTTTGTGTGCAGATCACTGGTACTAAGGAGGTGTGAGAACCAGAAGGGAAATGAGTATAGATTCAACCCGGGGGGAGGGAGAAGGGACAAAGGTGAGACAACAAAAAGAGAAAGAGAAAGGCATTAGCTGCCTCAAAGCTTTCCAGTAGAGGGGAGGTGGTGTGGGTTAGGTTAGCAAGGGTAAGAACCTGTGATATTTTTTTTAAATGGGTACAATAATCCCGGAAAACCGAGTTGCACGGTCCCTCTAGCCGCTGTTAACCCCCACAACTGAAATTATAGGCTTCCAGACCCCACTGGTGACATTCTCTATTCATAACTCTATTCATAACTCATATTGGAGGCCTTCCCAGACTGAGCCCCTTCCTTCCTCTCCCCCTCATCCCCCTCTCCATCCCCCCATCTTACCTCCTTCCCTTCCCCATAGCACCTGTATATATGTATATATGTTTGTACATATTTATTACCCTATTTATTTATTTATTTATTTTACTTGTACATATCTATTCTATTTATTTTATTTTGTTAGTATGCTTGGTTTTGTTCTCTGTCTCCCCCTTTTAGACTGTGAGCCCACTGTTGGGTAGGGACTGTCTCTATATGTTGCCAACTTGGACTTCCCAAGCGCTTAGTCCAGTGCTCTGCACACAGTAAGCGCTCAATAAATACGATTGATGATGATGATTCTCTATTCATAACACTATTCATAACTCATATTAGAGGCCTTCCCAGACTGAGCCCCTTCCTTCCTCTCCCCCTCGTCCCCCTCTCCATCCCCCCATCTTACCTCCTTCCCTTCCCCACAGCACCTGTATATATGGATATATGTTTGTACATATTTATTACTCTATTTTGCTTTTACATATCTATTCTATTTATTTTATTTTGTTAGTATGTTTGGTTTTGTTCTCTGTCTCCCCCTTTTAGACTGTGAGCCCACTGTTGGGTAGCGACCGTCTCTACATGTTGCCAACTTGGACTTCCCAAGCGCTTAGTCCAGTGCTCTGCACACAGTAAGCGCTCAATAAATACGATTGATGATGATGATGATAACTCTCACTTTCTACAACTAGAAATGAAGGTGAAGCTGTTTTAGAAAACAAGCAATAGCGTGGTTGAGTTTGGTCACCGACTGTTCTCCCTCCATTTCTGGGAAGAAGGAAGCATTTTGTTCGAGTGGAAAGAGGCCACGGTTGAGTCAAGAGACTGGGTTTCTAATCATTCATTCCCGGCTCTCCCATTTGCCTACTCCGTGACTCTGGACAAGTCGACAAGCAGCGTGGCTTAGTGAAAGCAGCACAGGTTTAGGAGTCAGAGGTCGTGGATTCTAATTCTGCCTCCGCCACTTATCAGCTGTGTGACTTTGGGCAACTCACTTAACTTCTCTGTGCCTCAATTCCCTCATCTGTAAAATGGGGATGAAGACTGTGAGCCCCACGTGAGAGAACCTGATCACCTTGTATCCTCCAGAGCGCTTAGGACAGTGCACATAGTAGGCACTTAACAAATGCCATTATTATTATTATCTGTGCCTCAGTTTCCTAAATGGGGATTAACACTGTGAGCCCCACGTAGGAAAACCTGATTACCTTGTATCTGCCCCGTTTTCTAGAACAGTGCTTGGCACATAGTTAGCGCTTAACAAATACCATTATTATTGTTCTCTTTGTCTCGGTTTCCTCATCTGTTAAATGTGGATAAAAATACTTGTCCTCCCTTCCTCTTAGACCGTGAGGCCCAGGAGACAGGGACATTGTCCAATTTTATTCACTCCTGTCTTCCCCAGCGCTTAGGACAGTGCACATAGTAGGCACTTAACAAATGCCATTATTATTATTATCTGTGCCTCAGTTTCCTAAATGGGGATTAACACTGTGAGCCCCACGTAGGAAAACCTGATTACCTTGTATCTGCCCCGTTTTCTAGAACAGTGCTTGGCACATAGTTAGCGCTTAACAAATACCATTATTATTGTTCTCTTTGTCTTGGTTTCCTCATCTGTTAAATGTGGATAAAAATACTTGTTCTCCCTTCCTCTATATATATGTATATATATATATATATATATGCATGTATATACATATACATATACATATGTATACATATATACGTATATATACATATATATGTGTATATGTTTGTACATATTTATTACTCTATTTATCTTACTTGTACATATCTATTCTATTTATTTTATTTTGTTAGTATGTTTGGTTTTGTTCTCTGTCTCCCCCTTCTAGACTGTGAGCCCGCTGTTGGGTAGGGACTGTCTCTATGTGTGGCCGACTTGTACTTCCCAAGCGCTTAGTACAGTGCTCTGCACACAGTAAGCGCTCAATAAATACTATTGATTGACTGATTGATTCCTCTTAGACTGTGAGGCCCAGGAGACGGGGACAGTGTCCAATTTTATTCACTCCTGCCTACCCCAGCGCTTAGCACACGGTAAGTACCGAATGTCCCAATTATGATTTGCATTTTGCATTTAGCAACACGGTCTTCGCTTTGAGGGCTCTTCCGTGTGTCAACCCCTTGTCTTAAACCCCTTGCTATGGTCAAATGGATCATCAATCAATCGCTCGATGGCATTTGTTGAGCACGCACTGTGTGCAGTGCACTGTACTGAGCACCGCCACGGAGAATAATAATAATAATATCATGAGGATAGTCTATTGCTCTGCACTTGCAGCTTCCATTTCTGCTCCTCTCCTGCATTTGCAGCTTCCTCCTCATTGTCATCGAGGCGAGCACATCCTCAGGGATGGCGACCACTTTAGTCCCCATAAAAAGGATTAGAGCACCTTCTTCTGGCCACCTGAAATAGAATCTGCCAGGCCTATTTTTGCTTCCCACAACATTGATAATAATAATAATAATAATAATAATAATAATAATAATAATAATGGCATTTATTAAGCGCTTACTATGTGCAAAGCACTGTTCTAAGCGCTGGGAGGATTCAAGGTGATCAGGTTATCCCACGTGGGGCTCACAGTCTTAATCCCCGTTTTACAGATGAGGTAACTGAGGCCCAGAGAAGTGAAGTGACTTGCCCAAAGTCACACAGCTGACAAGTGGCAGAGCCAGGATTTGAACCCATGACCTCTGGCTCCAAAGCCCGTGCTCTTTCCACTGAGCCATGCTGCTTCTCTATAATAATGGTATTTGTTAAGCGCTTACTATGGGCAAAGCACTGTTCCAAGCGCTGGGGGGGATACAAGGTAATCAGGTTGTCCCACGGGGGGCTCACAGTCTCAATACCCATTTTACAGAGGAGGTAACTGAGGCACAGAGAAGTGAAGTGACTTGCCCAAAGTCACACAGCTGATAAGTGGCAGAGTCGGGATTAGAACCCATGACCTCTGACTCCCAAGCCCGGGCTCTTTCCACTGAGCCACGCTGCTTCTCTGTTATCCACGGTTATTTGTGCAGACACTTTCATTTGGGAAAGAGGATAATAATAATAATAATAATGTTGGTATTTGTTAAGCGCTTACTATGTGCCAAGCACTGTTCTAAGCGCAAGGGGTGGGGGGGTGGGGGGATACAAGGTAATCAAGGTCGTCCCACATGGGGCTCACAGTCTTCATCCCCACTTTACAGATGAGGGAACTGAGGACCAGAGAAGTGAAGTGACTTGCCCAAAGTCACACAGCTGATGATTGGCGGAGCCGGGATTCCGAAATAGCTGGCAATTGCTTAGAGAAGCAGCGTGGTTCAGTGGAAAAAGCATGGGCTTTGGAGTCAGGGGTCATGGGTTCAAATCCCGGCTCCACCAACTGTCAGCTGTGTGACTTTGGGCAAGTCGCTTCACTTCTCTGTGCCTCAGTTACCTCATCTGTAAAATGGGGATTGACGGTGAGCCCTCCGTGGGACAACCTGATCACTCTGTAGCCTCCCCAGCACTTAGAACAGTGCTTTGCACATAGTAAGCACTTAATAAATGCCATTGTTGTTATTATTATTATTACTAGAGAAGGAGAGCTGCTAGACACAGCTTCAAGAATGTAAATGACAATGGCAATAGCAGCATTTATTGAACACCTACTGCGTAAAGAGCCCAATTAAGGTCATTCATTCATTCAGCCGTATTTATTGAGCGCTTACTGTGTGCAGAGCACTGTACTAAGCGCTTGGGAAAGACATGTTGGCAACATATGGAGACGGTCCCTACCCAACAACGGGCTCACAGTCTAGAAGGGGGAGACGGACAACGAAACAAAACACGTGGACAGGTGTCAAGTCATCAGAATAAACAGAAATAAAGTTAGATCATTAACAAAATAAATAGAATAGTAAATATGTACAAGTAAAATAAATAGAGTAATAAATCTATACAAACATATATACAGGTGCTGTGGGGAAGGGAAGGTGGGGAGGTGGGGCGGGCCATGACTTTAGGGAGTTTACACTCTAGTGATGAAAGCAATCAGGTCAAGGCAAACATGCAAAAAGTTAAAGGAGGAAATTCAAGATAATAGATACAATTCTGTAGCTCTCTGGGGTTTGTTATAACAAGGGTTTTCTGCACTCCCTAGTTTAGGAACAGGTAAGGACTCTGACTTTAAAAAATCATCGATGGTATTTACTGAGCGATTCCTGAGTGCAGAGCACTGAACTAAGCTCTTGGAAGAGTACACTACTACAGAATTGGTAGGCATGTTCTCTGCCTGCAATGAAAAAAATGTTCTAAAAGTCAAATTTGGTTTCGTGACAGGGGTTTAAATGAAATTTGATTGTGAATCCTTGCATTTAATTGCTAAAGTGTTCCTTCCTTGCATTCACACAAGAAGGTCAGTGGTCCAAATGGGACTAAAACCCAGGGCATCTGAATTCCAGCTCCAGGATTTTGGCTACAGTAATTAATTTTAATTCATTATTGTCATGAATCAGTGTGCAGTCACACGGTAGATTACGTGAGCTCCTTGTGATAGGGAACGTGTCTCCCAATTCAGTTGTATCATGGTGCCCTTACATTTCCCACCATAAGTGCTCAAAAATTCCATTTATTGATATAGCAGAAGATTGCAGAAAGCAACTAGCGTGACTTGGTGAAGAACAAAGTGTGACATATCATTTAATTTCCTTTTAATAATAATTATTAATCATTATCATCATTATTTTATTATGGAGAAGCAGCTTTCCCTAGTGGTTAGAGCACGGGCCTGGGTGTCAGGAGGACCTGCGTTCTAATCCTGGCTCTGCCACTTGTCTGCTGTGTGACCCTGGGTAAGTCACTTAACTTCTCCGGGACTCAGCGAGCTCATCTATAAGACAGGGATCATCATCATCATCATTAATCGTATTTATTGAGCGCTTACTGTGTGCAGAGCACTGTACTAAGCGCTTGGGAAGTACAAGTTGGCAACATATATAGTCCCTACCCAACAGTGGGCTCACAGTCTAAAAAGATTAGGACTGTGAGCCCCATATGGGACAGGGACTGTGTCCAGACTGATTTGCTTGTATCCACATTAGCGCTTAGTACAATACCTGGCACATAGTAAGCTCTTAGTACAGTGCTCTGCACACAGTAAGCTCTCAATAAATATGATTTGATCAATCAATCAATCAATCAATCAATCGTATTTATTGAGCGCTTACTATGTGCAGAGCACTGTACTAAGCGCTTGGGAAGTACAAATTGGCATCACATAGAGACAGTCCCTACCCAACAGTGGGCTCACAGTCTAAAAGGGGGAGACAGAGAACAGAACCAAACATACCAACAAAATAAAATAAGTAGGATAGAAATGTACAAGTAAAATAAATAAATGAATAAATAGAGTAATAAATATGTACAACCATATATACATATATACAGGTGCTGTGGGGAAGGGAAGGAGGTAAGACGGGGGGATGGAGAGGGGGACGAGGGGGAGAGGAAAGAAGGGGCTCAGTCTGGGAAGGCCTCCTGGAGGAGGTGAGCTCTCAGCAGGGCCTTGAAGGGAGGAAGAGAGCTAGCTTGGCGGATGGGCAGAGGGAGGGCATTCCAGGCCCGGGGGATGACGTGGGCCGGGGATAAATACGACTGAATGAACAAATACCATTAAAAAAGGATCTGATTCAGCAATATCGGGCGGTTATTTAAAAGCCTGTTCAGTTCAGTACTGTTACAGGACTGTGACACGTAACAAAACGGTCAGGCCCAGGAGGTCTTGCAGTCTTTTAGTGGCCAAATGAAGCCAACATCTGTTTTCTTCAGAAAAAACCTAATTTGTACTGCCAATCAATCAGTCATATTTATTTGTTGATCTCCTCTCTTGGATGTCTGGGTAAAGATTGTCATAACCACCTTTGGTGTGGACAGATGAGGCCAGTGTGAGTCACAAGCCCCAGAGGATTACTCTAATAAAGAAAAGTAAAGGATGCCATGAAGCAGAAGGTGGGGGGAATGTCACCCCAAGCACACCAGAGTGGGACAAAAGGGATCCATCAGAAAGACAAAAGACAACTGAAGAGCCAGTAGAGAAGCAGACTTTAGAGTCAGAGGTCATGGGTTTGAACCCCAGCTCCACCAATTGTCAGCTGTGTGATTTTGGGCAAGTCACTTCACTTCTCTGTGCCTCAGTTACCTCATCTGTAAAATGGGGATTAAGACCGAGAGCCCCCCCATGGGACAACCGATCACCTTGTAACCTCCCCAGCACTTAGAACATCATCATCATCATCATCAATTGTATTTATTGAGCACTTACTATGTGCAGAGCACTGTACTAAACGCTTGGGAAGTACAAATTGGCAACATACAGAGACAGTCCCTACCCAACAGTGGGCTCACAGTCTAAAAGGGGGAGACAGAGAACAAAACCAAACATACTAACAAAATAAAATAAATAGAATAGATATGTACAAGTAAAATAAATAACATCAGATCAATCAACCACAGCACTTTTGTACAAACCGTAGGTTCTAATTCCAGCTCCGCCACTTGTCTGCTATGAGGCCTTGGACAGTACTTTGCACATAGTAAATGCTTAATAAATGCCATTATTATTATTATTAGGTTGTCAGAGAGTAACCCTTTCCAGAGGATCAGGACTAATAATTATTGGGTTGACCTGCAGACCTTTCAGATCCTCTAGACTGTAAACTTATTGTGGGCAGGGAATGTGTCTGTTTATCGTTGTATTCTCCCAAGCTCTTAGTACAAAGCTCCGCACACATAAGCGCTCAATAAATATGATGGAATGAATGAATGACCTAAGGCCAGTACTGCTGAAACACTCGACTTACCACCAGATGGAGACCTGCCATTGTTTAATTTCTCTTGTATTGTAATAATAATAATAATAATAATAATAGTATTTGTTAAGCACTTACTATGTGCAAAGCACTATCCTAAGCACTGGGGGATACAAGGTGATTAGGTTGTCCCACGTAGGGCTCACAGTCTTAATCTCTATGGTTCCCTCATCTGTAAAATGGGGATTAAGACTGTTAGCCCGCCGTGGGACAACCTGAACACCTTGTAACCTCCCCAGCACTTAGAACAGTGCATTGCACATAGTTAGCGCTTAATAAATGCCGTTATTATTATTATTATTATTATTATTATTATTATTTTACAGATGAGGTAACTGAGGCACAGAGAGGTGAAGTGGCTTGCACACAGCTAAGTGGCAGATCTGGGATTCGAACCCATGACCTCTGAGTCCCAAGCCCAGGCTCTTTCCACTGAGCCATGCTGCTTCTCTCTCAAGCACTTAGAACAGTGCTCTGCACACTGCAAGCACAATTAATACTGTTAATTGATCACGGAGACCTTTCACTAGCCCAAACAATCAATTGTACTTATCCGATGCCTACTTTGCGCAGAGCACCGTGCTGAGCGTTTGAGAGAGTACCGCACAATCAATCGTATTTATTGAGCGCTTACTATGTGCAGAGCACTGGACTAAGCGCTTGGGAAGTACAAATTGGCAACATATAGAGACGGTCCCTACCCAACAGTGGGCTCACAGTCTAAAAGGGGGAGACAGAGAACAAAACCAAGCATACTAACAAAATAAAATAAATAGAATAGATATGTACAAGTAAAATAAATAAATAAATAAATAGAGTAATAAATATGTACAAACGTATATACATATATACAGGTGCTGTGGGGAAGGGAAGGAGGTAAGATGGGGGGGATGGAGAGGGGGACGAGGGTGGAGGGGGGACGAGGGAATATAACAGACAATATAACAATATAACAATAATACACAACAATATAACAATAATGCACAACAATATAACAGAGTTGGTAGACCCGTTCCCTGCCCACAGCAAGCTTACAGTCTAGAGGAGGAGCACTCACAAGGGTTCCAGAGAAAGGTGACCAAAGTTATTGGAAGGATGGAAGATTGACCCTGGGGCTTTCTGACCTAAAGAAGGGAGGATTAAGTGCGTGTCCGACCGTTTAATTTAGGATATAACCCAATGAGGAGGTTGCAGGGGTTGACTAAGCGCAGAAGTAGAGATAAAATAATCAGATTGGACACAGTCCATGTACTACAAGGGGCTCTTAATCCCCATTGTACAGGCGAGGGAACTGAGGCCCAGAGACGTGAAGCGACTTGCCCAAGGTCACAAAGCTGACAAGAGGTGGAATCAGGATTAGAACCCAGATCCTTCTGACACCCAGGCCTGTGTTCTTCCCATTAGACAACACTGCTTCCTTTGAAGCAAAACTGTTTTATAGCGATGGTTGGCCAGCTGCATTAAACTAGGGATAAGAACAAAAAGAAACTGAGGATCATCCTTAGGTATAAATCACCTTTTTTGAAGAGGTCAAGACTGTAGAAACATTACACTCCTGAGAAGTAAAAAGGGGATACTCTGGAAAATAAGGAGAAATTATCCAATTTCTATTGAGACCTACTTTGGGGAAACTGTGGTTAGGAATTAGGATAACACCGTGTGGAGTATACTTGATTTCACAATAATAACCAGAGTTTGTGCTTTTGAAGACTCTGGTTATTATTGTGAAATCAAGTATACACAAGTATACACAAGGTCAGAGGAAGACATTTGTGATTCATTGTTTTTCTCTCCCGTACTCATTTCTATCAGCATTACAATTTGTGCTTCTAAAGACTCTTTCTCTAAACACACAGGCATTAACATACTCATCATTTGTTTTTATGGTATTGTTCAGTCCTTAGTCTGTGCCAGGCACTATATTAAATGGGGGGTAGATACAAGCTACAGTCCCTGTTCCACATGGGGCTCCCAATCTTAATCCCCATTTTACCGATGAGGCCACTGAGGCACAGAGAATCAATCAATCAATCAATCGTATTTATTGAGCGCTTACTGTGTGCAGAGCACTGTACTAAGCGCTTGGGAAGTCCAAGTTGGCAACATCTAGAGACAGTCCCTACCCAACAGTGGGCTCACAGTCTAAAAGGGGGAGACAGAGAACAAAACCAAACATACTAACAAAATAAAATAAATAGAATAGATATGTACAAGCAAAATAAATAGAGTAATAAATATGTACAAACATATATACAGGTGCTTTTAGACTGTGAGCCCACTGCTGGGTAGGGACTGTCTCTATGTTGCCAACTTGTACTTCCCAAGCGCTTAGTACAGTGCTCTGCACACAGTAAGCGCTCAATAAATACGATTGATGATGATGATGATGCCGTTGGGAAGGGAAGGAGGTAAGATGGGGGATGGAGAGGGGGACGAGGGGGAGAAGTGAAGTGACTTGCCCAAGGTCACACAGCAGCAGAGCTCGGTTTAGAACCCAAGTCCTTCTGACTCTTAGGCCCATGCTCTACCCACTAAACTACACAGTTTCTCATGTGCCAAGCACTGTACTAAGCACTGGCATAGGTACAGCATTGAGAAGCATGACATGGTGTAGAGAAGCAGCATAGCCTAATGGCAAGAGAAGGGCTTGGGAACCAGTGGTCGTGGGTTCTAATCCCAGCTCTGCCACTTGTCTGCTGTGTGACCTTGGGGAAGCCACTTCACTTCTCTGTGTCTGTTACCTCATCTGTAAAAATAAGGATTAAGACCGTAAACCCCATGTGGGACAACCTGATTACCTTGTATCTACCCCAGTGCTTAATATAGTGCTTGGCATATAGTGTTTAACAAATACCATAACTATTATTATTATTACAAGATAATCAGGTTGGACACAGTCCATGTCCCACCTGGCCTTCACAACTTTAACCCCATTTTATAAATGCCTACTTTTCTTTAATCATTTGCAACGATGCTTTCACTCTTTTACCTACCGGTGATTTATCATTTGTGCCTGCCTGTCTCCCTACTTATATGATCTCTCCCAGGTGACTTTTATTTCTCCTTAAGGCTCCCAAGAGTCCTAGTGCTGTGCTCTCCACTCAGCAGACCCTAAATAAATGATTTGATTCACGGTGATAAAGACCACAACACATTAATTTTGAAAGAACCCAAGGAGAACACTGGAGACTCCAGTTTATGGCCCAACAACATCTTATTCATGTCAATTTCGTAATGGACGATCAGCCTGAGAAACGATGTATTTGAGAAAGGGTAGCCTTGTGTTGAAAAGAATGTGTCTCTTGTTCCGCTTCTTTGCCTCACTAGCTGTTAAATTTACTTCTCCAATTTAAATGAATGAACCTGCCCCATCCAAGAAGTCATTGTTGCAACCTTATTGCCTCTGCCCCTACTGTGTTTAATTCCCACCTGTCTATTCTTTCCCAGTGCTCAATATAGTGCTCCACACATAGTAAGCCCTTAATAAATACCATAATACCATGATTACTTATGAAGTAACCAATGTAAAGATTTGTGGCAGAGCTTTGTGACTTCAAAGTATGCTACTTTGGAGCTAAAGAGATGGGAGAGGGAGAGAGGCAGGGAAAGAGACGGAGAAAGAGAGTATGTGTACATTATATAATACAATGACTTTTCAAAAATGTCTTTAGGACATTCGGGCAAGTCACCAACCTTTAAGGTACCTTGACAATACTTTGTATTTCTAGTCAAATTCCAATTTTTCTTACCTTCCAGAGTAGTACTGAATTGTAACGCTGACAGAAATGAGTACGGGGAGAGAAAAACAATGAATCACAAATGTCTTCCTCAGAACTTGTGTATACAAAATATCTACAAATTTATATATGCAATTCTGTTATTGAGCTTTTGCACTTTATAGGAATGTTGATCTTCTCCCTTTAGAAGGCAGGCCCCTGAACTTGTCTTTTCCTCCTTCTGTGCCTGCAAATCCTCTCATGCTATGTAGTAGACTAGACACCCCCAAAGGTGCTCAATTTAGACTTATGATAATGATGAAAATAATGTGGATAGAAATATCTGAAACAGCTAAATATCATGGACGAACACCCCTCTCTTCACACTCACACATCTTATTTTGAGGTATTTATACCTCATTTGATACTGCGCTATGATCTAGTTTTCACATTTCCACTCAGGTATGTGTCTTTGCCCCTCAAATTTTCAGAGTTTTCACCTCCTAAAACCCAAGTTTAAATGAAACTTTCGAAGGATTATTTCAGAAACAGAATTATGATGTCCATTTTTAATCTGTGGGTCATAAAGTACTTTTTTTCCAATTTAAGAAATCAAGGGAGAGATAGCCAGGAACTTTCTAAGGGGATAAAGAATACAATAAAGGTAGCGATTCTTTAAGTTTTACCATTGAGCAATTAGACTACACCAGTGGTTTAATCAGAGCTAGTAGCATTCATTAAGCAAACCATAATGTCTTTCAATGATGAGAAATAAGAAACTATTTGACTACAGTAAAGGATAAAAACCAAGCCTTTCATGACTTTAGGGTTTTATAAGCATAATGGATTCACTATGAACATACATGTTTCCACTACCCAAAACATTTAAAAGTAGAAGTTTTAAAGAAAGAAGTCTCTTTTGCCCATCTAACTCCCGCCCCAGCCCCAATTCATCTTGGGCACTTGAACTCAACCGGCAGCTTTTCAATAATCTGTGATTTGCGGCTTTCTCTTTTCCTCCAAACCTGCTGTGAGGTCCAGAACATGCTGCCAGTCAATTCCAAAGGATCTACAACCTCTTCTGCTATTGCCATTTATTCATTCATTCAATCGCATTTAATAGGCGCTTACCGTGTGAGTACAATATAACAACAAACACATTCCCCGACCACAACGAGTTCCTTAAGGGCATAGATCATCTCTCTTCTATGTTCCCCAAATCCCGGTACATTGCTCTACACACAATACCAGTCCTAGAAACAGAGCAATCAGTTTCACCTATGAATTAAGACGAGATTGGGCAATATGGCACGTAAACTACGGCCATTATTTGTGTTCTATGTGCTTTGCCTATTTGGGCTCAGCCTGCCTCTTGATTGGGAGAAACTGCTCATATTCACGTGTGTGACATCAGAACAGACGAGTGTTACAGTGCAGATTTTCCTTAATGCAGAACTGGTCTACCTTAATCCACAATTAGTCTTCTGAGAGCAAGATTTTCACTCGAAGTTGGACTATGGTGTTATGAAACTATGGACTATGGACTATGAAACTACCCAGTTTCAAAGACGGATGAACTCTTGGAGTCACGAATCAACTTCTTACTTGATAACCACCCAGCAACATCATTAAACAGAACCTTGCAATGCCGACTGGCTTTTAGTAAAATAGAGAAAGTTCAGTGGGTTATGTGTACTGAGCCATCCTCTTTTCCTTTCCTAATTCCTATTCTTCCTGATAGCTTCCAACTCAATTTTTAAATTGATTAATCTACCTCTGATGTTTTCAAAGCAGTCTCTACTTCTCTAAACAACACCCACCTCAGCTTTTTTTTTGTGGTGTTTGTTAAGCCCTTACTACGTGCCAGGCACTGTACTAAGCACTGGGGTGGATATCGAGTTGGACACAGTCCCTGTCCCATGTGGGGCTCACAATCGTAATCCCCATTTTACAGATGAGGTAACTGAGGCACAGAGAAGTGAAGTGACTGGCCCAAGGTCACCCAGCAGACAAGTGGCAGAGCCAGGATTAGAACCCAAGACCTTCTGACTCCCAGCATAATCTATCCACTATGCCATGCTGCTTCAATGAATGAGTGACCATAGGTACTCTACAAGTCACAGTGTGAAAACAAATGGTTTAGTGGATAGCAGAAAAACCTATTTGTGGACGTACTAACATGTCCACCCAACCAATGGCAATTTTCTCCATCAAAATTTAGTTTCAGTACTTCTTTCTTTCCTTTCCCTTCCCCCAAAATAAATGGTTTGAATAGCACTGGTTCACATGTTTAACTAAGGAACTGGAAAAATTGATTTAAAAGCCCAGAGCGTACTTGGATTGGTCCAAGTGTAAATATTACTAAGAACCATGTACCTTCACCTCTGAAGACTTATTTCCTAGGAAATGCAAAACTCAAATGCTATTAAAACCCACCCAGCCCAGGGGCAAATGGAGACTCGGCAACCTCTAAGGTAAAATAACTTTATGTGGGCCAAATTCAATGAGAAATCTCTCTTTGGGAGTCTGTATCTGCACAACCACTTCAGACAATGATGCCCAAACAGCTCAGGTGGTCTGATGATGACAGTTCTTGTCATTTAAATTAGAAAAAGTGAGAAACTGTATTTCACACACTGTAGAGGACATTTGTTTCCCAGCTATCCCTCAAAAGAGATTACAAGGTTAGCAAGACAAAGTCTTGAAAATGTTCAGATTTAGGGGGCTTATGCCAGAAACCCTGGAAACGGGATAGCTACCATTTTTATTATTATGAAGAGTCATAGCAACACTGCATTCTCCTTATTCCATTTATAGCCTCAAAATAACAAAAACTAGGCATTCGTGTTGCCAATCGGAATTGTTCATCTCTTCAGAGGGACATAAAAACAGGAACCCTGAGTTCTGACCTCAGTTCTGATTTACATGTCGATTTTGTGTGTTTACCAGGTCATTTTTATTACATACAGCACAAACACAGTAACTAAATCAATAATTTGGTCCCGTCAACAAATTTTACATCTGGCCAAATTTTACATCTGGTCCAGTCATAGTACTTATCTGGCTCTCAAATGACATCACAGATTTTAGATTTCTCTTGCCATTGGCTTTTTTTTTTTCCAGTATGCAGGTTAGACTGTAAACCCAAAGCAACAAAAATATTTCTCAGTGTAGTTTAGTTAGCTGGAGCTCAACTCAATATAAGATGAAATGAATTCCAAAGATGGAAAGTTCTTAATTAGGCTGATTCAGAATAACCAACAGCAAAAGTACTGTCTTTTTTACAGAAATCTTATTCCATAATTTTCCACCTTCTTTGCACAATTTGTACCCTCCTATCAAACTATTTACAGATGTAAAGTATGTGATACAGTTTAAAATAAATATACTGTTTACAATTTCTACATTGTGAAACAGACTAAAGAATGAGGTAATAAAATTCCTTTGATTACACTTTCACCATCCTGGAAATTGCTTATGCGTATGAATTTGAAAGAACCCTCTTCCTTGGAGTGTTTCCTTGTGTTCTTTCTGTGCAATTTCTTCTTTATGCTGAATAATTATGTAAAAATTCCTTAAGTTTTGTTGGATAGTCTGTCATCACTCCAGTTGCTCCCAAATCGAAAGCTCTTTTGTATTCCTGCTCTTCATTTAACACCCAAATATAAACCTATAAGAAAAATAAAAAAAGATATTGCTACGGAAATGGACTCAGTTGAAGTTGCACCAGGGTCTCAAAGCACATCACCACAGCCTGCAAATATTCAAAAACCAAACCCACAATTGTCAGTATTTGTCTCTCTTCTTTTTCATTCATTCAAATACATTTATTGAGCGCTTACTGTGTACAGAGCACTGTACTAGGCGGTTTGCTCACCCTCCCCTACCTTTGCCACATTTTTCTATCACTCGTATACACTTGTACAGATTTATTATTCTATTTATTTTACTTGCACATAGTTACTGTTCTATTTATTTTGTTAATGATGTGCATATAGCTATAATTCTATTTGTTCTGACGATTTTGACACCTGTCTACATGTTTCGTTTTCTGTCTCCCCCTTCTAGACTGTGAGCCCGTTGTTGGGTAGGGACCATCTCTATATGTTGCCGACTTGTACTTCCCAAGCGCTTAGTACAGTGCTCGGCACACATTAAGCGCTCAATAAATACGACTGAATGAATCAATGAATGAACTCCCCACGCAAAATACAAGCATCTGTCTTGTGCTCGTACACCCACGGAGATTTCCACGAAAACCAAACAGAAAGGAATGAGGAGAGAGATCGAGCTGACTGAATTGTTCACTGTTTCCTCACTGACTCTCTTAGGGAGGCATATTTTTCAGACCACAGGCTCCCTAGGCCGGAATTTCTTTTCGTCTCTCCTGCACTTCATTAATTTTCTCTGACTTATTTCTCTCCTACAGTGTTGGCTAATGTTATAGGTGATCTTACAAAGAAGAAGGACCCAAAATACAGTGAGTCAGTGACAATCAAGAGCCCACTTTTAGACTGTGAGCCCACTGCTGGGTAGGGACTGTCTCTATATGTTGCCAACTTGTACTTCCCAAGCGCTTAGTACAGTGCTCTGCACACAGTAAGCGCTCAATAAATACGATTGATGATGATGATGATGATAAATCAGACACTTCAGCCATCTGCCTCTTTGCTCAAACCAGTTGATCACTGGCTGGCTCCAGGATGCCACCCAATTAATTAGTACATAGTTTTTCAGCACCATACCTGAATGCCTCGGGCGGTGAGGTGGTCAAACAATGCTTTCCTCATTAGCAGCCTTCAAAGGAGAAAAAAGAACTAAATTTAATTGCCCCCCCTCCTTCAGCATCCTCCTTGAGCCCAAACTAACGAATTCTGGTTAAATTCGATCTTGGCACCTGGGCCCTAGCAACTCCAGAAAGCACGGACTCGGATTCTTGGGCCCTGTGAATTCATCAGAATGTCAAAAACAGGACGACCGCTTATCCCATTAGGACAGAAGACATGGGAGATGGGGACAGGGGCATCAAAGCAAGAAAGGAGCTGATGCCCTACAGAGATTAGCAGTTCCAGGGAGGTACCACTTTAAGTTTGGGCAGGAACATTTATTTAAGAGAAGCAGCAGGGCCTAATGAAAAGAGCACGGGCCTGGGTATCGGAGGTCCTGAGTTCTGATTCCGGCTCTGCCTCTGGTCTGCTGTATGACCTTGGTTAATCACTTCACTTCTCTGTGCTTCAGTTTCCTTATTTGTGAAATGGGAATTAAGACTGAGTCCCATGTGGGACAGGGACTGTGTCCAACCTGATCAGCTTGTATCTACGCCAGGGCTTAATACGGTGCCTGGCACACAGTAAGCACTTAACAAATGCCATTAAGGGAAAAAAAATAATTGGAGCACTAAAATGGCGGAGCACTTTTTGTGCAAGTCCTACAACCAATCAAATCTTGCTCAAAATGAAATTCAGTGTTTCAGAGCCAGAAGAAGGGATATTAGAATACAGGTTGACAGGAGAGTTGGAGAGTTTCCCAGGACTGCTTGAAAGACCAGCCAGACAAATAACAGTGGACGGCCTATTGGGGCTTGGTGTTATTAACATATCTAAACACCTCAGGGACCATTTTAAAACAACACAATAGCTTAGTCATCTGTATCCAAAGTGAAGCCACGCTGAATTAGAAGTTATGGGCTTATCTTGAAAAACTGTGATTTGAGATGGGTCTTTCTAGCCACCCACATCTAATTAATTCAGAAAATGTACATTTCAAGCACCCATTCTTTTCGCTTGCTATTCACTATTACCAATATTTCTTTAAAACAAGCTGACAATGCTTCTAACAAAAAAAATCAGCCAACCATTTAGTACTAATTTGATCAAAAAAGCATGTTACTAAATTATTCAAATTCACATGAAATATGATTATCAGATTCACTCAACCTTGATTACAAACTATACATTCATTCATTCAATCACATTTATTGAGCTCTTACTATGTGCAGACCACTGTACTAAGCACTTGGGAGAGTACAGTCCAACAATAAACAGACATATTCCCTGCCCACAGTCTAAAGCGGGGAGACAGACATCAATACAAATAAATCAGTTACAGATATTCTTACATATCGGCAAGCCAGATGATAAATTTTTGGCTTCGTGACATCTTCTGAGGTTCTTTCAGCCTAAAGGTAAAATTCAGTTATAAGCAACTCAAGAAACATTACTTGAAAGATCATTAAACGGCTGCATACACTAGCAATCCCACCTATTAGAACAGTGCTTTGCACATAGTAAGCACTTTATAAATGCCATCATTATTATTATTACTATTAGAAGAGAAGAACAAGTCCCAAAGTCATTTTGGTTACTCAGGCTTATGGAAGTCACTTTGCACATCAAAAGAAACCACTTTGGGGGCAGAAGGGATGGAAACAATTTTTATTAGTCTCTCGCTCTCTCAATTAAAAAAAAAAGTCCACACATACCTCTGGAAGGCTGTGGCTCACCTTTCAGGAAAGATGTGTTTTGGAGAAGTGGCTAAGAGCAAGAAACCTGTTCCTGAGCAGGACTGAGTCCCATCTTATATAAAAAAAAATCCAAACCATTCAAACTTGGAAATAAAAGCTGACCACAAACTGACCACCACATGGAAATTTATGGTGTTTACGGAACCATAAAATAAACATGAGGTACTAAGGTTTCAGCATGAGGTACCAAGGTTTTGATATTTCCAACTTAAGTGTTATTAAAAAATACATCATCTGAGGTGAACATACAGTGGAGAGGATGAGGGTGAGCCCCAAGATTGTACTCTGGTGATTTCACTCTACATGCAGAGTCTGCCCTCTGGGATTGGAGCCCCATGACAAATGGAATAAACCTGGCTAAAACCCCAGTACTTACCGATGAAAAATCATCTTGTGTCAACCTGAGGCTATAGGGTTTCCTTGGGAGGCATCCTGTTTGGCAAGGAGCCATGTTCTTGGGGTTCCCAATTGAGGTTTGTTGCTATATTGTACTCTGCCAAATGCTCAGCTCCCGATTGAAGTTTGTTGTTATACTGTACTCTCCCAAACGCTTAGTATAGTGCTTTACACGCAATAAGCACTCAATAATTATGATTGAATGAATGAGTGAATGAAAGGAGGCTCCAACGGATGGCCTAAAGACTGGGGAGGGGGTTCAGTTAGGGTCACCCAACTTGGCTGACAGTCCCGTTATCATAGTCAGCATCCCAAGTCATCAGTTCTACCACTGGAGCACAAAAGGCAACCCCACTTTTCCCCCTGGTAATAGTGCAGACTGGAATCAAATAAATAGGGATGCGATAATTATAGACATACACATAAACAGTACATAGCCTTCAGCTTATTTCTCCCTTTAGTACCAAAAATGCTTATTTTAATCACACTAGAAATATGACACTAATGTATGATAAAAAAAATAGGGTGATTGCTTACTTCATTATGATGGAAGGCATGGGGATTTCCAAAAACTGCTCACGAATGGGCACAAAGGGTAAGAGACCAGTGTAAAACAGGCCGACGAGGAGCAGAACGCGTTGTAGGCAGAAGAGGATAGGGATATCTGAATTCTAGGGAACAAACACATGACCCAAACGTAAATTTATTTCACCCAGGTGCTTAGTACCTGCAACAGACTCCGTGAATACTCAACTAGCACCCCATGACTGCTGTAGGCCTTACCAAACTAAGGTTCAAATTCCAAGAGTCACAAAGAACCTTGTATTCGTTTGCAATTACGGGAAATGAACTTGTGGGGAAAAACAGAAGGAAATATTACACAGCAGTTATTTGTAAGAGCTCTGTGAGTCCTTTTACCTGAGAAAGTTGTTAATCTCTTCGTGACTGATAACCTCAACATTTTTCAAAACAGATTTTGGGGTTTGGGTTTTTTTTTTCAATGAAAAAGGGGAGGAGTACTGAAACCCACACTTGGCATAACAATTAAAGGATTAATTATGAAATTCACAATCCTTCTAATGTGAGCTCCTCTTTAGAATGCTACCGCCTCTCACTTTTCAATCGCGGAGAGGAAAGGGCACATCTGTCATTCTGTTGGCCAGTATGTGGCTTCTCTGTGCCTCAGGTTCCTCACCTGTAAAATGGGGATTCAATGTCTGTTCTTCCCTCTACTTACCGATTTATTCATTCATTCAATCCTATTTACTGAGTGCTTACTTGGACTGTGAGCCCCAAGAACAAAGTGACAGCAATGAAGAGAACTGCATGGCCTAGTGGAAAAAGCATGGGACCGGGAGTCAGAGGAACTGGGCTCTAACTGCTAACGGCTGGCTGTGTGACACTGGGCAAGTCACTTCACTTCTCTG